>NW_026692587.1:0-477998 GCF_021218885.2 Marmota monax
ACTTTATTTCTGAAACTCCTGCCAATGCCATGCACGCTCCCAGGAAATATGCCGAACCACACATGTGGCGTTCTCCAGGGCCACACTACCTCAACAGGAAATCCCTCCTCCAGAATTCCCTCCTATCGCACTTCCCCAACAAATGAGAACTCTCCAGGATTCCCACTGGAGCTCCAAAGTAGCAGGCTGAGGCAGACAGCAGGGGTCTAATATCCAATTGAATGCAGATCTTAACATAATCATATCATCTCAATGGCTAGCTGGCATCACCTTTCAACCAAAAATGCCATGCATCCTTCCTACTTGGCTATGGCTCTCAGCACTGAGATGAGCAGCTTTGCCAGAGTTGACATGGGTGAGAGGAACTGCATCAATTGTGGCCTAGATCTTATGACAAAAACCTGTTTGTGTTGCCAAACACTCGGATGGCCTCTGCCCTCTAGATCTTGATCACAGGGGAAGCCTGACTTATGACATCAGAGAGCCCTTTGGACTCCTGATCTCACTTTCTTTCCCCAGTTCCCTTATTAAATTTGACTTTTCTAATCCTCAGCTCTATTGAAGGGCCAGCCACCAAAGCCAAAGGTCATGACTTGATTCTTGGTCCAGGGTGAGGAAACTTCTAGAATCCTCATGGCAAAGGATCCATCTGCCTTGATACTGAGCTGATGGACCACCTAAAAACTGGGTTTTGGGTGAGACCCCTCAGTCATGACTCTTAAAGTCACCTACCACATGTCATACATCCTCTGTGCTTTCAGTCAAACCCTGTGTGGAAGGGGGTGAAGGGTAGCTGAGGTTGCTTATCTAGTGCTTCTTGAAACCAGCTCTTATTGATGATGGTGACTGACCTTCTGAACAATGGTCCTCAGTGCTGGAGGTTGCAGACCCATGAGAGACTTGGCTGCTTTCTGAAGCTTTGACAAAGGCCTTGCTGAACGGCTCTTGAAGCATTGGGGCTCAAGCAACTCTAGACTTGGGGTGTTGCTTTGTGGAGGATGTGTCTGCCCAAATGCCACCTCGTCCCCATTGTGGGTTGAAAGTTGGGCTAAGTCTCTATGAAATTGCCTATGTGGGCACTTGGGATGGATTAGTGAAGGACTTCTTGGCATCAGGACATCACACGTGGGGTATAGCTGGCTTGTATGAGCTGTCTCTCAGCCCTGGCATGCAAGGATTCTTGGAGGTGCTAATAGACTAAAGACTGCTTGACCTTGTACCTGGGCTCTTGGCCTTGCTCTTGTCACTAGAACCAGATCTCTAGAGACCAAGGGGACTCGTCCATGAGGGACACATCCTAAAGGGAACTAGAATCTGGGCAAGCATGAAAGAGGGTGCTGAACCCAACATGGACTTTTCCCCCAGTTCCGGGGAAAGCATGAAGTGCATCTACTCAATGCCCTTGAGATCTGAAGGAGAAATAAGAACCAGAGCTGGCCCAGGACATGCTGGACTAACCAACTTTCTTATCCATGGGAAAGTTGGAAATGGTGAGATGAGAAGCGGTCACAGGGTCCCAAGCATGCTTTTACTTATGTAAAAGGGCTCTTGGGGGTGGGGGTGGTCTGTAGGGTAAAGAATGCAGGCCGCCATGTTGTGGCCCAACCCCATTGGGAGGGCCTCTTGAAATGCAAGCTCTGCCTGGGGAGGCTTGGGCCCAGAGGACAGCCAGGTGATGCTTGGGCCTTTCATACTGGTGTCTCGTTGGGCACAATCTGAGGCCCCAGAAGAGGGGCAAGGCCATATCGGTGGTCTCCCTAATCCTCCAGGGACATGGCTACCATGCTTTATGTCAAGTCAGTGACCTTGATGTCAATGTTTCCAGCATTTCTCAGTTGTGATATCTGTCAGGAGTAGACCACCAAGCAGCTTTAGGACCAGGACACAAGCTTCTGGATATGGATGAGCTTGTTAAGGTGGGGGGTGTTGTATCTTGGTGCTGTCCAGGTGGCCACCTCTGCCAAGGTGGTACACACGGCCTGATGGAGTCTGGATGAAATGAACAGGCCCAGCCTCTGGGTACCTCTGCCGCTGTGGCCTTCCAAGACATCACTTGGTAGTGCAGACACTACCTGAGATGGCATCAGAGATGCCAAGACCCTTGGCACTGGGTCCTTGGATGCTGGCTTGTGCTTTGGCCCCTTTCACACATCCTTGCTCACCTCAGATGGAGGCCAGGTGCCTCCAACCCTCCCATTTGGTGTTGTCCAGAGTGTCTTAAGGATTGATTCTGTAGAAATGGATGGACAGACAGAAGAGGTGCCAGGGAACACACTTGGTGGAAAGAACCCTGGCTAGGCTGAGTGTCCTGGAGACAGAATGACCCTGGGGGAGGTGGGGCCCTGTGCTTCTCATTGGCTTAGTCGCTGGCAGGGTCCATGGCTGAAAACCGGGGATGACCTTGCAAGGTCCATCTTCCACCAATGTACCCTTGCACATTGACCACTGAGAGCTGTCAGATAGCAACTGAAGCCACCAGAATGAGGGGATTAGGGGAACTCTGTGTCCTGTGATGGCATTGGGCAGTTAGTGAACTCAAGTTCACTAAAACTTGTGTCTGCTTCCCTTTATCTTGAATTCCTTGCTGTAATTCCCATAAGCTACCTCTTCTCCCCATCTTGTGTCTCGGAGAAAGACTAGACTTCAGTAAGTTAAGGAAGTCTCTGGCCGGCTGTGATGGGGTGGAACCCAGGGTCTGGTGCACATACCTAACCACTGGGATACTCCCTAACATTTTGGTTGTCAGCCCATGTTAAAAGGGACTTGGGACATCTAATTGGAAGTCTCCGCCAACCACGGTGGCAAGCGTCACTGTAGTTGCTATAGGGACGTTTGCTATTTATAGCAACATGAAATGAACACACCAGCATGCATGCCTGAATGTCCCTGAGGAATAAACATGTTATCCATTCCCTGGATATCGTTTCCCATTTCTGCTTAACTCAGTTTATTGGCCAAAAAAGGGGAGCCTTGAGTATCAGACACCCTACCCAGGTGTTTAAATTTGTATGATGGCTATTGATGCTGAACAATGTCTCTTTCTACAGTTGGTAAGAAACCATATCTGGTCAGAATCTCATCTGAGATTATAGTGAAGTGCGGCTCAAGTTGTTCCTGAGAATTTGTATTGGACATTGTTTCCTGAAGCATCAGCTTCGTTTGGGATCTTGGCTTAAATAAAACTAGGTGAATGCAAACGGGTGGCACCAGTTATAAACTCGCTCTCCACTCCCAACTCCCCTGACTGAGGGTTACTCGGCCCTCTGGAACCAGAGTGGGACCTTGCCTTACAAGCTTTAAACCCATGAGGCTCTCCTGGATGGGCGCCCCTGTGTCAACTAGAATGAGCCTGAATAGCCAACTGTCCTGTAAGTGAAGTAAGACTTGGCTTCCTAGAGTGCCTGGGGTATCACCAATTAGACAGTGAAGTTTGCTAGCACAAACTGCCACCCTTAAGAATCCCAAGGTTGAGTTTGAACTTGATCTAAGGCCATGGTAGAAGGGAAAGTTGACCATCACAGACTTGCTATCAGCTCCAGGAAGGAGCTGATCTTGGTGGCATTGCCCAAAACCAAGATGCACCAGGTACAATTGTGGAAGGGGACATAGACAGCCAGGAATGGGGGAACTGGGTGGGGAAGACACTGGACCTCTGATCTGCACTTTAAGCAGTAATGGCTATGGCTATGGTCACTCTGCATGGGGGAGGACAATAGTGTTATGCAGGACGTGGCTGGGCCATGACGCCTGATACAGCTGTGATCATGGAACTGGAGTCACCATGCCTGAGCATGTCCCCACCCGTGCTCTTGCAGAATTGCCAGGTGGAGCTGTGAGTCTACACTCCCCACATTCATGAAGGGGGGCTGCCAATCAATGCTGGTAGCCAAAAGGCCGAGAAACCTCTTTGTTAACCATTTCCACATCTTCAGATGGCATCAGCTGTCTGGAACACAAGTACCACAGTGACCTGATGTCCCTTGATTCGAATCCCATTTAAAGTGCCCCAGGATTGGGATGAATTGGCCTCCCTCCCAGTTCTTTGTGGTTCTTGAGATGCTCTGGCCTGTTGTCTGGCCATGTGTTTGTGGGGGCTTTGTGGACTCTTGGACCCAAGTGGACTGAAGAGATTTCTTAAAGATGAAAACTCACGTAGGTTGTTGGTGGCTTGTTTTGATCTTTGTTCTTTAACCCAGTGTCTAGTCAAGATCTAGACCCCCAATATTGCTCCAGTTTAGAGGTGAGGGAGTTCCCCTATGAGCCTCCCCATGTAGTGGAGGCTCCGCATGCTTGGAACTGACTTCAGCTCTTGCTAGGGTACTTGTACAAGAACCCTGGTCCATGTTGAATCCCCCCTCCTCACCATCATGCGTGGTCTCCCTGCAGGAATGACCCTGGGCTGGACGCTGCACTTGAAGGTAACAGCCCATGAAGTGGCTTAAGTCACTGGCTATGGCTGCTGCTGTGGCCACAATAGCCCTTCCTTCCAGCTGCCTAAACTGGCTGGCCCTGGAAGGATACTCCGGAGGCTTATCTGAAGCCACTTCAGACAAGGGGAACATTGCCTTGCTTTCTCAAATGACAAGATTTCCCCCAAGAATGAAGCCAAGTCTTTCATTGTTGAGACATGTAAAGTTGGACATCTGTCTAAGAATAAAACGAGACCTTATCAATGGCATCGCATCTTACCCACATGGGCTATAATGAACGGGAGCGGATGAGCCACCTCTCATGCTCCCTGCCTACCAGCCTCCACCACCAGCCTCCACAACATTCTCCACCACCAGTCTCCACCCTCCTCCTGACCTCCCTGAGGTTGCCCTGACTCTTCCCTGAGTCAGTTAGACACCTCTAATTCTCCCTTGTATACCCTCCTTAAGGGAATCCTCAGTGTCTCCCCTCCCGCTTCGTATCAGACTAGGACCATGCTAAGCATTTCTCTTTAACTTTCCAGAAATCTCTGTAGCCTGGCTACCATCACCCCATGCCCCTGGGGTACTTCATCACTTTCTGTAATAACTGTCAATGCTTTGGGTTTCTCCTCCTCCATCCCATAACTGGCCTCTGGTTTAAATGTCTTTGGCCCCTTCTCAGTAGGGGTATATTTGGGAACCATGAGCACTGGTTGGATTCACTCCTCCAGGACCTGATTTATTTTTAATTAAACTAAGCATATGGAATGGTGGTGACAGTCACTTCTGATTGAACCAGAAGTGTTTCTTCAAGACTAGGAACTTCCCCCAAAGAATTTTCTTACCAAGTCCATCAACTGCTCACCACCTCTAGGGATGCTCAGTTCTGCTAGACTGGAATAAAATGGCAGATTCTCTGCTGTCAAGGTCCCTCAGTTCCTAGACCACAGACGGCATCCATTCAAGGTCTTATGGGGACAAAGATGGGAACTGTTCAATGAGATCAGTTTCTCTCCTGGCTACCTCCAGTGACTTGATCACTGGATTTACCAACCCTGGGTCACTTAGTCACTGTTTCTTTATTGATCTCTCCAACCTCCAGCTATAGTATCACCTTGGATATAGGTGAGCTGATGAGTCACCTGGTGTGTGCCTATGCATGTGCACCGGGGGAGAGTCTCGAGTCTCAGTTGAATGATCTGGATGTGACAGTCATCAACTTTGCCCTCCCCCACCAACTTGAAACTTGTCTTTTGTTGAATCACCTGTGTGGGCAGGACCAAGTCCCCAGTGGGATAAAAACATGTCTTGGTGACATCAAATCTCGGGAAGGTGCTTGACTATCCACTCAAGAGCACATGCTGACTCTCCTTGGTGACACTTCTCAGCAACCAGTGGCAAACCTGAGTCTTTGACTGACTTAAGCTGGGGTCTAGTGGACATGTTACAATTTGGTCACACTTGCTTCATTCTGCATGCTGATCTTAAAGCCTAGTGATGTCCTATTGACCCCAGAGGCTGGAACCTTTCCTAGAATGCCCAAAGGTTCATGGAAAAGACTTAACATATAGACTAGGAGAGGGGTTGGCCTGGGTCTCCTGGACTTCTAGATCATTACCTTAAAACTGGAAGAAGCCACTCTTGAGAATCTTGGCCAGGGCATGCTGGTACATGCCCGTACTCCCAGAAGCTTGGGAGGCTGGGGGAGGGTCAGGAGTTCAAAACCAGCCTCAGCAAAAGTGAGCCACTAAGCAACTTGGTGAGACCCCATCTCTAAATAAACCAGCTGGGGATGTGGCTCTGGTAAAGTGCCCCTGAGTTCAATATCATGTTAGTTTCGATAGAGCCGAGACCTCTGAGACTTGGCTTCTGTTCTTGCTGGATGATCTGTCCTGTTCTTTGGAGATGATGGGATATGTCAACTTCTCGTGAGCTCAAGCCTTAAGTGCCACAGACCACCAAAATTGTGTTCACCAAGATTCTGAAGTCTATGTGTGGGGTAACCCAACGTGGAAGGATTGCTCTTAATGTAGAGGGGGAAATGGTCTGGGAAAGTCTCCAAGGCTTAAATGGGTTTCCTGTCCTCCTTGAAGGAGATCTCTGCCCCCTGTCCTACCTCCAAGGTCACTCCACACTTCTGGATCTTGTTTGGAGTAAGCCCATGAAAGGCAGGTAATGACACTGGAAACACATGTGTATTGTCTTTCGTTACAAGACAAGGGTCATCTACCACCCTTGGGTGCTGACTTTTACTTGGGTACAGCTGAGACTCTTGGTTCAGAAAAACTTTGACCATAAAAGACTTTCACATAGGAAGAGCTACATTAATGATGGTCTTCTGACATGGAGAACCTGTCAGAGAGCGTACTTCTCCTGTTTCTTTCCAGTTCTCCTGCTCCTCCGTAGGAGCCTGGGAAGGTTTGAAAAGGCCAGCAATGTCTTCCAGAACTGCCAAAGCTGTACCCTAGTTATGAGGACCCTAACTTGAGTCTACTTGATGTAGGAGCAATGATGATTTTTCCCTCGTTACACTCCCTTCCCATCACTCCTCTCTGCCTGTTAAATCTTGATCTCCTTAGAGAGAAGTGTCCCCAGTAAAGTCCAGGGAACAACGACACTTGGCCTCTGAGCAGAGGGACACAGAGGCTCAGGAAAGTATCTGCTTGATGTCAATGCTGAAAACTGAACCTCCAAACTCCATGAAGAGAAGCTGGAGCAGGCTTAGGATGGCTCTCCCCACAACTTTCCTTTCCTGAAAAACCCTAAATAATTCCTGACTCGATCCAAATTTAGCAACTCTGTAAATCCAGACCTCTGAGAGGATAGGGCTCCCTCTGGGTCCCTCGGTGTGTTCCCCTGGGCCCCATTGTTTCTGGGGCAGTTCTCCCTCACCCTAACATACTTGTGCACAAGCTCGGTGGAGCCTCCTATCCACAGGGCAGGTCCCTTGCTGGTATCAACACTGTCCTGATGTCAAGTCCCCTATCCAACAGGAAGAGAAGTCCATGTCATTACCACTGACATCTTAACAGACCTGATACTGAATGTTCAGGAAGCCTGTATAAATGCAGGCTCATGAAGATTTTTAACTAAGACTTAAATATGCTCATGTTAGCAAAAAAGCATGCTGTTCTACGGAGGGTAATGAGTTCTTGACTACTAACAGAGAATTCTTGCAACAAGATGATTATCCTTGAATGCAGTGGACATGATGTACAGGTCAGGGCCATGGGACAGGGAGAACTACTGGCAGGGGGTTGTATAAATCTGTAGGATGCAGCTTATGCTGGTTTTTGGACATCCATGTTCTAACCCTACAAAACCATGTGGCTGTCAAGTTTTCCAGACGGGCTCATCCAGAATGGAGGGTATCCTATAAGACAACCTGGACTCTGCATTTGGTTCCTTCTAATTCCACTCTGCTTGTATACTTGGCAAGAGTGTGAGGAAAGTGGCGGTCACTTTGTCTGGGGTCACATGTTGAAGCATGAGCCATGGTGTTCCGCCTCTGAGGATGCCGAGATTGCTCCTCAGTTAAGTCCAGTGGCCTTTCTTCTGTAAAGGGTCGACTCCTTGACTTGTGATTCATGTGGGGTAAAGGTTTGAGATCCCTGAAAGTGACTTTCTATTTCAACTGTAGAATCTGAACCTTGCGCATTGTGCTCCCATCAGATGTTATAAATACATTCCATACTTACCAAGGGAATTCCTGAGTTTTCCTTCCAGACTTCTAGAAATCAGACTTTAGAGGGTTACTGACATAACCCTTTTTACCTGTCTAGACAACAAGAGCCTCTTCAAACAGGCACTAACCCTGTTGATTATGAGCAGATATTCTTCCTGCATTCTTTGGACAAACTATGGTCAATGTCACCTTAACTTTATTGACAGACTTGGACTCCTATCGAACATACTGTGTATGTTTACTAGAAATACTTAGTAAAGATGTGGGTGTTGGTTGAGGTCATTACCCCCAAATGATGTGGAGTTCCAGGAATTGGAGCTTTGTCTATGTAAGGGAGCCATATTCTCAAAGAAGAGATTTTTTAGTCGGCTATTCTCAAGTTCCTACAGAATAAGTGTCCGCCATACTGTAGACCACACTTTCATAACTGTGCCTAACAGGAGGGATCTGACCACCACGCTCTCCCATGATTTCACAAGAATTCCCAAAGGGCAGCCCCTGTTAATGGTGCTCATGTCAATCATGGCATGGTGAAGGCATCTCAGATGACCGGTCATTCTGATGAGTTCTGTGGATGAGCCAGGGAACTGGCCAGCCTGTCTTTTCAAAGTTGCGTGGCCCTTATTGGGCTCCACCAGCAACATTGTTCCATCTTTAGTTCCAAGAAGTGTCACCCTGTCACCTAGAATCTGCAATCACATCAGAGAATGACAGGCAACTTCAATCCAAAGAGTATGGCCACTGAGAGAGTGACTTCTGGATTCCAGCCAAACACTGGAGGCTGACCTGTAGTCAGTCATAGGACTGACCTTATCTCCCTCAACTATACCTGAAAGGACTTTAGGACCTGGCACTTAGGTTTGTGCTACTGCAAAGTCTTCCCCTGTGGGAACACCGTGGGGACCTAAACTACATGGAGCTACGTCCATGGAATTTCTGCCTAAAGGTCCTCGGGTGCTTCCTGTGTACAAGCCCCCATGAAGGGAGGGCTGGGTGCCCCTTTCCTGCTTGGGCCGAGAACCGATGGTGCTATACCTGCACCACCTGTCCATGGCTGCCTGCGTCTGTATGAGAACCTCACATCTGAGTGAGTTCATGGACTCCTTGGGGCCTGGAACCAGATCTCTCCAGAAACTTGGGTGCAGGGGTGACCAAGGCTCTTCATACAACTAAAATGACTGCTAATGGCTCATGGATTTCTGGACCATGGGTCTTTTTTTCCTGAAAACTGCCTCAGATGGACAAGGGATAGAACTAGGGATAGTCACCTAGGGCTTTGCTTCTGGGCATGACATTGATGTGGCCTTGCTAGGTAGCACGGTCCTTGCCCCACTGTCCTCAGTACTCATTCCTGAAGGTATTGGGTTCTTGTGGGTTCTGGTCCTGTGTGTACCCACTTGACCAAATGACCAGCATTCCAGATGAGCGGTTGTCCTTCACCCACAGAATCCTAGGAGGGGAGATGCCTCCAGTACCAGAAGGAACGGTTCCTCCCCCATTGAGAGTCCTGCTTCCCCTTCCTCATGTCATCAGGCAAAGGTCACAAGTGTCCCTGGGCTTTTGCCACTATCTGGGGTGGAGACACCAAATGTCACCTAATGACACTGGGGCAAGTCATTGTAGGACAGCCAAAGCTCAGCTTCCCCCCTTGACCATTCATCTGGCATAGGATCTCAAAGGCTGAGAATATTTGGAGTGAACAGCAAGAATCTAGAGAAGGAACTGCATCTGTTCTAGGGCCCACATTACAGCATGGGTGGGCTGCCATCGCAGGTGCCTGGGCTTCCTCTTTCTAGTTCCCCCAGCTCCATGGATGAGCCTGGGGACCCTTTTGAGGAAGGCAGAGCCTTGAGCTTGCACAGGACAATCTGAACTGGACCCCCTTTGTGGTGGTCATGCGCTGTGGTTGTCAGTGAGTTGGAGGGAAGGGACTTCAATCCTTAAACTTTGACTTTGTTCCTCTTCATTCACTTTTTCCCTTGTTAAACCCTGGAACAACTTATTAAGATAAAATGCTGCTGTGTCCCAGGGAAGATCATCTGAGGAAGTGCACCTTACATGGGAGACTGAGATTTGGAAGGGCAGATCTTTTGCCCCAAATGACAATATGGGGAATCAAAGCACAGGCCCCACTGAGCAGGAAGAGAAACTGGTTCAGACTAAGGTGACCATTCCCACGGGTTCATCCAGGTCCTCCTGAAAAGTCCTGGGCTTGGTTTTCAGATCAGAAGTGAATTGGCACATAGGACTGACTTCTATATTGTTGGCCCTGAGAGCTGGGGCTCCTGTCTGCACTTCTCTGGTCTTCTCCATGGGCTCCTAGATGAATCCTCCCTCATGTTCACAGTGGAATTCACTTCTGTTCAGACTTGGAAGGAAAATGCCTCGTCATTTTCACAGGGTTCCTGTGTTGAAGGTAGACCAGACTGTCACTGTTCACAAAGTGACTCTTCACTATAGGCCTTTATCTTGGAGCATATGCGGCCCTGTCATGAGTGGGAATCTCCAACTTGCCCTTTAGAAGCTTCACTTTTAGTACAAATTCCGGGAAATTTCTCATGGAAAACATTATCAGGTTGAATGGCAACGTAGGGCTCTTGTTGTTATAACCAGGAGGTGACCTTTTCTTTATGGACAGGACCTCAGAACACTCATGGAACTTGAGAAACATCTCAATCATGGTACACCTGGTCTTTTGTGTGGCCAGAAAGTCTTTGGTTTCGCTTCTTATAAAAACTTCAGAAACACACAGAAACAGCAAGAGAAATGGCTATTCCCATTGGGTTCAGGGACCCACCTCTGACAGCTGGGACATGGTGTCTGGTTTCCTCACCAGATCATGTAGCTACCCCTTAAGGCAAAGAAACATCTCCATCTGCAGCCTCCATGGTGTATGGACATGTATCTAACATCATAATGCCTTTAGTACTCAAATTCAGCTTCTCCAGCATCCAGCAACATGTAGACAGTCAAGCCAAACTTTCACAAGGATCATCAAAACTGGCTTGTTTAAATGGGGATCCAGATATGGCCTACATATCATGAGCAGGGGTTCCCCCACCTTTTCCCCTGGCAATTTATATCTTCCCTGTGTCCTAAAGCAGATGTTTGCTTCAGTCCTCTGAATGGGAGACACTTTCCCCCATAAATCTAGCTTTCCAACCCTGAGAGCACAAGATTCTAGTTCTCAGGTAAAGAAACGAGAAGGGAAATGGCCTCCCTTGATAATGAGCCAGTTGGGACCTGACGGGCCTCATCTGGGCCCCCTCTCCCTGCTGTGAATCCTGGGAAACGTTTCTGGCTTGAGATGGGGTATATCATGTGGTAGCTGTCAACAGACCCACGACAGGGGTACAGTAGGACAACCGTGTATACTGTCGGAGCTGCAGTTGTGTCCCTCTGCCTGAAGGTAACCTGATAATCTCCTGTGTCCCTTGGTAGTGGAGGTGCAGGGGGCGGCCATTGGACTTCATTACTGAACTGCTGTTCCCACTTAGGATATACCTAAATGATGCTTCTAGATCATTTTGGATTTGCTATGGCTTTGGGGAGCATGATGATCTGCACAACCTTCAGTTTCTTACAAGCCAAAGAGCATCTCCATTTTTAAAAACTCTCCAGCTTCTCAGGATGGAACAGTCGGACATCACAGGAGTACGGTTCTCAACACTCCTGTGTGCTGACGACCTGTAACTAGTGACCTGAGATGGAGATTGAAATTGTTCTGTTGAAATTGTAGCAGCCTAACTGCTCTATGGTACCAAAATGGATTTCTAGAGCAAATTCTACGGAAGAGACTGGGAAGGAAAGGCTACCCTATCCATTCCCCAATCATGGAGTATGGTGAACATTCCAAAGGCCCTCTGACACTCCTCCCCAGTTCTAGGAAAAGTGCTGTCGGCCACTACTGAAGGCATTTGTGACTTGCCTTGGTAGATCAGTGAGTAAAAAACAATAGTCTGACGTATTGGACAACATGGACCCCCTCATCTTGACACAAGACTGGAAATGCTACAGTGAGATGATGAGACCTTAAGGGGTTCTAATTTTCTAAGGATCATGGAGGAGCCTGATGTGACAGTAGAGGGCTGCTATCTTATTGTAGCTTTGGCTTACAAGGTTGTCCTTGTCTTCGAGGTAGTGTCCCATCTGGGCTTGGAGAAGTCACTCTCCAGGCTGTGTCCACTTGGCCACCCAGATCTGGCTCCCTCACTTCTCGGTTGGCCGACTCGGAGCCAGTGCACGATGGAGGCTTGGCAGGTGTGTCCCAACTGCTCCATGGGGAGCTCTACCACCAAAAACTGCCGGAACATTACTGGGCTTTTCTAAACAACATATGTTCATAGTGTCCAGTTCATATTGAGGTGGTATGGAGGGTGTTACCGGCTCTTGGTGTTCCCAGATCAGCGTTGGGTTCTCCTGATCAATTGGAGATAGAGATCACCAAGAGGGTTGGGACAAGGCTCTGCTGGGACTCCTGCTGGAGTCGAGGGGAGACGATGCATGGGTGAGGGTTCCTAAACCAGCTCTCCAAAGACATGACGAAGCTAAGGGAAATGGGCTCAATTAGGCACATGACCCCAGGAGTTCTGCACCTGGCTCCTCTGCCCCTGGTACCAGGGTCTGCATGGGAGATCTGCTCAGCCTTGGGCCTCTGCTCAATGGGAGAGGGTTCCTAGGTACGTGGAGGTCGGCAGCACAAATCACAAAGCTGATAGACACGTTTAGTATCGGCCTCCCAGGAAGGCTGTGTCAGTCAAGGCTGGACATATTGTGCATGTGGGTTTTTTTTGTAGATAAACTTGGGAGGAGTCGGCTCTGATCCTTGTCATGGGTGGAAATCCTTACTGACAGCAGTTCTTGCTGGGCAGAAAGTCTTGGTGGGGAACAAGGGTTCTCCTTGCCCTGTCTCGACAGGGGCGTAGTACATGATGGAAAGAGTGGTCTTCACCTTGGTTACCTCCAAGCATTCCTATCCCCTGTCTACATGGGAACTGAAAAGAATGACACCAGCCCCACCTGCCACTTTCTTAAATTTTTCATGACAGGCTAATGCAGAATGTGGGACAACCTCTAAGATGACTGGGACCCATGGTTCCTTTTTATGCCAGCCTCCATTATTCTCTGCCTGCATGGTGGGCTCTGTCATTGGGGGCTCTTGCTGCCCTGGGTGACCAGGTGTGTTGACCATGCCAGAATGAGACCAAAACCCCAGCCCAAAGGAGTGGTCACTGAGGGACAGTTATAGCCTCCAGCTTAAATCTCCAGTGGTTACTGAGGCTGCAGGTCCAGAAAATGGACTAGTCCTTTTATCCTGTGCTGTACCTGAGAGGTCCTTATTAAAATCCTGCCTTTGTGGCTTTCGCCAACTTGAGATTATCTCCAATGGCTGCATCTCAGTGGCCTCAACTCGTGTCTGACCTGCCCCAGTTTGCCCTGGCTCTCTTTGAGGACAAAGCCAGATCTATATAGGCCGAGTGGGCCCCTTGCCCCTGCCTGGGGCTCAAAATCAAAGGTTACCTAACATTTCCCCCATGACCTGCCTGATTCCCACCTCCTGGTTCTAAAACCTGATTTTGGCTCACTCCAACTTCAGGGCCAGAAATCAGAGTATCTTCTGAATCTAGGATTATGTGAAAAGTATGTGACTGCAAAACTGAGCCTTGTTCTGTTTTGGTCTCCAGCTCCTGGTTGACTTTTTAATTTTTGAGCTGAGTGTGAAGAGCCAGTCACTCCTTTGTGTGCAGGGTTGAGGGGGGAACTAGGGATAGACCTGAGCACCACTCTCAGGTCTGCTGGTGTGGGCTTAGTGTGCATGTCCTCACTGGTTCCAATGACCTCTACTACCATCCTTGCTGCTTATTCTGGAAGATCAGTTTCTTTTGGGTGCACACAGGGCCTGCATCCAAATGACCAAAGGCCTTTCATTCCAAGCAGGCGATTGACTAGGGGGTCCCTGGTAACATCAGAATCGTCCTTCCCATGGAACCTCTTAGGAGGGGAGAAGCCCTGGGGATGTCTCCAGAGCCAGAGGAGAGGACTCTTGCCCCATTGAAAGCCCCACTTCCCTTTTCTCTTCCATATGTCCTCAGATAAGGGGTCACAAGTAGCCTTTGGCTTTTTACACTGTGGGCAGAAACCCTAAATATCACATAACGATGCTCAGGGCAACGATGGAATTTTGTCATTGCAAGACAAATCTCAGCTACCTATGACTGACCATCTGGCCTCTAGTCTCTCTGAGAAGGTCTGGATGAAACATCTGGGGGCATGTAGGACTTTGACAGTGAACTTGTTTCAGTTGGTAGGAGTGGCGTCTATCGAGCTTTCGGTCTTGACGTGGAGAAATCTGTCACTATTGTCTGCTCTCCTGATTTCTCCCACTTTCTCTAATCTCAGGGCTGCACGGGGAAGCCTGGGGACACCCGTCATCTGTGGATGAGCTTTTCCATGCTAATCAGAGCTGTAGCCAATTAGTGGGGTATCAAGATGGCTGCACCTCAAGATCAGTTCTGTGGTGATGCAAATAATCGAGTTTGTAACTCTCTGCTTGGCTCCTCATCTTGTGAGAAATGCAGGTGTGTCCTCGGGGCTTATGAGGCACTATGAATGGAGAGCTGGGGCCGAGAAGGCAGAGTTGGTGTCAGCCTGAGTGGCCACTAACAGAAACTGAACCTCAGACTGCAACACAGAGGGAGGAAAAGCAGGCTCAAGGGTCCTGGTCCATCTTCTGCAGAGAAATCCTGAACTGTCTTCAGGTCAGAAGTGACCTGGCAGTGGAGCCATGATGTGGGTGTTACGGCTAGGGTGCCTTAGTGTTTTCTGGGGTGGCTTCTGGGCTCTATTGTTCCAGGGCAAGTTCCCTTCATTCTAGATCCACCTATGGGCAGCTTGATGGGTGCCTCCTGGCCATGTGGGGCAGGCTTCTGGAGACGGCACCATCTTGGATTGTAGCCTCTGTTGGGGTGTACCACTGGTCCACCAGTGTCAGATGGACCTGCACTGAAAGCCTGTGAATGGCTGTCCATGGTTTGGATCAGCTTCCCTGGTGTGAGGAAGAGATTGCCAGATGTGGGGGTCACACCTATAGTCCCAGTTGCTTGGGTGGCTGAGATAGGAGGATCGAAAGCTCAAGGCCAGCCTCTGTAACTTGGCCCTAAGTAACATAGCCAGGCTGGGTCTCAAAAGGGGTTTGGGGGGATGTGGCTCAGGGGCTTAGCACCCCTGGGTTCATTACCAGTACCCCCCCATAAAACACCCTAAAACCCTGTACTGACATTCCTACCCAAAAATTAACCAAAGTAATCATCTCAGTGTGGCATGGTCTAGAGCTGTCTTAATCCCTCGTATTTGGAATACACGGAGGGCACTATGTCCCACATAGCTTTATGAACTCTGGACCCCAAATACACTTTCAAATGCCACAATCTGTCACTGACATCTTGAGGAAAGAAGTCCCCATCCTGCACACCATGGCTCGCATTTTCTCTTACTGTGAGGAATATTCTCTGGATTTGGAGGAACATACTCGTTCCTCCTAGCACTTAATTGCTACACTAGTGCTGAGCTTGGATTGATGTCCAGCCCTTCCTGGTCAGTGGGGAAGATTCCAAGGATGATGGAGGAAAGGGTGCCTTCTCCCAAGGTCTTAGGTGCCACTGTGTTGGGCTTCCCCTTTGGACAGGAGGCTTGACCATCTTTCATAGATGATTGGTTAGTTCCTGTCACTGTGGCTCTTTGAAGTAGAGCCCGTGGTTGGCGAGATGCCTGTTCTCCCAAGCCTCCACTAATACTGACTCCTGAATATTCGAGGCTCCCTGAACATTCTGCCTTGGGCTTCCCTAGTATCCCACTCCTTGCCTCTTAAGATCTCCATTCTCAAAGTGGAGACTGACAAAACAGGAAAGCGCTTCCTGCCAAAAAGCTTGGATCTTGAAGTCATTTTTAGTTTTCTGAAGTCGAAGGAAAAACGTACGTTTCAAGTCGGTCCTAGAAGGAAGGACTACATTCCTTCTGCTCTTTGGGGATTGACTCTGCCTCCATCTCTGCCTTCTGACTCCCAGGAAATGTGTGTGCCCTCGACCCTTGGGGTCCAGCTGGGCTGACCTGCTCCACAAGTAGCAGGTGGGTCAGGCAGGACTTGGACCCAGAATGTGACCTTCCCTCACTGCAAGAAGGGCCAGAATTTTCCCTTTTTAGAAATGTCATTGTGGGGAAAAGCCAGGGCCTTCAGTGACATTTCCAGAATGAAGCCTGCAGTCAGGACAAAGGCTGTGTACCTACTGCCTGGGGACCCCCAGCCCCCCCACCCCCACCCCCACCCCATGCCACTCTGGGGGGGAACTTGAAATGCACACCCAAGTGGCTGTAGCCAACTGTGTGGTGCCTGGTGGGCCAGCTGCCCAGTGAGTCTAGTCCTGTCACTCCAAGGTCACCAACCCCATTAGTCAGTGGATGAGAAGGGCTCGGTGGACGAACCCATCTGCTTCTTAGAGGCAGTGTTTCCAAGACTTTTGCCCAGTTTCCCTCCACACATTCAGGGTCTGGAACCCAGGAGAGATGGGGGTGGGAGATGGTGTCTGACTTCACGTGGGGTCTTCACTTGGCCATTTGACAAACTTTTTCAGCAAATTCCTGAAAGTGGCACCAATGTCATCTTGGATTATCCGTGCTCCCCACTGTCTTGCAAATTCTCCAGATGGGCTAATGTAAATCTTTGCCAGGCTGACAATTCCCTTTGGAAGCCATTGCTTTCCCTGAGTAGGATGCAGTTGGATACTGAACAGAACCCTGTGAGGGGGGTGGCTTGTGTCCTGCTGGGGCTGTCCCTGCATGCACCCCATGATGGGAGGCTAGGAACTTGCTCCATGGGGAAGGGTCTACTTTCTGTCTAATGTGCTGTTGTCCTTCTCCAGTGTGGCCACCTCTTATTGCTCATAGGGACATCAAGTATCCATCCTGAAAGTGTGGACACCAAGGGTCTGACTGGCATTTCCTCACATAGTCTGGGGGTGGGTGACTAAGGGTCTGGATCTAAAGGGACCACAGCCTTCCCCCAGCCCTATCTGTACCCAAGTTAACTACTCCTGGCTGGGGGTTTTGCCCTCGTCCGTTGGTGTGCATCTCACTGACCTTGACTCTGTTCTCCACACCTGTGGAATATCACCCTACGATGGGTCGAGGCTCTGAGTCTCCACACGGGGGGTGAGCCTGCAGAGTGCCCCTCACCAGCTCAGGATTACTAGTGTGAACATGGGATAAGTCCTTTTTCCCCACCTCCTGTCCTTAAAGCCTGCACCTGGGTTCACATGTTCACGTCATTGTTCACGTCAGTGCCATAAACAACACCATCTCCAGGGAGACAGGCAAGTGCCCGTTAGCCAGAGTGTCATGCACAAGGCTCGAGAAATACTTCTCCCTTTCCTGCCATGTCTGAACCTCTGTCGGGGACAACTACCCTGATGGGAGTGAACTTGAGCTCTTGTTATGGTTCAGAAATGTTTGTCATAGAAAAACTTGAACATGTCAAACCTGGCCAGCATCTTCCCCTTACTCACGGCTGGCCTTGCTCATAGGGCTGATGACAGCCATTCTTAAAGGCAAACCTGGACCTCAGACTAACCTGTCCAGGGAATGGGATGATCCTAGGATGGGACAAAGGCTGTGTACCTATTTCCTGGGGACTCCCACCTCCCACACCATGCCACTCTGGGGGGAACTTTAAATGCACACCCAAGCAGCTGTAGCCAACTGTGTGGTGCCTGGTGGGCCAACTGCCCAGTGAGTCTGGTCCTGTCTCTCCTTGGTCACCAACCCCTTTAGTCAGTGGATGAGATGGCCTCGGTGGATGTACCCATCTGTTTCTTAGAGGCAATGTTTCCAAGACTTTTGCCCAGTTTCCCTCCACCCATTCAGGGTCTGGAACCCGGGAGAGATGGTGTCTGACTTCACATGGGGTCTTCACATGGCCATCATCAAACTTCTTCAACAGAGTCCTGAAACGGATGGACAAAGATAACATTGGTGCCAGGGCTCCCCAATGTCTTGCAAATCCTCCAGATGGGCTAATATAAATCTTTGCCAGGCTGACAATTCCCTTGGGAAGCCATTCCTTTCTCTGATTAGGATGCAGTTGGATACTGAACAGAACCCCTTGAGGGGGGTAGCTTGTGTCCTGTTGGGACTGTCCCTACATGCACCCCATGATGGGACACTACAGACTCGCTCCATGGGGAAGGTTCTACTTCCTGTCTAATGTGCTATTGTCCCTATGAGCAATAAAGTGGTGGCCACACTAGAGAAAGACATCAAGTATCCATCCAGAAAGTGTGGTCACTGAGGGTCTGACTGGCATTTCCTCACATCGTCTGGGGGTGGGTGACTAAGGGTCTGGATCTAAAGGGACCACAGCCTTCCCCCAGCCCTATCTGTACCCGAGTTAACTACTCCTGGCTGGGGGTTTTGCCCTCGTCCGTGGGTGTGCATCTCGCTGACCTTGACTCTTTTCTCCACAACACCCGTGGAAGATCGCCCTACGATGGGTCGAGGCTCTGAGTCCCCACACGGGGGGTGAGCCTGCAGAGTCCCCCTCGCCAGCTCAGGATTACTAGCGTGCCACAGGGGATATGTCCTTCTTCCCCACCTCCTGTCCTTAAAGCCTGCACTTGACTAAGAACATGTCCACATCAGTTCTGTAAAGAACACCATCTCCAGGGAGAAGGGCAAGTTCCTGTTAGCCAGAGTGTCATGCACAAGGCTCGAGAAATACTTCTGCCTTTCCTGTCATGTCTGAGCCTCTGTCAGTGACAACTACCCTGGTCAGAGTGAACTTGAGTTGTTGTTATGGTTCAGAAATGTTTGTCATAGAAAAACTCAAACATGTCAAACCTGGCCAGAGTCTCCCACTTACTCACGGCTGGCCTTGCTCATAGGGCTGATGATGGCCATTCTTCAAGGCAAAACCTGGGCCTCAGACTAACCTGTCTAGGAAATGGGATGATCCTAGGATGGGAATGGATACAAAGGAACTTCGGTGTTAACCCCCCCACACCCCATTTTCCAAATGGGGCCAAGTGGCATCTCTTCAAAGGACAATGATTCAGGACTTGAAAATCCAGGAGCATCAAGTCTATAGTTCTCAAAAGTAAGCCTTAAGGACAAGCTCAGGTTAGGATCATGGTCAACTTCTTCTTCAGCATTGATATTGACTGTCTGCTTTCACTCTGGGGCTTTGGGCACTGGACCCCCTTAGAGCAGAGCTGAGCTTTCTCAAGCAAGTGGGCTCTCAGTTCAGAACCCCAATCCTGGTCCAGCTGTATTGACCAGCTTCCCTAGTAACTTGTTTCATCTCCTGAGTCCATAGCCTCTGGAATTTTATAGAACTTAAACTGGTTAAGGTGTAAGAGGACTGCTCCGATCAGTCTATTTTTCAGTATGACTCGGTTTCTCAAAATCTTTCTGCAGTCATCTTGGGGCCTAGTGACCCCAATACCACCAGTAACTGCCTTGCAAAGCTTGAAGCTGACTTGGCACCCTATTGCCATGACCTTCAGCAAGAATAATGGCACAAAGACGAGCTGAGCTTTACTGTGGACACACGGTACTAAAAATCTGACCACTAATGGTGGCAGGGTTGGAGAGGGCATTGAGACCATGGAAATAGCCTGTGCCAGGAGCTTCCTGTCCTCTTAGCACTTACTGAAGATGGCTGTGCAAGCCTCCAAGCCATCAGGATGGTTCCAAACTTCTGAATTCCAGCACTCTTTTCAGTGCATACATCACCCACAATTTAACCATGGCAGAAACTACTGGCACAACATAAAAGTGACCCATGGATCACTTCTAAGGCTCACAGCACTATCAAGTACACAACACTAAAAATCGAGCCCACCAGCTGATCACATTATGAATACCTCACTTTGACATGTCAATCATAGCATCAGTTTTTCTAAACAAACCCAAAGGAAAAGGAACAACGCACATGGAAATTGACAACCTGCACTCGCACTAAATACGCTTGATGAAAAAGTGTACACACTTAAAAATCAAAGCATTGTGCCCACTTCCTTGACTTTTTAATTATCGACGGACCTTTACATGTTGTGCTTGGAATCCATCCCAGTACCTCAAATGTGCTAGGCAAGGGCTCTGCCCCCGAGCCACACCTCCAGCCCGGAATTACGTACTCATGACTGGGAAACCTGGGAAATGGCTACCACTGGATTATAATACTGGCAGAGCGCCCTGGGGTTTTAACCCATTGTCAAATCACAAAGGTCTCCTGTTAACACTTTGAAGAATGTTTTATATATTCCAAGTCCTATGATTGGGGAAGGGCAAGAGAATAGCCCCTCCTACTTTCAGATACTTAATCAGATGAGAAGCTTCTATGTTCAGACTAACTGGGATGAGTGCCCATCCCCAGCTTCCGCCACCTCGAATGGCAGACTTTGCCAGCAAGTTGTAGGTAGGACCAGGGATCCGTTGCCCGTGGCCTGCTGGAGCTACTGTAGGGGGATGGTTAGGCTTTCCCACCACTCCCTCTGTTCCCCCTTGCCTAGGGCTCCTGGCTGTTCGCATCTCTGCATGAAGACTTTGCATCTGGGAACACATCACGGCACATGCTGCTCTCTAGGAGCAGGGGTGGAAATCTGCAGTCTGGAAGTAAGGAAGTATCCTTGCTCCTGTATCTCTGGGAACCCAGGCCTGTGAAGCCCTAGCTGACCCTGGCCTTCCGTGTCGGCATAGAGCCTGGCCCTCTGGGCCACAGGCCTCTGTGGACAACTGTTCTCCTCTTCTCCAAGCTCAGATGGGATCCTGGCCAAGGAGGTCAGTGTGGGGTCCTTCTTCAGGGCTGCAGCAGCTTCTCCAGGTGAGGGGCAGCACTATCAAGTACACAAGTTGCCCAGGTGGAGGAGCCACTGCACAACACAATCCTGTTCTCAGAACTTCCAGGGACATGGCGTAGAATGCAATGCCTAAATTCGCTATTTCTTTGACTAGCTCAAACTGTAAGTTGTCAGGTTATGAATTTCTGAACTCTACCACCTCTGAAAAAGGGGAAGGTCTTATTAAATCTTCATTGGTCGGGGAAACCCCTACTCATGAAATCACAGTAGAAGCTACCAGAATAATATAGAAGCTAAGACCATCTTCTATAGACTGATGGGAGTCTCTATTCTAATGATGTCCAGATCTGGCCTCCTGGACCATGACAGGAATGTTCTTTGGACTTTCATAGGAAGGTGACTTGCTGGCATCTGGTCGCCTGGCATTTGGGCATGCAAAGTGCTGCCAATCAAAGCTGACCCCGGCACCTCAGTGAGGCAGGTCAGGGCCGTGGAGAGCTGGGTCGTCTTCCGATGTCTCTCCTTAAACTGGCATGTCTGCCCTCCCGCAGTTCTTCTTTATTTGCCCATCACTGGTTCTCGTGAAAGGCAGATAGTCTCGATCGGCTGCCTGGTGTTCTCCAAATTTTCCAGCTTTTCTTTAAAGGTAGGGTGGGGGGGTCCATGTGTTCCTCCCTGGGTTTCCCTGTGGAGGCTTGCAGCTTCCATTCTCAAACTTTGAGGCTGATAGCAAGAAAATTCTTAAGGAGCTGTGACCTTGAAGTCATCTTTTCTCTTTTCCCCCTAAAAATCCAAGACGTGAACACACACTGTTAAGAACGAGCCACACACTCTTAAGAATGGAAGAAAGGCTCTGTTTGGCCTTCCTTGAGACCTGCCTTCGCTTTTTCACTTCCAAGTGATGCTCCTCTCAAGGTCCAGGTCTAGCTCTGTTGTGCCGAGAAGCTCGAGCCAGGCCAGACCGGGTCTGCTCTTCACCAGCTGCAGGAACCGACTAGTTCTACTGCTTCACTAACCAGCTCTGATCCTTGGCTAACCCCCTCCTCAATGCTCAGTCCTAGAACAAGGATGGTGTAACAAGATGCAGCACTAGCCAGGAAACTACCTGTTGGGGTTTGTGGTTTGGCTTTGGGGAGCAGAGGTACAGGGTTTGAACCCAGGGGCGCTTTACCATGGAGCCACATCCCCAGCCCTCATAACTTTCTCAAGTATCTTAGTGTCTTGTTAAATCACCAAGGCTGGCCTCGAACCTGCGATCCTCCTGCCTCAGCCTCCTGTGTCACTGGCGTGCACCACCTCATCTAGCTGTCCCTCGGTTTTGGGTGTAAGGCTCACAAGGGGAGATACTGGGGCCACTGAAGCATCTGGTTATCATTGGGGGGTCTCTTCTAAGACATGGGACCATATGTGCCTTGAAGGCAGAAGCTGATAAAACAAAATACTACTAATGCATGGTTTTTCTCAGTTGAATTTCTTAGTCAAAAGTAGTTGTCTGTCAAAACATTCAACACTAGTTACCTTTGTCTTTCACTTGATTGTGCTTACAACACCTGTGGGACACTCCAGCCCGAGAGTGTTATCCCAAGGCAAAATGATGTGTTTTCCTTCTCAAACTATGCAAAATCTGGTCGTGGAGGAGCCATGTGAGCTGGGAATTGAACCCAGGGCCTCATGCCTGCTAGGCAAGTGCTCTAACGCTGAGCTACATCCCCTACCCCAGAAGGAACAGTTTCAAGGTGGCCACTATGTCCTCTAAAACTTAATGTCGCTGGTCTTCAAGCACTTCCTAATACCATACGAGACTTGGTTCATGTAGGACTTCAAGATGTTCTGGTTCCATTTAATAGTGGTCATACATGGAACTGACTCCATAAGTTGAATACCGTACTATGGTGACTTCTGTCTGTCATGGGCATTGGAATAGCAGAAAGTCACGGGTTCCCAAAGACACTCTTGCACAGAATGAGAAATCGGCAACTTAATATTGCAATTCCCATTTCCCAACAGAGAATCCAGTATTCCTGATGAATGCAGGAGAATCTGGCTGCTGGCATCCTCAGGGGAATTGGGACCTGGGGAGGAAGCTAGCTCAGCCATCACACAACAGTCATCCTGCCTGCACCTGGGTGCAGTTTGACCAGCACAGAGCCAAACATTGGCAAAACACTCTCCACAGTGTTGGCTCCTCACTCCTAACCTAAATATCATCTAAAATTAGATGAGACATAAGAACAAAACCAAATACTTCATCAAGTCTGGAAGATCTAGATCCACAGAGCAATTCTTTCTGAAAATCCACCTATGTCAGTCTCCACAGCCACCCATGAAACTAGAGATCTGGACTTCTCCAACTCGGGTTCCATGGATTCCTCCTGCCAGTTGTGCAGGGGGATTGGGCCAAACGTCAATGATGATGATGGCCCCGAACCCTAATGTGTTCCCTTTCCCTTGGGATGAGTCTAAAGGATGCATAGCCTAACTTCTCCAAAATGACAGTAGTTCCAGTGTGGTCAGCCTCCACTGGGAGGGTCAATCCATCTTCCAATTAAACCCTCCTCGGCTTCCCCACCCTCCACTTTCCTGAGTCCACTGGACCACCTGTGGTCTTACCTAAACTTTTGGCCTAGACATGAGCCCATCCTGTCTCTGGATTAAGGTCAGCCACCTACAATCAATGAATAGTCCAATAGGCATGTTGGGTTTTCTCTACATCGGCTTCAGGGTTGGCCATTGGATGTACCATCCCTCAGGCAGACCTCCCAAGGCAAGCCCTGACCTCATGCCGAGGAGCAGGCCTCTGACGTCAGTTTCTACTAAAATCCTAGATCAACTGAAGCCTGGAGGAGGGGCCCGGTTCTTGGACCACACGAGGCAAAGTAATCAGTAAAATCCTAAATGTCTCTTAAATGGGTGCTTAGGGCTAGTACAAGTCGAGGGATTTCATTGACTTTCTATACATGCTTATAACTCTGGTTACAGCCACCCACCTGGCAACCTCTACCACTCCTCCCTAGTCCCCTTCACCTTCCCCCCACCACCCAGAAATCCCCTTTCATGTCATCTGAGACTCCACATGAGAGAAAGCACAGAATACTTGTCAGGAGTTTAGCTTATTTTTGCTCAACACAAAGATCTCTGCCTCATCTTTCTACGGATGGCATCTCATGCTGTGGTTAAATGATACTCTATACACACACCACACTTCCTCCATTCATTCGATCCATTGTCTCCCCTTGCTCTCTGCTGTAACTTAACAGCCCTACAGAATGATTCATGAAAAGACTGCAGAATACGTGATTCTCATGAACATGCAGAATTTTCTCTAATGATCATATTTGAGGCCATAAATATTTCAAATCTTGGCAACACAAATCTGACCATACCTTGCATTTTTATCAAACCATAACAAAATCGTGGCAGTCAACAGCAAAAGAAGCTATGGAAATTATATGTGATCACAAAGGAATTAAGCAATAGGCGTTGAGCAAGCAGTGGGTCGTTGAAATGGAAGTCAAGAAATTCCTAGAATTATATGAAAACATGAAATGACCAACCAGATCCTTTGGGACACAGTAAAACAAGACTTGCATAGCTGTGAATGTCTACAGCAGGACAGTCCTCAAAGAGCCTAATGATGCATCTTAAGATCTTAAACAATAAGCCAAAGCAAAAAAAATGGTAGACAAGAAATAAAGATCAGAAAGAGGCTAAAAATACAACACAAAGGACCAAGGAAAGAGTTGATTCTTTGACAAGATACACAAAATTGACAAACCTTTAAATTATCTGAGGAAAAATGCAACAGATGCTGGCAAGAGGGGAGGTTTTTACAGATAATGCCAAAATCCAGAGAGTGTGTACAACTTCTCAAAATGTTCCCAAACTGGAAGATCCAGAAGAAATGAACAAATTTCTAGACTCACAGGATTTACCAAACTTAGGTTGACATCCTGCTTAGACCAGTAACTAGCAATGACATTGAAGCAGTCATAAGCTGTTCCCAGAGAAACACTCTGGACTGAATGGATTCGGTTGCTGAACTTTTCCAGACCTTTGAAGAACTTACTGCCTTCAAGAGTCAGAGAATTCAAGTATTGCCCTAAAGAAACCAGATACAGACACAACAAACTAGATGAATGTCCTTGATGAACATAAATGAGAAACTCCTCAATAGAATACTTGAACTTTGAGATAATGAATTCTATCTTGTGCACCATGATCAAGTTGGTTCTGTTCTAAGGATGCAATTTTGATCAACATACACAAGTCGATAAATGGAATGCGTTTCATGCAACCAAGGATAAACACCAGACAATTGTCTCTAAAGACAGACAATTGGCTACCTCAAACTTGGCATCCCTAAAACTTGGCATCCCTTTGTGGTAAACCCTGAATAAACAGGTATAAAATGATAAGAAGCCCAAATAACACAGGATATCTACAAATCACATAGCCAATATCAGACTGAATGGGAGGAGATAGAAAGCATTTCTCTAAAATCAGGAACAAGACGAGGGTGTTCACTCTTAACTTTTGACCAAGGTTGGTGTGGAAGTATCATTTGGCAAGTCAACTTGTTCTGAATTGTTATTTTTAGTCTCGAGGGACACGATAGCAAAATCTTATCCAGCTGAGACAGGGATTTGACCAGCCACAGCTCGGATTTGGCCCAAATTCATCTGGGCTCTATACTAGGACATGCTAGTTCCTCCCAAGGGAGGAGATGATCACTTGGGGCAGGTGATGCCAACTTGGCCTGAACTGTCAACTCTCCAATTATGGAGAGTAAAGTTATTCTTGAAGACATGGTTTCTTCTACTCAATGCTGTCTCTGGGGCCATAACAAAATCCACTCATCTTATTATAAATCCAGTAGGATTCTTGGAAGAGAACTTTCTCCCATTACTCAATAAACATATTAGGTATTTACCATGGATCTTTCAAATGCCTCCCATAATTCCTTATGGCTGGTGTGGAAGAATTCCAAGTTCCATATCGGGAAGCCTAGGGCTCAGCACATGGAAAGATGTCCAACTGTAGAAGAAATGGAATTCACCCTGAGGTGGGTGCTGCCCAAGGCCTGCTCTCCTTACTGTTGACTGGGATGAGGCCTCAAATAGAGACCATGAGGGGATAAAAGGGAGCTATACTGGAACTTGGCTCTGCCAGCTCCTCTAGACGGTGGCTTTCAACTGAGTGTCTATTCGCTTTGGCTTTCATGGCTGCTATTGGTCTTTGATTCTTAGGGGCTGAATATGGTGTAGCCAAAACATGGAAGCCAATGTGGCTTAGAATAGACCTTCCTGATCACTTCAACCTTCTGGGGGTGACTGCCCTGAGGGTGCTTTCTGAGCAATGGCAAACCACCTCTTGGTTACTGGTGTAAACTGTGGCACTAGCAGATCAATGTGATAGGCAGAACTGTGGTGTGAGACCCTAACCAGGCAGCTGGCCGGGGTCAAATGTTGAAGGGAGCAGACATGTCACTAAGTGACACCATCATAATTACAAAAATCCTCAAAATACTTGCAGTAGAGTTCAATATCACATCAAAGGTCCTGGCACCATGATGGAGCTGGTTCTGACTTGCAGCCGCAAGGTTGTTTGACATACGTGAGTGAGTCGATGAACGGGATGCATCTCATGCAATTGAGGACAAACACCAATCATCTCCATGGAGATAGAAAATTGATTCCCTTAAAGTCCGCATCCCCTCATGGTAAACCCCGAGTGAACGGGTATAAAAGAATAATAATCCAACATGATACAGGGTATGTAAACACAGCCAATGATCCATTATCCTCAAGCCTCGAGCAATGAATCTGAAAATACAAGTTCAAAACCAGACAGAAGTAGCATGCAAAGATACATGGAATACCAAGAGCTATGACAGTAGCCAGGGTGTGGGTTATGGATCAGAACCCAGGCCCATCTGAGGCCCTTCTATAGCTTTGCAAACCCACGGTTTAGAGTGTCACTCCTAGGCCAGAAGAGCCACAGAGTCTTGTCAAATCACCTACTTTAGTGTCTAAAGATTGCCTGTGCAAGATTTCCTCTTTCTTAGAGGGAGCTGTCTGTACTCAAGCACGGCCACTTGCTTTGACTTTCAGAAACAGATTTGGGTAGTAAACTCTGGCTCATACCAACTCTTTGAAATTCCTCTAAAATTGGGAGGAATTGGAATCGGCCTAAGACAGAGACAGTCTCAGCTTGATGAAAAGATCCCCCTTTCTGAATGAGGGAGTTCCCTCTTCCTCCCTGAACTTGTACAAGATGTGCATGAGAAGTGGCATCCTGTGTCAAGGGCAGCGAAACTGGGGGCGGTTTAGGCAAACCAAAGGTGGTCTTCTTACCAGTTTCCACAGGGAACTTAAAACTGCAGATGCTTTAACCACTCCAAGGAGGAGAATTCGCCAGCAGTCCAGGCTTCAAATAGATTCTTACCTCCTTCACTCATAGTGGAGGGAGAGGGGTATGAAATCCAGGAGAAAGACTTCCTGGGGTTTATGTCAAAGCTCCATGGCCTGAGGTGCTGTGGTCTCTTGGGTTTCCTAGAAATTACCAAGGACTCTTGTGAATCCCAAGTCTTCAAGATGATTTTCTTTCGAAGAAAATTAGCATGTGGTAAATAACTCTCCCTGTCAGGAGGAAGGTGAAATAGTGTAGAACAGCTATTGCCTAAAGAATCCCTGAGTTCTTCCAAAAACGATTGCAAGGAGGTGACCACCTAGGAGGTGTAAGTAGAAACAGCTGTTATTTCATGACAGTTTCTCTATATCTAAAACCCAAGCCCAACTGGGCATGATGTGGCCCAGCGCCCAGTTCTCATTGGCCAGCAGGAAGGGGGCCCAGGTTCCTCACTTCCTGGCTTGAACTTTTGACAGTCTGTGGCAGAAACCTTGGGGACAGCTTTAACGGCCCGTCCCCATGCCACCTCCCTATGCAGAACCCTGAGTTTCCAGTAGGCTCTTATGGGTCCCTTGCAAAGCCAAACCTCAGGTACATCAGGAGAGGAGTCTGAAACAACACTTGAACAGAGGAGCCCACTCCCAGGTCCTCCTGTGCCCTTGGACTCCTTCCTCCTGTGCAGGTCCATTAGGTCAAGAAGTGGGATGGGTGGTCCCTCGGCTGTCTGTTGGCTCGACTTCTGTGAGAGAAGTGGAGAAAGACGTCGGGCCACCACGTGGCTCTCCTGGAACCTGGGCAGGGAGATCTGGTTTCAGTGCCTGCCACTGGGCTCGTGGTGGGGTCACGGGACACACTACGCAGCTCCACTTCTGTCAGACGTACTGCTAACTCCTCCTTCATGTCCTGTGATACTGTCAGATGGCCCAGGACTGAAGGAATAGGTCCCATCTCTGCATCCCCCATGTTCTGAACTTTGAAGGGGACAGAAAGGCCTCTTGGGAAAGAAGTCCCTGAGGGTGTTATTTTTTTCCTTGGTTGCATCTCAAAGTGGGCCCAGGAACAGTTCTGCTCTGGGCACCTGCACCTTGATCCTCTTGCCGTTTGGCCTCCTGAGGGCCTTGAGGCGGCGGGTCCTCATGGAGGGACACTGGTGGTGAACAGCCCAGTATTTCCCTGGGGTCACAGCACCTTGGTGCTCTGGTTTGACTGTAGCCTTCTGCATTCTGTACCTGGGTCCCGAGCAGACTCGGGGCCAGGAGGATTGGGCCTTCCTTGGTGCCCTCTCGGGATGGAAGGCTCTGTCATCTTTCATCACCTTTTTCCCCCTGGGGTCCTTGGTAGGCTACAGACAACACCCCCTGCTGCCGAGATGCTGCCCTTGGAATTGGGGTTCTCATGGACGTACCTAGGGTGCTTCCCTTCTGCTTCTAGAATTCCCTGTGATGAAAGTAGAAGTCTGATGACTCTTAACAGGCTCGTCTCAGACACTTGACTTCCCTCAGAAGTCGATATAAATGTGTGTTTATTCCCCAAGTGGGTCACCTGCAAGGAAGGGCTGGCTTTCCTCCTGTCATCCTGGGGAGATCTTTATCTTCTGCTTCAGTTTGGGCCCATTTCCATGCCACAAGTCCCAGGTGGGAGAGGCTTGGACCAGAGTGTGACCTTTACTAGCTGCCGGAGGAGCTGGAACTTTGTCTTCTTAGAAATGTCCTCAGGGGAAAGGCCCTGGCCTTCGGTGATGGTCTCAGAACAAAGCCTGCACTCGGGGATGAGAGCTGTGTACCTACTGCCCCCCAAGCTGCCCTGTGGAATGTGCACATCCAAGGGGCTGCAGCTAACTGGGTGGTGCCTGGCCAGGTGACTGGCCACTGGATCTAATCTTGTCCCTCTCTGGTCACCGTCTGAGAGTCAACAGACAAGGCAGGCTTCAGATGGATCCCAACTACTGCTAGGAAGGAACATAACTATTTCCTCCTCTGTGGCCCATGTGTTCATAACACAAGAATGAGATGATGCTGTATTCAAGTGTGGTCTCCAAACACAGGGAACAAGCCCCTCACTGGGTTGAAATGTCTGGCATGTACAGAGGCACATCCCTCACCCCCACTCCCATTCCTCAAATGTCCCTCTGGATGAGTGCATGTGAACATCAGAGCCATGAAGGAAGCCTGTCTGTGACCATCTCCAGGGGTACGAAGTGCCTGTTGGCCATGGTGTTGTGACACATGCTTCTGGGTCTGCTGGTGTGGGGGCCATTTTTGGCTCCCTGCAATACTGGGATAACTTCTGCCTTTCAAGGAACGATGTGGGATAGGTCAGCCTCCAGGGCTTGGCTATGGTGCAGCTGGTGGCTCTGGCTTGCAAGGCACTTCCTCTACTGCCCTTGAAGACCATTCTTGTGGGTATCAGCTTCTCAGGAGCCCAGGGTATCTGTCACCAAATGACCAAAGGGCATCCTCCCAGACAAGCGGACAGGAAGTCAACAGGGCCATCCTCCTCCCACGTGGACTTCCTGACTGGAAGGGGCAGATGGCCTGGAAGCATGTCCAATAGCTGAGGACTATTTCCTGTCCCCATTGAAGGAAAACTGGCTTCCCTTTTATCTCGGGTCTGCAGTCAGACACCCAGTGTCCCATGAAGCCTGTGACTTTTCCTGTGTTTCAAGCGGGAGCTTCTAAAGGACAAGTAAGGGCACCTGTGGCCCTTAGAACTACATGTTTACTAAAAGACAAGCCACCCCTATGGGTCAGGGTGGGGGCTGAGATTTTTATGTCCCCAGAGAGGGGATGTGGGGATAAAACCTTTGGGTTGAGAAGGACTTGGCAGTGAAATTCCCCTCCAATGGTAAGGGAACCATGGATTTCACGTCCTAGGTTACGCTGGCACTGTACAGCAGGAGCCAATGAAGAGCCTAAGGCGGGTCCACGTCCTACCATTTAGAGTGCACAATGAATAATTCTTTCCCAAAGAACTAGACTGAGAAGGACCAAGTTTCTTTCAAATTCCCCCATCTGCCCCTTCACTCAAAAGCTCCTAAGAAAAAGCAGCGGCCTCCAGGGGGCGCTGGTGAAGACCTTCACTTGGCCTTTGAGCATCTGGCTACTGAGGCTCCCAAGGGCAGAGCTGGCTTCTACCTGACTTGCCAAGAACAGGAAACCAAGCCTAGGACCCCGAAGAACAGATACAGGCTCAACTAAGGGGAGCATGCCCCAGGGTCCTCGTTAAGGAGGAGCTCAACGGGTTGGACTCGCAGATGAACTACTCTGCATTGATGTTGGCTGAATGTCTGCTTCTGCTCTGAGACTTGGGGCACCGCTTGCCCCCTTGGGCATATATGAGATTACCAAGCAGAGGGGCTGGCACTTCAGAACCAATGATGGTCTGTATGGACCAGCTTGCCCAATAACCAGTCTGCTTTCCTGAGTCTGTAGCCTCCACAGTACTTACTAGTCCCCCAACTGGTTAAGTAGGCATAAGGGGACTCTTCTGATCAGTTTTCACTCACTATGACAGTCTCGGAGTCCTAGGTTTTCTGAAGGCCGTTTTGAGACCTATGGAATGCAGCACCACCAGTAACTTCTCTGCCCAACTTAATTGATGGTGCCATAATGTCAAGACCTTCTGTAGGAACAAAGCACAAAACTCAAGCTGAACTTTATTTTAGTGTGGACACATAACACTCAAACTCTGACCACTACTGACGGGATTGGATTGGAGGGCAGACCATGGAAGAATCTTCCGTGAACAACTTCTCTTTAATATCATTTGAGGATTATTGCCAAACCCATAAGTAATCAGGATTCCAAACTTCTGAATTCTCCCACACCTTCCAGGGCATGGCTCATTTGACTTAAAGTCATTTTTCATCAGGAGAATCTTTAGACAATACTGGTACAGCATGAGAAATGAAATACAGATTTCTGAGGTTCACGGGACAGCAATTGAAACAAACCAAATTCATCAGGTGATGAGTCAATGTGTGGCTTTCTGATGTCCAGCATATCAAGGTGGTTTTAAAAAAACTAAACTGGAGTGGAAGATGGGGGGAGCAAGGAGCAAGGAGGAGGGATGAGAAAGGGAGAGAAGGGCAGAATGAAGTTAACAAGGCACTCGTGTGCATGTACAAATATATCACAATGAACTCCATTGATACATGACCATAACACAGCAAGAATATGAAGGGGAGATCAATTTTTAGCTTAATCCTATAAGAAACTAACCTACATGCTATGACAATGGTCCCCTAAACACAGCTCATGAATACCTTTAGCTACTTGCTTAAAATGCAATGTTAAGCACTTAACAGCTGGGAAGCCATCCTCAGCATCTTTAACCAGCAACACAGAAAAGCTACCACGGGAAATAATGCTGGTAAAGTGCCTTGGCTTATAACCCACTGTCAAACCGTTGAAGTCTTCTGAGTAGAAAACCTTGAATGTTCTATGTATCTAGAATCCTGTGCCCTGAAAGCGGGGAGCATGGTCTCCTCCACCTGCAGCTACATGTTGTTGAAAGTCAGACCCCAGCAGGTCCTGCAATCTGTATCCCAAGGGAACCCCACGCAGAGGGAAACTCCTGTTGCCCCCACCTCCAGGAGGCTCAGCTGCAAGGAAGCTCCCACTTCAGAGCGGTTGAAGTCCTTTCCTTCTCAAAGAGAAGGCATCTGGAAGCATGAACAACTTTTCACAGGACTGGATGGAAGGAAGCATGCTCTGAAGTGGTCCCCTCTCTGGGACTCGCTGTTGCATGCAACGAAGCAATGTAACTTTGCCAATATCACTGTTAGGGTTTGAATGTAAGGTGTCCCCCAAAACTTGAGAGAGCATAAGGTCTAATGGGGAAGTGACTGGGTTGCAAGAGCCTTCACCCAATCTGAGTTAATCCCCTGACTAGGATTAACTGAGTGCTAACTGTAGGCGGGTAGGGTGTGGCTAGAAGAGGTGGGTCCTTGGGGTGCACTCCTGGGGTTTAGTCTTTGTCAAACAGATATTTTCTTCCTGCCCTTGTCCTGGGCTACTTTCCTCCTCCACCCTCTTCCACCATGATGTCCACCCTCAAATAAACTTTCTCCCCTCTAAAATTGTTTTTGTCAAGTCTTTTGGTCATAGTGGTGCAGAAGATGACAAAAGCAATCATTCCACAGGTGTCTGCAACTTCCCTCCTCTCTACTGATCTTCTTCTTAAAACAAGACCTCCCCATACCTTTTACCCCTCTTGCTTCCACATGAGATAACATGACCCTTGACTTCACAAGTGTGGGTTTTTGCTTAACACAATGGTCTCAAGTTCCATCTATTTTCCTGCAAATTTCTTTATGGCTAAATAAAAGTCCATTGTGTATAGACATCACTTTTCTTTTTAATCCATTGATGGAAACCAAGGCTGATTCCATAGTTTGGCTCTTGTCAATTGTGCTACTATAAACATGGGTATGGGTGTATGGCTATAGTATGACTTTTAATTCCTGAGGATAAATACCAAAGAGTGGCACAGCTAGATCATATGGTGACTCCACTACTAGTTGGCTATGTTAGAATCCTTTCAGCAGTGTGTTCCTTTCCCTCCATTCTCTCCAGCATTTGTTAATGAGATTCTAATTGAAGTGACAAGAACTCGGCCTTATCCTTTCCCTAACTGCTAAGAATGTTGAACATTTTTTTCTTACTAATCATTTGTATTTTGAAGTGTCTGTTTACTTCACTGGCCTGTTGTTTGGGTCGTTATTTCTGGTGTGAAGTTTTGAGTTCTCTATAGATCGAGGATGTGAATCCTCCATCACAAGAGTAAGAGCTGACACAGGAGGATCTCGAGCTCAAAGCCAGCCTCAGAGACTTGGCAAGGCCCCGGGCAACTTCACGAGATCCTGTGTCAAAAACTAAGGGCTGGGGATGTGGCTCGGGGGTTAGGCACCTCGGGGTTCAATTCCTGGTACCCTAAAAGTAACTAGCAAATACTTCCATTCTGAAGATTCTCTCAACATTGTTGCTGTGCAGAAGTTTTCTAACTTGATGGCATGCTGCTAGCTCAGGAAATAATGGCAAGAGTTTTGGGGATCTTATTGAGGAAACTCGGTGCCTCTGCCCAGGTGCTGGAGTACTGACCCTACATTTTCTGGGACTTGGGTAGTTTCTGGTCTAATTCCTAGGTCTCTGATCCATTTTTTTTAGTTGAATTTTGAACAGGATGAACAGGGTCACAGGTATCTTTGATATCTTGCTGAATACATTAGCTCTAGCAGTCTTCTGGTAGTTTTTTTTTTTTTTTTGTATCTTCTGAATACAGAATCATACCTGCAAACTGAATCTGCTTCCTTTCCTACTCTGTGTATTTCCTTCCCTCTCCTCGTTGCTCTGGCAAGGATTTCTAGTACTGTATTGAACAGGAATGCAGTAGACATTGTTGCCTTCCAGATTTTAAAGGAAATGCTTTGTTTTCCCCAGTCACTATGGATGATGGCCTTGCGTTTGTCATAATCTTTATGATGTGGTAGCTTCTATCCCTATTTTCTTCAGCAACTCCATTATGAATGCTGAATTGTCAAATACTTTCTTTCCATCACTAAATTTTGTCCTTAACTCTACTTAACATGATAAACAATTGACATGCATGTTAAACCATGTCTGCATCCATGGGATTAAGGCAAGCTGGTCATGTTGTGTGATCTTAATCTGTTGAATACCACTGGATAATATATTAAGGATTTTTGTACCTGAGTTCATCTGGAATATCAGTCTGCAGTTCTTGATGGTTCCTTGTCTAGTTGTAGATTGAGTGATGCTGGATTCCTAGAATGGATCTGTAAAAGTTCCACTTTCTATCTTGTGGAATAACTTGAGGGACATTGGCATTCATTTTTTTAAATGTGTGGAATTCAGCTGAGAATCCATCTGATCCTGGGCTGTTTATTGGAAGGCATTTGATAACTTCTTCTATCATATCTCTAGTTACTAGTCCTGCGTAGGCTATTCCCTCTTGATAAATCTTTGGGCATAAACCTCCCAAGATCTACATCTTCCAGGTTTTTCAACTTGTTAGTCTGTTTTCAAAATAGTCCATAACTCTCTGGATTTTTGTAACATCTGTGGCAATCTCCTTTTTCACTTTGAACTTCATCTGGGTCATCTTCGATTGGGTTAAGGGCTTATCAATCTCTGAAAAGTTAGGATCAATGAGACACTTAAACTACAATGTCTCATGGAGTTTTTAAATCTTTTTTTGTCTGGGGTTCTGAATGTTTCCTGTACCTGGATGTCAATCTCATGCTTGAGGTTTAAAAATTGTTTCCCTGAAGAGGCTATTCATTCTATTAGCTTGCATCTTTCCACACTCAATTCCAATTACTTAAATCCTATTTATAAATTCTTACTATTATCCCAGACTACTTGTATCTTCTGGTCATACTTATATTCTCTAATACTATCTGAATGTTCAAGGCTGGCCACTTTGTCTTCCAACTGAGATTCTGGCTTCAGCACAGTCTATTCTAGACTTCCAACTGGATATCTTTTTTTTTTTTTAAGAGAGAGAGAGAGTGAATTTTTTAATATTTATTTTTTAGTTTTCAGCAGACACAACATCTTTGTATGTGGTGCTGAGGATCGAACCCGGGCCGCATGCATGTCAGGTGTGTGCACTACCACTTGAGCCACATCCCCAGCCCTACAACTGGGTATCTTAATCACCATCTTTCATTTGAGATTCCTGTTTGGTTCTTAACATTCATTTTGTTATTGACTTTGCACTCAGATCCTGTGCCAACTTCCTTAACTCAATTGTGCTTTGTGTGCTTGGAATTCAGACACCATTTCTCTTTGAAATACTAAAGTGGATGAAATGGAAATATCTTCAGAGTAATTTTCTGGTGGATCAAGACCTTGAGGAGGCAGCCAGTAACCTTGTGCATGTCATAGTCCTGTGACGGGTTTTCTGCATTTGTTGGGATGGATTTCTTTTCCACTCTCATGTGTGAGGCTTCGTAGGTCACACAGCCTTGTTGCTAAAGCGTCCTAGAGTGATCTAGATGGAGACCCCTTTAGGTGTGGTATCCACAGCCTCTGTTAATCCTTGCTATAGAAGTGGGCGTCCAGTGGTGGGACCCGAGACCCACTCCAGCCATGGCTGCTTGTCAGTTGGAGGTTTTCTCTCACCTGTTCTCTGTATTAGAGTACAGCTGACGTCGGAGTGTGGCTAACTGGTGGAGAAGGTCTGCTGTCTTTTAGTGGCTTTAGTTCAGAATCCCTACCCTGTGAACCTAGTTTCTCCTTAGATCCCTCCCTAGCACTCTCAGAAAAGGGGAAAGGATGATGATGAAAGCAAAGTTCAATACAGCATCTAAATACCTGGCGCCTACTACAACACCTAGGATGCTAATTAGCACAAAACAGGAAGGGTGGGCGCAACAGTTGCCAGCACTAAAACCAATAAATATCCAGGAACCGCATCTGGCACTAAGGAAAGAAGATTCTTAATGAAACTGTCTCCACCAAGTCTCAAACAGTCCACAAGAACAGACAGCATTGCCTGTGTCCACCTGTTCTATTTTTGGTGCTATGTACCAAGAAAGCAAGGGCTGGGTAGTATTGGCCACTTTCTTGTGTTGCTTGCTGAGCTGGTAGCTGGAGTTGTCAAAAATAAATCTGGTTGAAATAGCTGTTTCCCTTCTCACCAGTAAGATGGAATAACTGTCAAATGAAATTCTGTCTGGACAAGATCATATCGATGCACTCAGATCCCGTGCCAACTTCCTTAACTCAATTGTGCTTTGTGTGCTTGGAATTCAGAGACCATTTCTCTTTCAAATACTAAAGTGGGTAGGGTTCCCACCATTCTACGAAGGATGTTCCAGTTTCTGGAACTTGCTGGGCCTCAAGGGCTTCACTGAAGAGATTGCCCCATTCCTGGGGCCAGGAAGATGCCAGGCTGGGGTGGGAGCCTGGGTCTTAGGAGCCTCCCAAGAATCCCTGTCATGGGGTAGGAACTAAGCCTGGGAGTCTGTATTCACAGGCAGCAGAGTGTGGGGAGGGTTGGATCCCCTGAGTATACTCACACCTGCCTGATCCATTTCCCAGTCCTCCTCAGCCCATCCCATGAGGCACCAGACTCAAAGGGAGAGCGTGTTGCACTCCCCTGTCTTTTCTGACTCGAATACCCTGGGTACAATCTGCTGTGTCCATTTCATATGTGGTCTGTGTCCACCTTAGACGATAAGTACAAGGAATGTACTGGAACAAGGTGGCATCCTAAACATGGCTTCTGCTTCCACTCTCCACTTGCCAATTGAGAAGTAAAAAGCACTTTTCAATACCAAGGTGTTGTGCAGCCTCTGATTTTGCTGAGTTCAGGCTGCTTTTTTGATCTACACGCTCTTCCACACTAGATGTCCCCTTTGCAGCCAACAAGTGCTGTGGCTGCTGCCACCACCATAGCAGGCTTGACCCCAATGTACTGTCTTGTTCTCTGTTCAACACTCCCAAATTTGAGTGTGTCCAGTACTAAAGTTCAGTAAGTCTCCTCTTTCACCAGAGAGCAGTACTCCCTCAGCTTGTATCCCAAGCCATGCAGCAGCTAGAGATGGACTTCTCTAGTGTCTTGAATCTCCCAGTCTCTCAGTTCAACAGGAAGCAGATGGCCCTCCTAGGGCCGGGGGCACCACCTGCCCTCCCACTTTGATGGGCTGCTTGCAGGCAGGCAGGGTGGGGGAGAGCCAGAGTCCAGCTGTCTGTGGCCAGGTGGATCTGACCATCCTCCTAGGACCCCCTTGCCTCCCGCTCCAGGCTATTCATAGCTCTACATTAAGACTTTGCTCCTGTGAACACACAAGGGCACATGCTGTGCTGGATCCAGGAGCAGGGGTGGCTATTTGCAGGCAGGAAGCAAGAAGAGTTCACTTCCTCTTGTATCTTGGGAACCCAGCTGCTGTGGTATGAGGCCAACACTGACCCAGCCTTCTGTTTCTGCAGGGAGCCTGGCCAGCTGGGCCCTCAGGCCTCAGTTGGCAACTCCACTGTCTTCTCCCCCACAGCCTGAGCTGGAATCCTGGCCCAGGCGTCCAGTCCACCCCTGTCCAGGTGGAAGGACTGATGCAGAATGCTCAATTTTATACCCAACCACGACCTGTTCTCAGAACTCCGGGGATATCACACTCTTGTCCACATCTAATTGTGTTTTTCACTCAATGACATCTTGAGCTTGGCCTCGTTTACTATGTCAAATATTAATGACTCATGAGCTTAGGCAGAATGATTAAGACACACCTGGTTTCTGGTCTCCGTGTGTGCATAGTGCTGTCAGTCAAAGCCATCTCCAGTGTCCCGGTGAGTTGGGTCCAGAGTGCAATGAAGAACCAGCTCTCCCAGGTCCAGGCTCTGGTTTCTCTCTGCTCTCTGTGAAAGGTGGGAGACCTGCTCTGCAAGGAGGCTTTCCCATCTGCTTTCAAGATAACCTCAGTGGCGGGAACCAGACAGGATTGGCTGACCACATACCCCCTGTTCTATGGGTGGATGTTGACCATCCTTGGACCTTGGCATTCGCCCATTCACTGGACTTTTCTGCAGAATCCTTTTATTTCCCTTGACATTTCCATTCACGGGAAAGAATGGAGACAAAGTGTCCGAGTGCTTCCCCCGACACCAAAACAAACAAACAAACAAACAAACCCATGAACTTGTCACTTGTCTAAAGTGTCTAAAAAAAAAAAACAAAACAAAACAAAAAAAAACAAAAGAAAAAAAAAACACTGAACATTTAACATTTCCTTCTAAATTAGTTCATTTTAATCTAAACCTTTCCTGGGGTATTTTCTCAGCCTGCCTACGCTTTGGGGGGAGGGGGAGGGGAATGTCTCTCTCAACTGGAGGCACCACTGGACTTATTTCTTTATCCAAAGCAGAGAGCGAGGCAGGGGTCACACCAGAGCCTGGTCCCCTCCATCCGTAGGAAGGAGGATAGACCTTTCCTTAAGTCATCCTTAAAGGGTTTAGGCCATCAATGGCATTATGGTAATGAAGCCTAGCTTTAGGGACAAGGACTAAATCCCTATTTCCTCAGTACCCCAAGCAGCCTTATGACTAGCTTGCAGACTAGAAGCATCTAAATGTGTGTAACGAACTACTGGTTGCATTTTGGGCCAAGAGGCATCCAGCTGCGTTACAGCCTCGGGTGCTGTGATGCAAATCAGCTTGTCCCCTTAGCATGGAGGATTTCTATTAGGGCAAGATACCTCTGTGCCTGGAACCAGATATGGGTTGGGAACACACGCCGGGGGGCAGAGGGGCAGCATGCCTTCCTTCCCCCGGCAGCCTTGTGAAGTGGAAGCACAAATCTATACCCTGCCCTCTGAGGGTTCTATTCACCTCACATGGCCCCTAGACTAGCACAGATACTGCCCCTCATCTGCCACTGCCATAGCAAGTGTCTGCTGAACATCTTGGCTCAATTGGCCATCTTGGTCTCTGATGGTCCCAGGACGCTGAGGATGTACACCCCAAAGAACCCATATTCTGACCTTGGTATGCTAAACTTGCTGCTCCATGGTAGCTCTGTGGACCTAACTCTGAGAATATGCGTTGACCTGTGTTCCTTGTGTCTAGTTTGGAGGCACACAGCACGTTCATGTGTTAGCTCTCAAATGTGTTTGAGGGGACACCTACCCAACCTCAAATCTTATGTATTCATTCAGCTAAATGTGGTTTTGCTAACCCCAGGGCTGGATTATATATACTCCTGTGAATTTCCCTGAAAATTCATCTTCTATAAAATTCATTTTCTATAAAATTTTCTACGTATGAAAATCATGGTCACTTTGTGGGTGTTAGATGTCTTCTCATCTAACAGAAGTTGCGTGATACTTTTGAAATTACCTTGAACCTGTTGAAATGTGGCTTGCCCTTGGCCTTGGATCTACTAACAATACTGCTTAAAGTGGAGGAGTGGAAGGTTGGTTGTGGTAGGCAGACCAGATCAAGGTAAACCAAGGCATAGAATGGAGTCCAAGTGGAAAGTGGGCATCATTCAAGCATTTCTGACAAACACTGGCATGTATCCTCTCATCTAATACTGATGCCATCCCTGGCAAAATGTTAAATGTTTTATAGACTAAATTTATTAAATATTTTATAGCTATCTTACCAAAATCTTCATAATTGGATGTACTAGGGTAGGGGGTGGTTTATAAAAGTATCATTCAGGGAAATGTATCTTGGGTCTCCAGCTCATCCTGAACCATCTCATTAGTATGTTGTCCAATATGGTGGCCTTTGTGAATGGGCTGAGGTGTTGGCACTCTGAGTATTTCCATTTTCAGCCCCGGATACGGTACTACCTAAACACAATTGGCTTGATCGATGGTCTTACCTACAGATAGATGTGAATACATCTGCAAATGGTTGGACATGGTGATAGCTTAGCTGGGAGTAGAAAATTCTGTGGCTGTGGTCACTGCAGCTCATTACTGGAAGTGAGACCTTATCAATGAGCATGTGGGTTCCTGATATCTGGGCACACATAGGAGCAGGAATAGGAATTCTTGGGGGGACTCCAGTTTTATACTCTAAAATGCCATTGTCTCAATTGTTCTAAAGCTTTCGTCCTCAATGGGGTTTTATGAAGGACATGTAACTGCCACTAGTGTGTTTGTGTCAGCTGTAGAACCCCAAGACAAGGTCACCTCTTGACCCATGTTTGGCTGAGCTCTAATGCTTTAGAAATACTGCCTGTATCTAATAGTGCACATTTCCTACTGGAAATACATATCCCCTTTATTTTGGGACACAATCACGAAGCAGAGTATTTTAAGTTCTTTATGGACACAAATCATCAGTTGTGGTAACAAGCTCTGAGCGAGGGAGTCATCATATCATTTGCAGTTGAGTCACTGGACTTGTCTTGGGTTCAGAAGTGTTCATCAAGTGGAATTCGAGACTTCCCCAGTCTGGATTCTGAAGGATCAGAATTCGGTCATCTCTAGACTCATTTGCTATTGGCTTTCGTTCTTCTGCCTGTGACTTTAATTTGACTGAAATCTTAGGTTGACTTAAGGGAATCTGAAAACGGAAGTCACAGTGTCTGTTCATAATCTTTATTTTTTTCTTACATGAAACTTGATGCATAGCCCTTTCCCGAAAGGAAATACCTGTTTTCACTGAGGCAAAGGTAGTATTCTCTCAGAACATAGACAGCAAAGATCTGGATAAAGCCCTAAAGATGAGTCTTCTCTGGTATTGCTTATATCAAAGTGGCTTAGGATTACTTCTTGGAAGAAAGCCACCAGGAACTCCACCCTAGTCAGTGTTAAGGTCTAAAGTGATATTGCGGCAACTCTGCTTGTTGAATGAGTATTCTATGCCACGGACCTTTTATGTTGGACTTCAAAGTCCACAGGAAAGGAAATGTAATGGATTTCTTTGAAAGACAAAGTAAAGAGGATCACCTTTTTATGATCTACACTGCATAGATCATTTTTTTTTAGAGCAGGGCAAGTGCCTGACAGTTGCCCTTCTAGACCCAGGAAATAGTCTGTGGTCTTGAGCTGGGGTCAAGACCTTGGTGAGAATGGGTAGCATTCTCTAGAGTAACCCTGGCTGTAGACCTGTGGGAGGTGGTACTCTGCCCAAGCTGGGAACTAGTCCCAATTCCTCTTGGAGCATCCCAGCAGTGTCTCCATGACTTCCGAATGTGATTGGGGGAAAGGGTGTTGGGCATCCAGAACTGAACAGGGTAAGATAAGCGGGGATACTTCCTAGGTTGAAGTTTGGCACAAGAGCCTCATGTATCTGGTCTCATGTCTCATGATGTGATGACCAGTTATGTTGACAACTTGACGTTTGGGCACCTAAGTGTCAGGAATCCTTGGCCTCTGACACCATACAACTCCAATAGAAGCTGGACTGGATGTGGTGGTTTATGCTAGATTCTTGGGTCTCACCATCTCGATGGCCTCAATGCCATTTTCAATTATGGCACCAGACATGTTCTGATTTGTTTGAACCTTTCCTTCAAGTGTTTAGAGAATGTAACTTGATGGCTATGTTGGACCTAAACTAAGTCATACCTACTTATTACTGGATGTTATTGTATGTCGTTGGGGGGGGGGCAATTATGACTAACAGTTTCCTGTCATTATGTCAATGTCTCTTTGGCAAAAATGTGAAAGGGAGAGAAGGTATGTCATAGAATGGTACGTGCTTGCCCTTAATAAGGATTAAAAAATAAATCTTGCTTTGGGAATCGATGTGCCAAACTATCTTGCCTAACTCTCATTCCAACAAATCCTTATGTTCGCAACAGAATCCCGAGTCGGTGATTCTGACCCTAGACTGGAATCGCCAATCACTTAACCGGACAAGTTGGTTCATATAGGATGGCCTTGGACACCTGTCTAATGCCGTCAGAAAGATGGCAACAGATCTCAGATGAGACTACAATACTCGGGTGTGATTATAATAGGAGAGCCTTCAGGTGGAGGCAGCCTCTGTAGCTCCTAGAAGCAGCTCCTGGAGCAGGCTGCCAGGCATCCAGGGCCACGCCTAGGATTTCTCCATGCTGCTTCAGACCAAGAGTTGGGCAAACAATTTTTGCTGCTGAGGGTCTTTCATGAAGAATCATATTGCCTTTTTTTTCTTTTTCTCTTTTTTTTGAAGTACCCTCTGGTCTGTCCTTGGGCAGTTCGTTCAAATGGAATAGTGACAGTCCTGAGCATCCTGGTCATCGCCATCGAATGTATATTTCTGCCGATTTCTTATCCTTTGTTGTGGGAATTCATTTCTCCACGTGGGGTCAGCACTGAAGTCTGGGGGGAAAAACCTACTTCTTGCCTCCTGATCGGAGCTCTAGCTCCCAGTGACCGCAGGTTCGTGGACTTCAAACCTAGTTCCCTCCACATCTTCATCTTGGTACCACTCCCTGTGTCACTCTGATACATGCTGTGCTTCCCAGAATTTGGGGGGTGGACCAGGACTCCTTACCCAGCTGCTTCATACAGAAATAGAGGCCAACCCGGCTCAGCCAGTCCCTGAATGAGAAGCGGCATGGAGAACAGGGCTCCAGTTAACAGGGATTTGGGAAAATGGTCTTTGACCTTGGAATGGCTGGCAGATGCAAAGAGAACTGGGTTCTCAGTGTCCCAGCCTGGTTCTCCTTGTTGGATCCGTCCATCCATGAGGAAGGACCTCTGACATACACCGAGGAAAAGCTGCCCACCCCAGGCAGCAGCATCCAATCCTGACAACTCTGTTAAATGGGGAAAAAATAATGCACTCTCAGGTAAACCAATGAATACTCATTGTGGCACTAAAACCCTTCAAGTTTTAAATTTCTTGTGATCTACCAAGGAATTTAAAACCAAGCATTTCAAATAGTTTCCCTAATTAACACTTAATGAGATTTATGCCATCAAAGGCACAAGATACTAGATATGCTTTTGAGGGGGACTGGCTCATGAGGTTTTGGACAATGAGCAGGCTTGTTGGATTCAACTAATTCCAGCTCTGTGGCTGTAGAGCACCCCCGGCTCTCTGGCTATTGATGCGGACCTGGCAAACCAAATCTTGAGCTCACCCTTCCATCAATTTCTCAAAAGTATAATATCCCTCTCTTCCACAAATGTTTAAAGGCATACATGGAGTCGCCAGGAGTCCTGTTTTACCTTGTCTGCAAACTGATGGTCAAATACATTAAATTGGCATATTTTAAGTAGTTCATGTCAAGAGCGACCAGTGTGTTCTCTGTACTATGGGATTAGAATCACTAATATTTTAGGACTGATAAGATTAGAGAGCCAGTTTCAGAAGAGCCTTAAAACTTGGTTCATTTAGAATCGTGCTTGGTACCAAAGCCTATTTAGTCAAAGATCTACAGGGAAGATTGGCAGGAGATATATAAATATCTGCAGACCCATGACTAGCCATGAAGACAGAGAAGGTTGTGTCAATGAGGCTTGAGATGGGAAAGCAGATCCTGTAGAGCCATGGACCCAGAGCTATTCATGTTACATTTTAGTCAAATAACTTGTCTGACTATGTATGAGACAGGATTTAAGAGAACTTGTTTGAGTACAGAGGCTGAGAAGGCCCCGACAGGCCATCTGAAAGCCAGACATGTTGGGATGCTCAGACAAGCTTTGTCCTAGTGAAAGTCTTCAAACTGCAGAGTGGGGAGGGGGGGCTTGTGTCAATCCTGAAGTCCTGATTAAGAATAGGTTTAAGAGCACATCACACCCCCAGGCTCAACTCATTCCTATTCCATGGAGGACCCCAACCAATGGAAAGGGCTCCTCCATGTGGGGACCAACCTCTCATGCTTGTTCTACTCCATCTCTTCTAGAAACATCTCCATAGAGGTATACAAAACTCCAACTTTTCCAGTTCTATAGCTTTTGACTAATCCAAGTTAACACCTAAAAGTGAGCTGTTTGTAACAATGGAATAGATGTATAGTCTCTACCATGGCACCCAAAGGTCCTGCACTGAAAGCTTGGTGGCACCCTGTGGCAACCTGTGTGGGGGGGAGTGGCGATGGTAGAAGGCTGTAAGGTCCCTGGGAGCAGATCCTTGAAGGGTCTGTTAGGACCCTGGTCCTTCCCTTGCTCTTCTTGAGTGAGTTAACTAGCTTTGCTCCTTCCCTGATGCTCTCCCTCACTCCAGGCCCAAAGCAATTGGGGCTAAGTGACCATCAACTCAAACCTTCAGAAAACCGAATCAAAACCTTTCCTCCTCGCAAACTTTTTATCTCGGGTATTTTGCAAGGTGAATGTGTTCTTAATCCCTTCATGTTCCATGGTCACTCGGCTACCTTGTTGCGGCGGGGTAGAGACGTGGAATCAACACACAGTCTCCAGGAGCTAGTGAGAGAACTGGCTGGAGACCCACCTCAGGTCGTCGTCCAGTAGCTCAATTTAATTTTGGAATGCACACAACAGTTAAAGGGTGTGAGTGGGGGCATGTCTGTCAATCATACATAAGCAAGGCAATATCCATAAGCCAATCATTTTCTGCCTAATGTAACCGCACTGTGAGGAAACTCTAAATATTGCTGTCCTGGCAGAATGCAATATAGAAGGGTCTTTAGCCCTCACTGAGTCAGGAGTTTCATACCCTTATGCCCCTGACTCTAAGTTTCCTGGCTGGGCAGTTTGGCAATGCCAACTACAAGTGCTGAGGATGTGGTTTCACCCCATCCTGCAGGCGCTCCTGTCAGGCGTGAAGGAAGGTGGATATTTCATGCACTTCCCAGCTGCTAGTATCTGCTAGCTGAAACTGAAACTTATTCCAACACCAAGGCAATAGAAAACTAAACAAAGCCTGGTACCAGGAAGGAGTGGGGCAACTGCTGAGATGACACCCGATATACTTTAGAAGCCTATGGAATTGGCTTATGGCACAAGTTAAGTCTAGAGGCGTGGGGCTGGAGGCAGCCTAGGATGGTCCAAGCCAAGTTAATGGATGAGCCTGACCTCGGAGGACCACAATCCCGATAGGCACGCAGACAGAGAAGGTTGTGCTGACGAGGCTTTAGATGGAAAAGCGGATCTTGTGGAGCTGGGGACCTGCTGCCACTTGTGCTCTACTTTGTCTCTCCAGACACTTGAGAGGCTGAATTTGAAGAGTTATCTGGATAGAACTTCAAGTCAAAATAGCATTTAGGTACCACTGGTGTTGCTGTCTGCTTTTATCTAGATCCCAGTCAGTCCGGAGCAGAACCCAGTGAAAAGACTTGAACTTTCCATTCTGCAGAAAACGGGTGTACTTAAAACCTCAGCCAATGACGGTTTTGTTGCTAATGAGGTGATTGCCATTAATAAACCAAAAGTGGGTGAGCACTTCCCTGGTCACACAAGGCCCTGGGTTTTCTACTTTGACCAGGAAAATAGAAAAAGGCCATTAAGGGCATTCTTGGCAACCAGCAAAACTCAAAGCCTCCCAGGCTCAGACTTCCGAGGGACCCGGGATGCACTACTTGCTTAAGACCACCCAGGAAATCTACGTCCCCAGGGTTTGTTTCCCTGTGCTGTGGGGTTCAGGCACTCAGGCTGCCATAGCCAAGGTCTGAGCGGGTCCTGGTGTGTGGCTCGCTTGAGGGGCAGACCTTGGCTTTGCTCACATGATGATCCTTTGAAAGCTCTGCTGGATGTCAGAACTGCAGGGCTGGAGTCAAGGTAAACCTGGGAGGCCAGAAACCTGTTTCCGTCAGAAACCCTCCAAGCATCACCAGAGGGTGGGCTGTGATGCTGGGTGAAGTTGAAGCCAGAATGGAGACCTCAAAGTTGGGGATGCCAAGAACGGGGAGGGGGGGGCATTTGCTGAAGGAAGCTTCAGGAAGAGCCAGCCCGTCTGCACCCTCTGATGCTCACATACTCCCCCAGGTGTCCCTGAACCCAGGAGGAAGCCATGGGATTTAACGTCTGCCCTGCTGGGTTTTGGTCTCCTTGGGTCTGATCCTTCCTAACATCCTACTGCCTTCCAGAATTAGTGTGTACCCTGAGCCATCGAATCTTGGAAATAAGTGACTTGTTTCTTGGCTTTTAACTGAGGACTTGCAGCTAAAGTTCACCGTGAAGTGCCCAGATGAGTTTGGACTTGGACTCCTAAGCAATGCTAGGTGAGCCAAGGTTTTGGGAGACTCCTGAAGATCACTAAATGCAGTCCTCATTATAAGATGCACATGGGCCTTTGTGGACCAGAGAAGGAATGCTATGGTGTGCCTCTGAAACACCCCTCAGAAGCCATTCCCTGAAGGTTGTGCTGAGGAGGCTTTGGATTAAAAAGCGGTCCTCATGGAGCATCAGACCCTCAGCCAACTGTTACTGTCTGTATAAAGTGAAATAAGGGTTCACATGGCAGAATACATGGCGCAATCAGTGACCAAAAGTCAGTTGTGTCTGAAATCAAAGAACAAGAACGGAAGGCAGTCTTGGGACCCGAGAATAGGACTCACCACCCAAAGACCTGGAGAGAAACAGAATGGGAAACTCTGATGTTTGACCTGCCTTGGTTTGCAGTCATGGGGCCTTGAGAATTTTTCTCTTATGCAGGATGATAACGATAAGCCTGCCTTAATGAGGTCCACAGGTGGGGGACTTGGCACTGACACTGTGGCCTCTGTCCCCAAAGAACCAGGAGTGCCAACTCTAATTCCTCGCTGGCCCATCTTGGCTTTTGTTAATGAGGTTGGGTTTTGGTGGCTAAGAAAATAATGGTAGTCTCTGGAATCCTATGGCATGAGAGGTTTGTGTGGGGGGTGTTAGGACTTTCCAAAAGTCTAGAGCTATCCAGACTTCCCTTGAAGAAAACTGTTGGCTCCTAGATTCTAGTGGGAAGCGACAGAAGGACAAGAGAAATAAGGACATTAGATAGAAAGACCTGAGTTTCGAGGTCATCCCTGCATGCTTGCTATGATACAAGCTCTCCTGGGACATTTGAGAAATGGAACCAAATGCCCCAGTACTGTGGCCTTGCAGGGGATGGTGTTGACTCAGAGGTGAGGTTGACCACCTCTGCTGAACCTGAGAAATCATCCCTTAAACTGTGGGGCTGAGGAATCCAACCAGTGAATCAAAGTGGGTTCTGCTGTTCCTTGGCTCCGCCTTCCCAGAGGGGATTAAGGGATCTAGGTCTGGTGACCACTAAGGACCAAGAATGATCCACTGATGGGGTCAATGTGTCTTTGCAAATGGAAGTGAATGTGAAGCCCTCACCTGGGGAGGATAAGCCCTTCCCTGAACCAACTCCTAAGGAAGAGAAGTCCTCCTTGCAGATGCTGCTTATTTAACACACAGAATCTCTCCTCCCCTGGCTCTGACTCCAATGTTTCTGTGAACCAAAGCTTTTATACCCTGGGCAAGTGGAGAGAAGGAACTTTGATTCCAAGTTAATCCATGATGGCTGACAGGAAACCAGTGCATGAAGTCCACGGCCTAAAAGATGACCCATTCATCAGGGTCTCTCTGTAGTCTCGGGACTGTGTCCCCTGCCACTTCTCCTAGAACTGAAAGAGCAGAGAAGTAACCAGTGCTCATGGGCCCAGCTGAGCTTGTAGCCATGGAAGCCCAAAATGGTAAGGGAATGTAGTCACTGGTTGGGAAGAAAAGAACGAGATACCCCAGACTGCCTTTTGCTCTGCTGAGGATTTTTCTTGACTGCATCCTCTGGTCCACTGGGGATAGGATCTCTTATACTATAGGATTCCAGAGGTACCATTATTTTCATAGCCACCAAAACCCAATCCCATTAGCAAAAGCCAAGAGATGGCCAGCGAGAAACTTTAAGTTGGCACTCACGGCTCTTTGAGGACAGGGGCCAGAGTCTTCCGTGTGAATACAAATAGGTGGATCCTACGGAGCACAGGACAGGGTATATCATGATCTTTGGGGTCAAACCAAATAATCACACCCACATGGAGATGTCCTGTCAGCCTAATTGGGGCATATCCCTGAGTATGAGGAATGACCATTTATGGCGGCTGACATCGTATATGGTCTGTTCTTCCACTGGAGTCAACCACACTAGGGTGGCATCTCTGCCTGACCTAGTTACAATGGAGTTTTCATGCTGTCCCCACTACAGCTCTCTTTTAGGATCTTGCCATCCTTGTCACCCCCGTTGGCTATTCCTGCTCCTCGGGTTGTCAGGAATATTCCACCTCTTCTACCACCGCTGATTCCCCACCTTCTGTCCCTGCTGTGTGGAGGCCCCTTGGCAGCAGTAGAAATGAAGTCGGGTGCATGGTCGTCTTTGCAGTGGAATCATTCCTGGTCTTAGTGTTCACCAGAGATTCTTCGGACCCTGGTTGTCTGTCCAGTGGAATCGGCAGAGTGGCTCCCACGTAACCCATGGCTGAAAAGGCTGGTGGCAGTTTAGGGACCTGGACTGTGCTCAGAAGCACCTTTTCACTAACAGTAGCAAATTACCTGGCATCTTGATGTGTTCAGCATCTGGAGCGTGTCCTTGCTGGGCCCTCCTGTATATCTCTATGTGTACTTGTTCCTGAGGCACTTGTAATCCTAGAGTCAAATCTCTAATGTCAAAGGATGAACCTTGGGCCACTTGGGCTGTATGTGTGAACCAGAGGTGACTATACCTCTGCCTCCTCCAGGCATTGATCCAAACCCCCCAACTCCCTCATGCCCCTGAAACCCACTGGAGAGACCAACTGTTCCATCCCCAGAGCTTGGCTGTCGAGTGATATGGTTGCCTCTGGACTTTGCTTGATGGTATGCATCTGTCCACCCTCTGGCCTCCCGCTTCCTTGAGTGGAATGATCCCTACTGTTAAATCCCAAGTGTGCTTTGTGGTAACCACTGGATCCCAGAGTCGATGCCAGGGGACCCGCTGAGGTCGCCTCCCCCCACTTATTTCTTGGCAACAAATAAACCTCTTAGCTTTGTAGAAATGGAGTAGATGAAACAGAAGTTCAGCTTCCTAAGGAAGCCAGTACTTAGGATAAAGCAGGCATTGATGGGATTAGAGCCGAGATGGGTCTAGACCTATAGTTCAGTGCTGTTTGAGAGCAGAGTTGGCTCTTGTGGAATGAAACATGGAAGTGAAGAGGGAATGAAGAACCTTCCACTCCAGCTAGAAGCCTAGCCATCTCCTGATTCCAAATGGCCCCAGACTGTATCCAGCTCAGACTGAGGTCATTCCCCACGTGGAGCAGGAAACTGTCCAAATGGATGCACCAAGTGAGATTGCCTGTGTGTAGGAAGGAGGCCTAGGGTAACTTCTTCCAAAAAGCAGATCTCTCAAGAGAACACACCAACGTAAAGATGCTCTGATTAATTACAATTGCAGAGACACATTCATTCTATGAACACTCCCTAAGCACCATACTTGGGATCTTCGTACCTTCCCAAATATAATAAAAACTTTGTAAAACCACTAAAGTGTAAATACTGACCTGCGGATCCTGCCTGTGATCCTATCACAATATATTTGCTAAAACTAAAATGACCCAGGACTCATGGTAATCACGGAGCCACAGGAGTGGGAGAGGGGATCAGACCACACATGCCACCTCATGCCACTGATGCATGTTTTGGGATCACTTTTTCCCTCTTTCCAAGTTGGCTCACTTGAAGATGCAGAAAGGAATCTTTCTGCCCTGCATAGATAACTTGCCCTCTGCATTCATCCAGCAAAAACTCAAAATTCCTACATCTCTTTCCCCTCCAGAAGGGCTGTGGGGGCTGCCCTTTCTTCTGATCCACCCACCTCCCGGCTACCCAGATGCCCGGCTCGGTCCTCAGCTGCTGTATCTGTTGGTGAGGCCAAAAATCAGAGGCGGGGTCAAGCCTGGTCAGCTTGCTGATGGAATTAGACTAATGAATGGGGAGTGGGGTGTTTAGATTAGTCTTGGCTCTGGAGCTGAAGGAGGAAGGCTGGTACTTCTTGATAAACTCAGCACCAATACATCCTGGGTCAGCAATTATGGTTTAAAGATCCCTTGGTAGGGGCTGAGGTGGAACCTCCTTGGGCAGCTGTGGCCACCTGAGTAGCCCTGCCATTACTGAGAGGTGAGTGAGATGTGAAAGCAGGAGAGGGCCAACTGTGGATGATGTAAGGTACCTGCCAGTGCAGAGCCCTGCCCCCTCATGTGCCCTGTGCATGAGCTGAGGTACTCATCAGTGGTAAAGGGGTGAACTGGATGTGGACAGGGCAGAATTGGATTATAATCCAAGTCTGAGGATATCTGCGCAAACCCCTGGGGGATGCTCCTGAGCAAGGCTCATTTGAGCAATGCCACATTAGGCACAAGTGAGCCAGGCCCCATGTCCCTTCTGTACTCAACCCTGGGCTGGGGTGATCTGGGAAGCTCATGGTGACACTGCCAATGCTATGATAGATCCCAAAGGTGCCGTAGATGGGTGCACTCCAACCATTGAATAGTGACTTTCTCTTTGAATAAAAGCCTGGGACCTGTAGGACTCCCACGTGGATATCTTCCTCCCTGCTCCAGAATCCAGGCTCACTGGAGAGTCTGATGCATCCAGATATGTCCACTTAACCTGCATGTCACTCTTGGTAATCTTCTCCATTGGTGTACTTGGCGGCAGGGCCTTTACTGTGATCCTTGGGGCAGTCAAAGCACGAGGGGACTTGAATGGCCTATTCAATGCATGGGTCCATCCCCCTGTAGACTTCAGCAGAAGGGCTGGAAGCTGTGCATTCCCTCCAGTCTTCATGTCTCCAGTCGTCTGCATTGGATGAAGACCCAAAATCATGGGAGCAAGTGGTTTACCTGATGTGATTCCAGAAAGCATGAGGATAAAGGGAAGAGGCCACAGGGGGTTGGAAGGCTGCCTTCAGGAGTGTCCTACCCCCAGGGATTCCAGGAGTGTGATGAGCACTGACTCACCACAGGCAAAGTGACAGAGAAGCTCAAATGCTAGAAATGGGCAGCTGGAGTGACTGCAAGGAAGGGATAAGGGACATTTGGGGTGGGAGGTCAATGGGATAGCAGATAACTTTTTAAAAAATGGTCTCCAGTTTCCCCAGTTCTCCCAAAGGCCCCACCCAAGGTCTCTCATCAACTTGCCTTGAAGTCACATCTTCCTGAGGCAGGATACTCTTTTATTGCAAACTTCCTGAATGATTGTTCTCAGGACAAAGCCCTTTGATGGTTTTATTGTCCCTAAACTCACACCAGGCTCCAGTAACTTCAGAGCAGGTAGAGAATACAGAGTGTGGAGGGTTTGGGAAAGGAGCTGCCTGGGATCAAGGCAGGAGATTGTGACTTCTAAATCTGCCCCACCAGACTTCCTCTGAAAACTTGCATATGTGGAAGCAGGTCCCATCATCTCTGGCCCAGAAGGCCATCACCTCTGGCAGCTCCTGAGGACACCTGCCCCCCCCCCCATTGGTCCACACAGCTCCCTGATTCCCTAACTAGCGGCATAGTGGCTCTCAAGATGGATGCTGATGAGGTTTCATGGTAGGTTCTGAATTTCCTGGTTCATGCTGGGATCGACTTGGCCTTGTAGCTCAAGGTCTGCTTTTGGAAGTTCCCAGACTGAGCTTGGGTAGGACTAAGTCCACTCACTTCCTGTCTCCTTTCCCCACCCTCTTGCCTGGCCCCTCCCAGGGGGGACCCATTAAGAAGGTCTGATCCAGGAAATGGCCCTCACCAGACACTGAGTCTGCTGCTACCTTGATCTTGACACTAAGACTGAGATTTGTTTAAGCCACCCCCACCCCAGTCTGTGGCCTTTTGTCAGAGTAGCTGAAACAGACTAAGACAGGGACGACTTGATGGGTGACCTAGAAGAAAGATCTAGGATGGTTCTCCAGACAAAGAGGAAGCCACAGGGTATCAAACCATCTTTCATGGGTCAGGTGGGGTGGGCACCTCTGGGTGGGGATGTCTAGGGACTTTGGGGTTTTGTATGCTTCTTGCATGCTACATGATCAGAGAAAGACCTCAGGTTGACTTTGAGGCCATTAGCATGATGCTCACAGGGACAAGGACTGTCTGAAGGGACAGGTGGACTTGAGTGGGCTGGGAGGATGGCTTGACATGCCTTGGATTCTAGCTACACAATTCCTAGCTTTGGCCTGGGTCGGCAAATACATGCTGAGTCACTACAACGTATCAATGCCTCTACTAAGCCAATTGCAAGAAGGCACTTGGCAAGAAAGCCCACTGGGCTCCATGCTTAGAGTATAGGACAGGAGGAATGTGGGCAGGTTCAGGGTGTTTGAGAGCTTACTGGACATGCTGATGGACAGGATGTGGAAAGAGGGAGACTTCGTAAGGTGGCCATGTCAGATCTTGGTTGGGTCCCTAAGGAAATAAATGCAGAGATGGAGATGGGAAAGAGGCTTGTTGGAGACAATTCCCAGGGATTAGTTAGAGACAATTCCCAACTGTGTTGAGTGCTACCTCATCTAGGGAGATCAACTGTGATGAGAGTGTTTACACCACAGAAACTGTCAGATGCTATAACCTGAGCAGGTTGTTAAATGTTGCTGGCATGCCACTGGTGTCTGCAAAAGAGATGGGGGTAGGAGGCAGAGAGCCTCTGCCCAGGAAGCAGACCTGATGGTCCCCATGAACTTGGGGTAGGTAAGAGCTGAGAGTGCCTCTCTACGGAAGAGTCCTGAACGGGACAGAAGTGCCCCACCATGTTCAGCCTGTGACTTGGGGCTGCCCAGGAAGAGCCCAGCTCATCCTGAAGGCAGAGATCAACCCTAGAATCTCAGCTAATGGCATTTCTGCAGCTAAATAGAAAGATGATCTTTTTTATTTAAAAAAAATGACCCAAAACAAGTCTTGAAACATGTGTACACTGAGACAGGCTCAAGCTAATGTATTTCCCTGGCTTTCTTGTTTTCTGTGATAAGAAAGCAAAATCGACTCTTGGCAATCGACTCTTTCCAAATCTTCTAGAAAGAAGGCAATATTTTGTTAACAGACTTTTTCATGTGATACAACAGATCTCCTGAACTTGTTATCTGACACTTTGTATTTGATCAACATCCCTCCAACCACACCCACCCATTAGCGAACATTCTACCCTGCTTCTGAGGTCAACATTTTTAGGATCTACATGTGAGATCCCTTTGGGAGGGGTCTGGGAGTTTCACCTGACTGCTCTGCAGCATGTGTGCTAAGAAGGGGGTAGCTGTACCCCAGGCTTCCTGCTCTCCATGGTGGGGGTATGAGGGGGAGGGGAATTCATGTCCTCCAAGGGGAGGACAGAAGGCACAATCACTAGGATTTACTAGATGCCCGGTGTCAATCCCCATCTCCATGGCTTCCCCTCCTATCTAGACCAGATCTGTTTTACTTCTGGCCTGTGCCAGATAGCCCGTGTCTCACTTTCAATGGAGTTCAGCCAGCAGAGATGAGGCAGGACCTCAGGGTGAGAGGGAGTGGTGGGACAGCTAGTCTCTAATAGCAGGAGCTTTGTCCTTTCTCAGTCCTCTAGATGCAGTTCCCCAGAGTGGCATGGCTCCCTTCATCCCTCAGGTCTCTACTCATGTGCCACCTTCTTCATGAGACCTTCTCTATCATAATTAATATTGTAACTTTGCCCCTCCACCTCCTTTATTTTCTCCACCCCAATGAGGATTTCTTTGTCTTCCCCACTTGGAACCCAGAGTTCCACAAGAGCTGGGATTCTGCATCTGTCTCTGCTAAATCCCCAGCAGCTGATTGACTATCTGATGCTTTATAGCTGCAAGAGCACTCTCACTAGCTGCTCAGGAGTCTGAGCTGGGGTGGGGTTGAGTGCAGGCACACGCGCTCATGGTCAGCTAAGCAGCCTTGCCTGGGAAACTAAACTCGGAACCCCCAGATAAAATGGCTCGTAAAATGGCAAATGACCTGAAACAGCAAACCTAATGCCAATAATCCCTAAATCCAAAGGCAACACCGTCGAGTGTTTGGGGTTAACTTTGGGATCTCTGCTTAAACCATCTGGTCTAACTGCCTATGGTGCACTAAAAATCCTTCAGACATCACTTGGGATACCTGGGGAGTCCAGGTATGGATCAGGATGATGGGATGTTTCACTCCCAGACTTGATCCCGTACAATGGGATGTTCCACAGAATTCTTGACCAGGAAGATTAAGGAGACAGACCTGAATAAAGCCTGATGGTCTAGTTTTGCAATAGGACCCATAGTCAGAGGTTATGGCTTTAGGGGATGTCGTCATCTCTACACACACCTCAGGTCCTAACCTGACCTGGAAATGTGTCACTAGCATGCCCTGGGAGAGGGTCTTACTGAAGTGTACCTCCTGGGGGTGCACATATGGTGTCCCTGACAGGGCTAGTAGATGAGGGACTGCCCTGGAGACACTTCCATCTGAACTGGGCTTCCAGATGAGATGCTTGCTCCTAGCTAATCATTTTTCTAAGGGGCATAAGACATCCTGAGACACAACTCAATACTTTTTTGCAAGTGAGGGAAAGCAAACCCACTACCCAGAAGCTTACCACATACTGCTACAGAATGCCCTTTACTTAAAGAAACAACAGGCTGAGTCAACACACAACAGGTGGCTCCAGTGTTGATCTAGCTTCCTGACATGACTGTCAGGCCACCCTCCTCCTCAGGAGCAGTATGGATGCTAGGGTCCACCATTCCAGTCACCATCTTTCAGTGTTGCCAACAGGTCCTCTAGCCTGAGTTGCCACTCGGCTGTCCCTGAGCAAGGAAACAAAGGAGGCAGGGAGGTTATTAGACCATGGAAACATGGAGATTTAAACACATATATTAAATTATGTAGAGACATTAATGAACAGGGGCAAGTCTTGGCAGCTGCAGTACAACAGGCTTTAGATGCCAGGCTGAAAACATGCTACAGTTGTGAACAAACAGGATATTTTAAAAGGAGTTGCCCCATAGGATGAGGGTTTAACAAAGCTAGGTATCAAAGGGGTAGAATACTGGGTATTTGCCCATCAACAATGCCATAGAGGGAGACATTGGGCTAATGAATGCCATTCTCAAACCACCATAGAGGGTACTCCGTTATCAAAAAAATGGACAAGGACCAGGTGTTTACCCACGATATCCTGGAGAAAGGTATTGGGCTCCATTGCCAAAAAACAGACAGGAGGGCCCAATGCTCCGGGGCCCTCAACCACAAATATATGGGGCACTGGAGGAACCCAGCAATACCATCAGGGTAGTGCCCAGGACATATTATCCATCAGATCTCTCATCAGACAAACCAGAGGGAGCACAGGGTTGGACATCTGCACCTCCGCCAGAGCAGTACTAACTCCAGAGATGGGAGTTCAAATAATTCCCACAGGGGTAAAAGGGCCTCTTCCCCAAGGAAGAGTAGGCTTATTATTGGGACACAGTTCTTCTACTCTAAAAGGACTTATGATAAGTCCTGGGTAGTTGATCCCGATTATGAAGGTGAAATAAAAATTATAGCTAGTTCTCCAAGAGGTATATCAGTAATTTCACTAGGAGATAGAATAGCACAGTTATTAATAATACCCACCATGCATGATAAATTTTCAGCTGCACTATAGAAAGAGGTTCCAGGGGATTAGGCTCCACAGGTGTAAATTGGGCTATGCTGTCTTTAAATTTAGATTCTCACCCAATGCTAAAACTAAACATACAAGGATATGAATTTAATGGGCTACTGGACAAGGTGCAGACCTTAGCATCATCTCTCATCAAGAATGGCCAACACATTGGCCATTACAACAAGCCAGTCAAATGCTTCGAGGCCTAGGAGTGGCGACTAATCCTCATAGAAGTGCAATGGTATTAGATTGGAAGGATCCTGAAGGATGTAAAGGAACTATACAGCCATATGTATTGGGTCATCTTTCTACAAATTCATGGGGACGAGATGTCCTAGATCAATTAGGTTTGACATTAACAAATAACATCAATTCTAATGTGCCCACTATTATGGCTAGACAAGGTTTTAGGAAAGGAAAAGGATTAAGAGAAAAGGGACAAAGTACAGTGGCACCAATACAAATACATCAAGAAATAGATAGACATGGATTGGTTTTTCAGGAGGGGTCACTGAAACAATAAAAATTACTTGGAAATCAGAAAGACCAGTATGGGTTCCTCAGTGGCCCCTGACTAAAGAAAAGATACAAGCAGCCCATGACCTGGTCAAACAACAATTAACAGAGGGACATATACAACCTTCCATATCTCCCCATAATACTCCCATTTTTGTCATCAAAAATAAATCTGGTAAATGGAGATTATTGCAAAATTTAAGAACCATTAATAATGAGATGATTATTATGGGACCTGCTCAATCAGGGATTCCCCAATTGTCTGCTTTGCCAAAAACCTGGTATGTTTTAGCTATAGATATTAAAGATTGTTTTTTTCAATTCCAATTCATCCTGAGGATAGTCCACGTTTTGCATTACTGTCCCTGCCTTAAATCATGAAGGTCCTGATCAGAGATATGAATGGAAAGTACTCCCTCAAGGGATGGCTAATAGCCCAACTATGTGTCAAATTTATGTTAACAAAGCAATCCAGCATCATCTTAATGGCTCACTGCATCTCAACCATTAATTCTGGAAAAATGCCAGGGGCCATTCAGACTCGGCTGTGGCTCTCAACACCAGACCCAAATAGGTGAGATTTATAATCAAAGTCCTGAGTAGAGAAGGCGGAAGCTGCCATCTTTTCCTTCCCATGCATTTTTTTTTAATGAGCATGAATTGCTTCTACTGAAGTAGATCAGACCTGACCCCGGGCAGAAAAGTCTAATGCTGTGCTGATCATAGGGAGCAGATTTAGTCGCCTCTGGTTGAGTGAGTCATTCATATAAAAGCAACAGCTTTTCCCAAAAGACTTCAGGGGGCACCTGAGCTAGTTAAACTAACTAGTTTCAAATGTCCTAGCAACTCCTAGCTGTCCTGGGAACAGTTCCTGGAAACTCCCTACCAGTCTCTCAAATCTGAAAGTCCTTGAGCCACCTGGCCTGATCCCTCTTTTTGTATGAGGAGGGGAAACCGAGGCCCACCTAGGAAGACAGCCTCTCAGTGTCTGGGCTGGGACTGCCGCCTGGATCCTGGCTTATGGGTGTTAGCCTCAAATATATAGCTCCTCCCTTTCCTCTTCTTTCCTGAGGAAGCATCTGCGTTGATTGATCGGTGCCTTGAGTAACAAATTCCATTAGTAATAAATACTGCACTCTCCTAATTCTGAGGAGCATTGATTGGGGAGGAAGGGAGGGAGGCTGAACAGCTGTCTGGCCAACTTAGAAGGCACTGGCTTAAGTACATGAAGGCACAGGCACCCGGGCCTTGGCAGAGGCAGTCTGTGGGATCTGTTGAGTCTGATCCAGCCTTAGACTTGGCCCTCTATGCAAGCCTTGTTTTTTAGCATTGCTACAGTCTCTCACGAGGTGTAGCCCCTGCTCATGTCTTCTAGAACTCAGCATTCACCATGCGTCAGTTGCTGAGAAATCCCAGCCTCAGTAGCCAGACATCCCTTTGACCAACGTCTAGCCTGAGGATACGTGGTTCATTGTCTACCAGGACTTGGGAACCCATAGGAGACCTAGGAAGGTTTCCAGGACCTCCTCCCTCTTAGCCAAAGACTTGCTGTACTAAATCCTAAGAAGTGACAGACCTGAACACTCTCTAGATAGAGGGCCTGGGGGCAGATGGAGCAAAGCCTGGAGCAGGGAAGCAGGCAGATGCCCTGGTCCTGCAGGGGTGTTCAGCACCTCCGTGGAATGGGACAACTGCACTTCCTGGATTGCGATGGGCTTTAAGATCACATGTTGACTTGTCTCCATGTGAATGAACATAGGTGGGCTGGCTGGGCTTTCTCAGCACTAAGCTCGGCAGGAAGAGTTATGTCAGCAAAGTGATCAAGCCGGAGATCCTTGTTTGCCCTAGAGTAGAAGGGAGAAGCTCGAGGTGCCAAGCCTCCAGGAGAGGCAAGAAGCCTCAGCTACTCTGCTACAGAATGGAAGGAGTCTCTTGGGATAGACCACAGCTGCAAGTGCCTCTGCTGTGTTAGGTTTGGAGATAAAATCTTACCCTCACCCACATGCAGTCCTTGGGGTCAGCTAGAGTTGGCAAACAGACCTCAAGAGAACTGTAGCATTCTGGGGAACCAGAGACCTAGAGGCCTTAGCTAGGTCTCCAGGCAGCCCTTGCCCCATGGAAGAGATGCCAGGTGGTGTCCGGTGTGGTCCATACCCTATGGAACTCTTCCTCCCTCCCTTTGAGTCTTCCATGTCTCGATGCCCTTTGAACTAGCTCACACCTTCTGGCTCCATGGGCACACAAATGTGGACCTTCACACTGGGTTTCCACCTACTGGACAGGTCCTTCTAAGGGGACAAGTTCAAGTCCGTTCAGCCACTGAACAGCAGGAACTGACAAGATGGTGAGCTTCTCTCAACCAGAGAGATGCCAGCCCTAAACATTGGTACCAAGAAGGTTTGTGCAGTCCAAGTCGCCCAGACCTGGGTGAATGAAGACGGAGTTGTGGTCGAGTATCGGTCGACTGAGGTATCGAGTACCTAGTCCCTTCCCCCAGGGGCCTGGATGAGTGGACCTGACTCACCCCTGAGCTAAAAGCCTGGCTGTGCTTTAAGCCTCTGTTCCTGTTCCAGCAGAATGGAAGTCCCAGCTTCTGTGATCTGCATTATCCCTAAGGTATTACCTCAAAGGGATTCAGATCTCCATGGCCAAGCTTGGGGTCACTTATATCAAGTGCTGGGGAGAAAGAGGCAGCATACATGACCCACGGCCCTGGGCTCCTCTTGCTGTACCACACACTAGCAACTGAATACCAAGTTCCATTCTGTGGGCCATCAACCTAAGTGCCCAACAGCTGAGACCTGGTCTCCCAAAGATGAAATTGAGATGTTAGTGGCTGCCTCAAAGATCTGGGGGATGCCACTTGTTAGAGTTTGTAAACAAGTCTGGATGGTGCCTGGCATTTTGCCAGAGGGAGTAGTTTGTAAAGTAACACCACCGAGCCATTAAGTGTAGAGATTCCTTATTGGTTGACTGCTGTATCGAGTTTATGTTAATTAGATAAGCTATGTGAAATGTATAAATAACTCTGTTGTCCTACAATAAATGGCTCCTACTCCTGCTGTATCAATCATCACAAGTTGCTCGTCACCCCCCGGTTATTTTGCTGCAGCCGGACTGCAGCAGATGGTGGCCCGTTATAGGGAGCCCCGGGACACTCGGGGGTAAGTGATTGAAAAAAAGCTGCCCATCCATAGATAGGACGGGAGCAAATCTGCTCATCCCTAGGCAGATAGGGTGAGAGGAAAAATGGCCATTTTGAGGAAATGGAGAAGATTGATACAGTATGTTTGTGTCTTGTTTTGTCTCAGTGTATTGTATTGTCTTTGTGACAAAAATATGGAAGGGGTGAGAAGTAAATTACTAAGGGAAGAAGGCACCCAAATGAAACCAAGAATAGTTAGGGCATGTGTTGGCGGATGCCCAGGAACTCTAGTCAGAAAAAAGAAAGTTCAGAGGAGGAAGGATTATCAGGAAAAAAGTTGCAGCAAAAGGCTATTACTGAATACTTTTCAATACCGGAGGGTGCGTGAATCCTGCAGAACTTACCTGGACTGTGATTTACCTGGACTGTGAGTTAATCTATTGAGACACTGCTTTACCTGGACTGAGACAACACCTGTAATTTACAACAAATTGTAACTCCGTATCTTTGCTAACGGTGTCATTGCTGGTATAATTTTTCCAAGGGCTTCTTGCATGGAGCCATCAATTGGCTTGGTATTGTGGCATTTTGTATCCTCCCCTTCTGCTTGTAGCAGATTATTTATGGTGTTTGTGTAAAAACCACTATGGTCGTTATTTAAATTAAACAAAAGGGGGAAATGTTAGAGTTTGTAAACAAGTCTGGATGGCGCCTGGCATTTTGCAAGAGGGAGTGGTTAATGTTAAGGTCTGTAAACAAGTCTGGATGGTTCCTGGCATTTTGCCAGAGGGAGTGGTTTTTAAAGTAATGCCAGCGAGCCATTAAGTGTGGAGATTCCTTATTGGATGACTGCTTATTAGATAAGCTATGTGAAATGTACAAATACCTCTGTTGTCCTACAGTAAACAGATCCTACTCCTGCTGTATCAATCTACACAAGTTGCTCATCACCCCCCGGGTTATTTTGCTGCAGCCGGACTGCGGCAACCCCTCCTAAGCAATCTGGTCCTTGCAATGAATGATTGGAATAAAACCCTGGTTGTCCTTTGGGGCACATCAACCCCTAAAGGCCTGCAAACCTTCTGCCTGGCCTGCCCACGACCTTCAAACCACCAATGGCACACGGAGGCCTACTTGGGCCTTGGATCTGCCTTCCTATAACATGTAGATCGAGAGGGATCTTGTGATAAGGTCAGGCCAACCCTGGTCAATCATTGCCTCAACCATGTATTGATCCCAGGTGCAGGTGCTGGCCCACGCCACTCAGGGAATGTGCACACAGTGGGGAGCCTCTTCCTACCACAGAGGCAGCTGGGATCCCCTGCCTGAGGATGGGTCTTCTCTCCAACTGTACTCATGGTCCCGTAATACTGGGCACATAGGAGAAGGTGGAGCTCTGGGGACTTGAGTCTTGACCCCTTGGACTAATCGGGAAGGTCGGGAAGGGATGAATCCTGCTTCTTGATTGCTGCAGCCTGCAGGGGGTTTCAATATGCTGTGGGACGGGCACATGTTCTGACTGCCAAGGGGACTGACTGCCTTTGCTCCAGGTCTGCATGATGTCCTGCACAGGCGCAGAAGCCCCGCTTTAGGCTCTATTGCTGCTACCTAAAGCTTGTGCTGCAGGCACCAACATATTCCATGCTCAGAGCTTATCCCACTGTGGATGTGGCTCTGGGAGTAACTCAACAATGGAGTTTGAAAAAGGATTCCCTTATAGGGAAAGCCCTACATCGGGTGGGTTCTGCCTCCTGTGGGTCAGACCGGTGACGTGGGCTAGACTGTATCCTTCCCTCTCTCCCTCCAATTAGGCCAAGCACCAAGGTGAAAGTTGGTTGAAGAAACATTTTTAGCCTAATGATTCCATGATGGATGGGAAAATGATACTTTGTACCATAAAGCATGCAATGGTAACTCATCAGCCGAGGACTTTGCATCCCTTCCTGGGAAGCTCCCAGGTGGATCAGTGTCTGATGCTTGGGCCACGCCCACTCTCTGACCTTCACGGTGGAGGGGCTGGGGGCAGTCCTAGAATCTGCGGCAGACATTACTAATCCAGTGCTCCATGAGCTCCTGCAGATGCTCCATCTCTCAACACAGTCCAACATAGTAGCAACTTCGGGTACTCTGAGGATGGTTTGTAGTAAGCTTCAGTCCTCAATTACCCATGTGGCACTTGCTAGAACAATAGCTCTGCTTGGCAAACTCGGGTGCAAGCTCCCTCCCTGAGAACTGCACACCGTGCCGGGGGTGGTCTCCCCTGAAGTGCATGCCCTGAAGTTCAGGGTGGATAAGAGGTTAGAGGGGAAAGTTGGAGGACGGTGAAGTTCCCCTAGGCTTTTGCATTAATGTCTTGGGAAGTTATAAGCGGTACCACTTGACCTGAGGTCAATATCTTCCTGGGTCCTTATTTGCAACTAGGTTCTCCTAAGACCTGGTCCTGATGTTGAATTCATGATCGGGTCTGGGCCTTGTTCCCAATGGCTCTTAGCCTCTGTCACTTAACATCTTAGAGGCTCATTCCTCATGAGGTTACTTCTTGTCAATGGTCAGCTGCCAGGTGAGCATCTGAGCTGGGTCAACCTCTTCACCTTGAGGGTGAATGGCTTTAATTCTGTGGAATCTTCCTCCTCACCCTCAACCTTCGCTTAGGTCATTCAGCTTACTTAGGTCATTCAGCCCTTGGGGGGTACTGTTCTCTGGCTGCCATATCACATTGGGTAGTGACTTTGAGTGGATGTAGACATTTCTGAGACATCGAAGGGCATTGACCTGGAAGGTGCTGCCAGGGGTAGTGACCGCTCCTTTAGATACTGCTGCTGAGGCACCTACATCAACCACAACATTTCAGATGTGCTTGGGCCCTGGTTTGCATCTTAATCTGGGACTATAAATCCTGGGGTGTAAAATGGTCAAATAATGGCTGGCATCTAACCACCTCCACCAAACTTCCTAAGCCTTTTACATTGTGAAGTTCTGGAAACACAAATGCATCTCAAACTTCTTGATGCCTGGAAACACCTGAGTACACCATTCAACAGCAAATGCCTGGGCACCAGATTCCTAGGTGCTGAAGATGTGGCAGAGAATGTCCTTGCTTGCAGAAAGTTTTCAAGACCCCACTGAAACATTGGGTAGTGGCATGACCTATGAAGGAAACTGAAGCCGGCATAGGGAGCGGGCAGAACTTGGGAGTCGCGGGCTCAGGTTCTGACCTGCAGACTTGGCTAGAGACAGAAGCCCTTGATCTGCAAGACGTCCCACTGTCAAACCTTAACGTATGCTTCCCCTCAGAAGTTCACTAGATGCTCCTAAAGGAGTAAACCTTGATTCTTAAAAACGAGTCTTAAAACCACTAGCTAGAAACTCAAGGTAGTGAAATAAAGGTCTGGGGAAGATGGATCTGGCTGTAGCATCTTCCCAAGAACTGCCAATCAGACACAAAAAAGGCATCCATTTGGTACTTCAGATGAGATAGCTTTGGGGTTGAATAGCCATCCTGCTGGCTTCCTACTGAAATGTGCGTGGTGGACCTTAGTTTCCCTGAGGTCCCTTCTAGGGGTAGGTGTGCAGACCTCGGGTCAGATTTCACTTGGCTCCAGCAACCGTCATTGGGTTGATGCTGGATTTGGATCCTGGCACCACTTGGTGTTTGGAGGGAAAAGCTTGTTTGCTTGTTAGGGGGAGCAAGAGGGAGTACTGCAGCATGTACGTGTCCTGGGTCATAACTCGGGCAAACAGAACATGAAAGTACGTGGGCTACAAAAACCCTGGAGTCGAATATACCACCTATGTGGAAGGGATTAAAAACTATAAACCCCCGCAAGTTAATGGGGACAGATGGCCGGCACAACAGATGGGCCAATAAATGGGGGCCTTCCCTGACCCGTCAACCCATCTTGGACTCTAGGCTAGCCAGAGTCTTGTATACTCCTAAAACCAGCTGCAGAGGAAATGGAATAGTTTCCTAACCAAAAAGCTCACCTCCATCCCAGCCCCAGGAGGGAGGGGGACATAGCCCTGGAGCAGTTGAACTAAGGAACTTGGCAAATCGTAAGGATGTTGCCATTTTATTTTTGCTCATAAAACACAAAGGGCCTGCTTAGTGGACCAACATGGTGGCTCCTAAAAGCATACCTTGTAGGACATGTGTGGCTTGCATTGACCCTCCACCATTCTAAAGAATGGGGTGGACATGGTCCACCCAAGTGGATACTGGGTGACTTGGGCTTGGAATTTCTCTCTAGGGGGAACTTAACTCTCCCCCTCAACTGAACAGCTAGGCTAGTATCAGTTACCAGTCTAACAATTGTGTACATGTGACTGTCTTTGGCTAGCCTTCCCCAAGGGACTGGGGACTTTGGATGCCCTGACACCCATTGTTGACAGTTGCTTCCTTTGAGGGAAGAAGGGGAAATGAGCACACGAGCCCCAACATGGGCTTCTCTCGAACACCTAAGTTCTCCACCTCACTAAGGTGTACTGTGTGTGACAGTCTCTGCACCTGGAAGACCTAAGTCCTTGCCCTGGTTCTCCAAGGTGGCAGTACAGAACCTCCTTAGGTGACATCTCTGGCCATCCCTGGAACAAGGAGATCTTCCTTCTGACCAGGGCCTTGGTGCTCCTGCAGAGGCATTTCTCAACCTCCCCATTTGGGGTACAGGCCAACAAATGGGCGTCTACAAATGTTTCTGAGCCTCCACTTTCCTTAGAGGTTGGAATCTAGGGATGTCTGGGCAGGAGTGGGTGGCACTGTCCACAGGGATGTGAGCCTTTTGGGGGAAAAAGTGCACTAGCAAGAGGTTGGACTTCTAGGTTAGTAGTATAAACTTAAAGGGTTGGACAATCATGACTCAACAATGCTTAAATGTCACCATTGACACCCGAGTGACAACTTGTGGTATAGGGCAATGTGTCCATCTCGGATTACCACAAACCTCACCTGTAGCCCCACCTTCCAATAGTCAAAGGTACTAATGTAAGTGCTGCTCACACTCTAAGGCTTGTTGAAGCAAAGGATGGGTGGAGGGGGGAAACTGGGTAGATTGAAGTGAGAATTTGAGGCTCCTATTGGTGACTCTGGGCCTGTTGTCTAACTTGAAGATTCAGGTTATTCTCTCTCCTAAGGATTTTGTACACATGGCTGCCTGTAACCAGATGGAGTTCTGCAGGGACTAGGAACTTGAACCACCCAATCTGCTGAATACTGCGTGGGCCATTGACAAGTAAGGTGCTAGCTAGATTTGAGGACCTGAGAATCATTTCCATGTCTGAGTCTTAAGTTGGCCTGAGATTTTACTTTCATGGAAGAATCCTCAGGCTTTCAGATACTGTCAGTTTGTGCTTGTAAAGGAAGCAAACTGACGCCCCCAACTTTTCCTGGGATCTGGACTTCATTTGCAAGTGCTGATTTTCACTTTCAAAGAGCACTTTTGACTTGGGCTATAACTTCTCGCTATAGCTTTGTACCCAATAAAAAGCTACCTAAAGGGAAATAAAGATGTTCGCTGGGAAATAGGTGGTGCCCTTGTAAGGGGAGCCACTCACTGAGGGCTTAAAAAAGTTGAATGAGGCTCTGAAGGGAGACCTCTAAACATGGAGACTTCATAGCCTACCATGATGGCAGGCGGAGCACTTCTACATGCCCCAAGTCTTAAACCTGGAGCAAAAACGTCCCGTCACCTGCTTGTCCTTGAAAAGTCAAATCTGGAATGACTGCTGTCCTACTCCCAGCCTGTCCTTCTGGCCTCCAGCTGATTGGACAAATCTAGCTCTACAGGGGAGGGAGGGCGGCACTAAGTTGCATCTGACACCACAATTCCACCATGCGGCCAGCGCACTGGTTTCATTAAAGAGGTTCTTGGCATAAAAGTTAGCTAGTGAGATCGAAATAAAACACACAGACTCAGTTACCTTTTTCTATGACCAGGTCTGAGACGGCTCTCCCTCTGACTCATACCTCGAACTACCCGGTAGGGCAGCAGGGATTACTCAGGACAAGCAGGAAAGAGAGAGCATGCCAGGGAGTAGCCTTTTATTGGGGAACAAGAAATTCAGGGGAGAATTCCCTCCAATGAAGGTTGAGGGGGGCAGAACTCCAAGGTCAGGGTCAGTGATTGGCCCCAGGGTCAGTGGTTAAGTCACACCCCCACACGGACAGGCTCTCGCACCAGGGGAGGGTCGGAAAAGCTCCAACACAGTTTAGCCAGAGCACCTCACACCCAAACTGGGAGTTGCCCAATCACGTGTGAGAGTGGCTCCCCACACTTCTGGCCTCCAGCTGATCGGAATAATCTAGCTCTACAGGGGAGGGAGGGCTGCACTAAGTTGTGTCTGACACCAAGCTCTGTTGTTGGGACCTTAAACCCAAGTTCTTCATGGCCCAGGCAGGTAAGGGCTGAGAGCAGACCAGGAGGGGGCTGGACAGTAGACACACAACTACTTGAAGCATGGCTCAAAACCTGAGACAGTGGGAGGGCCAACTGTGCTGCCAGGACTATCCAACAGGTACTAGGAAACTCGAGTTTCCATAAACCTCACGTGCAGAGCCCAGACTGCTGCTCCAGGCCAGGTGTGAACACGGGAAGAAGCCTGCAGACACTCCTTGGCTTCTAGTGCTGGCCATGTAGGCAGTCCTGTACCTGGTACCTGCCCATATACCCAATGGTCAGCTCTTCCAACCTAGAGAACGTCAAAATCCAAAAGCACTAAACCCAATGCTGGCTTGAATATGCTCCCTAGACCCCATCCCCAACTTCCCTTATGGATGAGCCTGGAGCCACTAGAATTGCCCAGGAAGTACTCACTTATGCAACTAAGAATTGTCCCAGCATGCCTCTGGGACGTGATCTTGACAGCTCCTGTAGAAGCTGAGGGCCTTCAGAGGCCACCCACTATGGCTGCCTAGAAGTTCAGTTTTTATGGACAACGGGACAATCCATGTAGTCAGATGTGCTCTGTGACCTACAAGTCCTTGTGGTATACACAGTCCACCACAAGGTCCCCATTAGCTTGGGAGACCAAAAATGGAAGGGAAGACGAGATACACCTATGCACTGAATATACCTTACAACATTTCAGTGATAAGTCTCAAAGCTTACCCAATCTCTTGGGTACAGGTTGGCTAAACACTCGAATTCACTGGGAACACCACTATACCTTAAGTTACATTCTTAGTCTCGGCATGACTAAACACACAAGTATGTGTCTAGGTCCATGCTAAGGTTGCCGTAAGATGCCATGATGTAATGGTAAACCACTTGAAGTGTCTGAACACATAGATTGGCTTACCACCCCAGACCTAGAAGTCTACATTCTGAATGCTAAACAAAACTATCTTACAATTGCATTCTTTCCGAGAAACTGCAAGAAATGGACTTAGTAAGGAGACTGGGGATCAATACCTTTTTGCTCAAAAGATGAATAAGGATCTTGACTTGTGCCCTGACTTCTTGTTGAATCGACCAGTATTCAAAGCACCTCACAGCAAAGCCAGTCTTGTGGGCAGAGCTGAAATTGACCTAGAGGCAGACACCAGGCTTTGTTACACTCTGGGAGACGATGATGGAGCTAGGAAATGTGCATCTCGGCTTCTTGGCTATCTAATGTGCCCTCAGCAGGGACTTCCTGCTGCCACAATTCCACATTGACTGCATTCTTAAAGTCTCTTTCCACCATGAGTTCTGTGGTGGAAGTGGGTTCCCAAGGCAAAGGCTCTGAGTGTCCGGGCTATGAACTTGGACGTGAGAATATTGTCCTTGCTTCTGGCCTCCCTCAGGAGGGAACTCTGGAATCACGCTACAGAAAGGCAAAGGCACAAAAGTCCTCTGTTTGGAGGACTCCCACAGTAACCCACTGTGGTCACCATTCTGGGTCAGACTGGTCTTCACTGTAACTCCATGATCCTAGACCTAGCCTCACCTGTGCAATGGCAAGTGGTAGGAAGGCGATTATATGAATGTGCCTGGCCCTAGGATGGACTCATGGGAGGGATAATGCTAACCCAATGTATTTTCTTGGGGTCTAGACTGAGATGATCTCAAGTGTCGGAGTTGGCCTGAACCTGCTGTGTGCTTCCCCATCTGCCAACTTGGCCCAGGTCCCGTGACTATGCACTGCTGACATCAAACAGATCTGCTTTAGATTGAAGTGGACTGAAGACCTTCACATTCTAGGGGTGGGTGCATGAGTGCATGTTCACTCTTCCACACAGTCAAGTCAATGTAGCTGCAGAACATATAGAAACATGGGCTGCATCCTGGGTGAGGCGCACCCTCTAAAGGAACTGAACATGAAGTGGTGGCACTCCTAAGTGGCATGTGGGAAGGCCTTGAGTGACTTTAGCACGATATCATGAAAATGATCTCTGAATCTCCCAGTGAACCATAGGGTCCATGCTGCATGCCTATCGCAGAGGTGGGATACACTGGCGGAATCCCAGAACCCAAGTGAAGTGCCGCTCACATCTCCTAGTCATTCCAGGTTGAGGAATCTCAATCTGTCAAGGTGCTTGACTCTCCCCATTGAGATTCCAAATTTCTTCAAAGATGCAATTTGCAACCAATCACATGAATGATATCTTGATATATTTTAACCTCCATGTGCATCCTGCTTGACTCTGCACCCTGGTTGACAGGGTGGAAGCTGGCTATGTCCTCCATGTTCCCAACATGGCAGACCCTTCTAGTTAAGGGGAGTGGCACATGACAGAAGTGTGCTAATGGACTCCATTATGGACGGACCTAAGCACGGAATTGCAAGTAGAAGGGATTGTGTCAAGGGTCCCGGGGGAACTGGACCCCAGTGAAGCAGCTTGACACAGGCCTGGCTTCCTGGAATCCCCAGGGCTTGAATCCCTTGAGCTTCTTCTAAGTGAAAACAAGCTTTCAACATCTATCCTTGAGATGCCTTGTGTTTTATTCACACACATTGAACTTGGTCCAGCACCTTCCTCTGTGCCAGGGTCTCGGGTCTGTTGACAAGTGGATTGGGCCAAGTCAGGCTGAGTCTGGAGGGTGAGGTCATGTGGTACAAGACATGGCTTGGTTGGCCTACGGGATCCAGGCAGTTTCAGCTCCAGGAGTTGTGAGTAGGTAGGTGACTTGTACCTAGCAACTCCTGAGGAGTGGTCGGGAAGATACTCAACACTGTCATCCCTGTAAGTGATTATACAGTGCAAGCTCAGGAGCAGGGATCCTTCCTTGCACCAGGCAATGTACCTGGCCATGTTCCTCAAGGGCCATGATTAGATGTGGACATTCATCCTGAGTACCCTGACTTGTGCCCCAGTTTGAGGAGCATCATACCTAACAGATGCTTTGTGCAGACACAAACACTGGTCTATGCTTTGGGTGGGAGTGGGGGGCAGCAAGGTTCATGTCCCATATGAACGCCATCAAGAAGGCATCTGCTGTCTTCTCTGGGCCTGGCCGTTCTATGGAGCAAGATGTGGTCGACCTTGACAATTGGCCCAGGTGAACTTGAATGTGCACTATGCAGAACGAACTGCAAATCTTCACCAGATGAAGTTGACTGTTCCACTTGACTGTCCTTGTGGGCTCTCTTGTGGGTCTGCCAACAGCTAATAGAAAGGTGTCCATGTTTCAAACCATGTATCTCTTCCATCAGCTTTTGCCTGGCCCCTCGATGCTTTCACTAGGGGACACATAGAGGTGAAGGGTTAATTCTCATGTAGGAGTGTCCCCATCATTCCATTATTCACTACGGACAAGCTTTCCTTTTCAATTGGACTTGTCTTTCCTAAACGTAGCTATCCCTGCTCCTTCTGGATCACTATCAGAATGTTATGTCACACCTGTGACTTATCTTCTTATAGACAACATAGTTGGGTGGCTTTCCTAATAAAGGAAACTAAGCCAACCAGCGATAGCTCAGCTGACTAGGGTGCAATGGCCCTTAACTCACCTACTACCAAACCAAGGTCAGTTGCTTTTGTTCAGACTTTTGGCCCCTAAACCTTCTTGTACACATACCCTCAGGAACTGGCACCTCTATGGTGTGGCTCTCCAGAAGGGACTTGTGCTGGCTTCAAGAAGGTTCCATATTGGTGTTTCCAAAGGACACGCATGCTCTATTGAGTAGCACCTTAGTCATTGGAGCCAAAGATGGAACATAACCAGGAAATTGTCCAGGGTATTTGAAACCAAAGCACCAGGAGCTCTCAAACCCAATCATGCCCTATGGGCAGGTGTTAACTGTCCCAATACAGTCTTCTGTTCTGTCAATGTCCTTGAATTAAGTTCTAAATGGGCACAAATGTCTCTAAGCAGTGTTCCTTGCAAGATATCTGCGTAAGTTGGGTTCCTTGCAAGATGTCTGTGTAAGTTGGACTTGCCAAGGAGGCAGAGAAGTCAGAATCTTGGTATTGATGTACTTTTACCTTGAACATGCTTGAACTTTTTGGTGATTGCCTGAACTTGAACTTCAGTGGCTGGAGAATCCTCCTTTGAGCCTTTAAGGCCCAGGCCTTAGCGTCCTGGGCTCATGCCCAATGAGCAGCTAATCCTCGTTCTTCCCGGGCTTCCTCACTGCACCCTAGCCCTTAACAGATGTGCACTTAGAAACAGCAACCTACTAACAGGAAAGCTACTCGGATGGTTTACAGCCAGAGTGTTAAAACTGTGGCTATGAAATGTGGGGCAGGATTTGCACAAGGGCTTTATCCCTGCTCGCGCTCATAGGCGATTAACTTATCTGCATTACCAACGCGTCCCTGCTGTATGTGTCTATCAGACCCCACTCCTACAGCCACCCGGGCAGATGACACATGCGATGCTGCAGAGGCCTGTTTCCAGGTGATTTATATAACTCCACTGGGGGACTGGGTGGGGGGTCTCTGGCCGCTTCTCAACAGCTCTCTGTAGCACTCTTGCCTGTCACTTGGTGATAACAACACTGAACTTGCATCTCCCAGGAATGTCCTTTCCACCCTGTGTCCAGGCTGCAGTCAGTGTTCAGGGCTTAAGTCATGCCTTTGCCCCTGACCGAGGACCACCTTCAGGCACTTTCCCAGCCGGCTAATCAAATAGCATCAGTAGGAATGTTTACAGCTTGCTGCCACTTAGGGAGCTTTATCAGAGCCCTTAATATCAACCCACCAGCCCAAAGCTGATAAAGGGACAGGGGCTGGGGATGGGAAGCCTCCAGAGAGCTGGTGAAGACCAGAAAACAAGATGTCAATCTAATCAGGCTTTGCCTAGGGCCCCTGCTTGGGCTGGGAACAGCTTCCTGGGGATGACATGTCACTGGCACCAGACAGATGCTCAGCACTTGGTAGTGCTGGTCTCTCCAGCCCTGGAGCACCAGTCCTGGCACCACATGCTCATCTCCATAGTGATGAGATGCTGTTCCTAAAGCTTGCTAGGAACTGAGCCTGGGTATTCGTCTTGCCTCTACATGACCTTCAACCACTATCCTGGCCATTATGACTCTGTCAAATGGGGGCATTCTTTGAATCGGTTAAGGGCATACACAACCTCCAGTCTCATACCTCATCAGATCTCTGACCCTGTGGTCCTTAAATCATGACTGTTGACCTGACACTGGAGGCCTACCACCCCTTTTGGTAAGAAATCAAAGTGTCTCTACCTTCGTGTTTCCTTCTTAAAGGCTACGATGACTTGGAAAGCACACCCTGTCACCATGCCACCTGAGTCTATTTGTCTGACACTAGACAAATACTCGATCTTGGCAACATGTGATCACCTAACCACTAACAAGGCACAATCTCTGGTCTTGGGCAGACTTAGTGGCCTTATATACAGTCTCAAAGTGAGAGTGGCCACCCCAGTGACCAAGAATGCCCGTGGTACCTTAAACTGAACATGGCTTCCTTCCGCTCTAGGATCACATGCTGCTTAGAAACTGTTCTCGGTCAGGTGCAAATGCATGACTTAAGCCCTGACCACTGACTGCAGCCTGGACATGGGGTGGAAAGGACATTCTGGGGAGCTGCAAATTGGTGGCCTCCACTGCTGGGCACTCAATTGTAGTCTGAAGTGCTGGCTCAATGCACCTCTGGCACCAAGTACGGACAATGGGCTGCTCTGTCTTGACACTGGGAGGCTGGAGGTAGTAATGCCTGCTTTACAAATTTCACAAAGCTGCCTAGGGATGAAAGAAGGGGAAGAGTACTCCCAACTCGGGTTTCAAAGTTGTGATGCTCTTGTGGACAACCGGCTTCCAATGCCTGCCGGTCGGAATGAAGAGCTGGTGACTGCACAGACTGAGGAAATGTCCTGATCAACAGTGGTGGGGTTCTGGTAGTGGGGAGATGAAGGGTCCCCTGGCCTAGCATACTTATTCTTCCTCTGGCTTATTGTTTTGAGGCCCTGACTGTGTCTAGGCAGTCTAGGTTTGCATCGGCCTTTCTGGCCAAACGGTATCCTCTTGCGAGTTGAAATTTTAAGTGTCTTCTACTGAGATCTTCTTAGACTTGTGTTTTGTTTTAAATTAACCTTAAATTAATTTTGGTTGTGGGGGAGTCAAAGATTAGCAGACTGGAACAAAACAACTATCGAAGTCTCTTAGTAACATTACCATTATTGATCAGACCTGTGTCTCTATCCAAATTGCTGACCAAATATTGAACAGAACGAGTTGGTTCTCGTGTGCTTGAATAAATGTCTCCCTGGGGATGTGACTCCATTAGTTCATGCTCCGCCACCCACATCATCCAGCTATGCTGGAATGGTTTCATCTGCAGAAATGTTCTTTTGGCTCAGGTGTTTCTGGGAGTTGAGATGGTTTCCTAAAACGCTGCACTGGCATTCTAGAAACTTCCAAGGACAACATAAAGCTTATCGCTTTCTAACCCCTTTTGTTTCTAGGCTTGAAGGCAGTTTGGGGGAGTGGTGTCTGAAGATGAGCCTGCAGGGTTAGGCTGGGAGCTCATGCTTGCAGACTTAAACCACTGATAGACTGAACTTTTACTGGTGTTTTTGGCCTCATAGCTCGCCAGGGACTTGAATTACCAAATCCAAAGGGTGGATGGAACATAAAGCAGAAACAAGATAGCTGCAGAGTCTGGGCATCACCCCCTTCAATACTTGGTGCCCAGATGCAGAAGGGAATCCAGTCTGGAACCACTTGGTTCAAGTGCTTGTGATCGGGGTCACCAGCAATGCCTAGTGCCCTCAAGTACTTGCTGTGAGGTGCCACCTTGGTGCAGCACCTCCACCAGGCCAGGATGCACAAACCGGCCCATGAGAATACGTGGCCCTCCCGAGGCTCATGTTGAGGGATATGCTGCAAAATGGGCAGAACCCTTTAAAAGGTCAACAATCAAAGATGAGAAAATGGACCTGGCAAAACCTGACGTCCTAGAGCTGATTCTGGAACTAGGAAAAAACGGCATCGCTGAAAAGGGAAGTCGCGCTCTAGTTGCATTGAGTCAAACTTCCTAGTTCTTGTGGCTGCCTGTCCATTCTGAGGGCTAAGCTTGGTGACAGTTGAGGACCTCTGCCACTGTTCTGACCCTTCTCTTGGTGTCAACTATCCCAAGCCCTTACTGAAAGGGGGAGTGTGCTAATGACTAAGAAAGTGTCCACGGGCTGCCCTTCCCATAAGGCTGTGTCCAGGTAGAGCAGGATTCTGAGCAGTGCCCAGTGGAGCCAACCTGTCCGTCTTGCTGGAGAGCCAACAAAGGCTCAAGGGAAAAGTATCCTGGTGGCGTGGCCATGTTGGTCAGAGTGGGTCTCCCTCGACTTAAGGGAGTAAAAGGGGTGTACGGAGGTGAACACAGCTGACTGTCGCCTCCCGTCGCCTCTCCCTGCCCCCAGAGGGTCACTAGCTGTGGGAAGATGCCCGTGAACATAGACTTGAACACAGAGGCCTCTAGAGAAGGATTTATTTCAAGGGCAGTGTTTTCCATGTGGTGCCTGTGGGCACCCACGGATGCTGTGGTCTGTTTCTGGATTTTTGTCATGGTTTACGCAGCTCGAACGCCATTGCCGATTCAAGTCTCCTACTCTGCTTGACCCAATCGGCCTTTGGGAAAGGCCACCTCAGAGCTTGGCCCAGAACCAGGGAGATCCTGTCATGAAATGTCAGGGGATCATCTGGGTTTCTCGGGGTAATCTCAGGGACCAACCAAAGGCCCAAAGCCTCAGCCTCTGGGAAGAACTGGAGGTCCCTTGAGCTTCCAATGACATCTTCATGGGGACACTAGCTTTCTGAGCTAAATTGACTCTACTCTCTCTGTCAAAGTAGAGGGGAAAGAAAAAAAAACTGGCAGAATGTTGGCATTAGTGGATGTCATGATGACAAGAGGATGGGTTCCTGTGCCTTTAAAGACAGAAGGCTAACCTGAATCCAAAGAGGAAACAGACCATGAAGACAGATGGGCTATCAGGAGACTTAGGATGCCATGAGCCAGAGGGGTACCCCAGGCTGGGGCTGAGTGAGGGTCAAGATAGGGGAACATACCAGTGTGATGTCTGGCTGTTCTCATTGGCTAACTAGCTATTAACACAACTAAGGGTAACTCCGAGACTCGGGAGCCAGCATCTGATAGCATTTCTTAGGTGTCACTAAGAACCTAGAAGAGAACATCAGGACTTGGTCTCCTATATCTAAAGACAAAGGAAGTTGATAATGACCTGTTATGGTTTTGGATATGAGGTGTTTCCCCCCAAAAAACCTCATGGGGGTGCAATCGATGTTCAGAGGTCAAGTGACCATGAGAGCTATAACCTAATCGGTAGGCTAATCCACTGAACCAATGAATAACTTGAGGATTGCTGTCTGGGTGGTAACCGTAGGCAGGCCGTGTGGCTGGAGGAAGTGGGACTTTGAAGGTGTGCCTTTGTACTGTCCCTGTCTGGCATCTGCTTCTGTAGTGAGGGCCTCTTCTCCTCCACACCTGCCACCATGTTCTGCCTCACCTGAGGCTCCAAGCAAGGGACTCGTCTAAGCATGGACTGAGGCCTCTGAAGCCACAAGTCACCCTAAATCCTAAGTTCCTGCCTTGGGTTTTGGTCACGGTGATGAAAAGGCTGACTAAGGCAACCTACAAAGTGAGGCTGGAGTGGGCACCCAGTGTGAGATACCAGGGTCATGGCTATGAAGGGGAATGGGGTGGACAGACCTGTGCTGGGACATGAAGGGACTTCTGATGCAGAACATCCTCACTGTGGTCATGAGGGATTTGTGGAATTCAACTGGGAACACTAAGCCCCAGGGCTCAGATGGACCCCTCCTGAGGTCCTTCCAAGGACATGGCTCCCTTTCTCCCTCTAGTCCTAAGACCTCTTCCTCCAACTGCCAAGAGCTCAACCTTCTCAAGTCATACTTGAACTTGTTAGTTCTCAGACCTCTGCAGGCATGTCAGTTTCAAGGGTCTTGGGCCTCCCGCCACAGTGAATGGAAAGATGTGGTTAAAAAGCCACCCTGGGCAGCAGGTCATGGGCTCAGCTGCTCCCAATGGGAGTGGGCTTAATGAAAGGTCTCAGAAACCAATGGCAGCTCAAACAGGAGGGCCTTAGCATTGGAACTGCTGGAATGATGAATTGGAGGCTGGGGATTGAGGTAGTGACCCACGCCAAGCTCCAGCTAAGCCTGGCGCGGCACTCTTGATCTAAATTCTACTTCCTGGCCCACTGCGCTAGCTGAGTCTCTGGGGGATGAGAATCCTGGCTCTGATAAGCTAACTTGAGTAGTCACTGATCTTAAGGGACAAGCCATCCAGGGCTGAATGACATATCAAAGGCTTGTGTTGACCCATCATGTGCTGCTTAGCCTTATGACACTTGTCTTGGTCACCTACCTTCCTCGGGGTCCTGGGAGGAGATAGATGTCAATCCATAGTCCCTAGTTAATGGGACTGCATACTGGTCCCACACTTGTAGTCTGGCAGTATCCGAAGCCTTGTCGTCTTTCCCCCACCTATCCAGAACAACACAGCTGTGTAGAGACCCTCAGCTACTGCTCTGCAGTGACCGTCCTAGGACACTTGAACAGTAACAATTGGTTAGAACCTGAACTGTGGCTCTTATTATCTTGACCCAGAGATCTTCCTGGGGAATTCAGTTAAAACTTGATTCTAAGCTACATGGTAGCATCACTGTGCCTGCCCTACCTGATGGGTGATAGTCCCATGAGAGAGGAGTATACTCGGGGTCTGAGTGTGTGGGCTATGGCCTGACACATCAGACAACTCTGGGGCTCGATGCTGAACTAGGAATGAGCAGGCAGTTTTGAGCCTCCTCGTGGAGAAGGGAGCATTCCAGAAGACAATTGGAAGCAGGCCCTTGTGGCCACAGTTGAGACTGGACAGAAAGGCTGTGAGCCCAGAGAAATAGGGAGTGGACAGAACATCTCGGAGTTGCCAGCACTGAGTTGGTAAATGAAGTCGCTGGAAACCAACAGCGGCTCACGCAGGAATGGGTTGCCCATGGGCTGTTGGAGCCGTGCTGGATCGGGGGATGGGGTGTTGGCCCCACTCCCAAGCCCTGACTTGGCCCACTTCAAGGGTTTGACCTCCACTCGGAACCAGCTCTACTAACATGGGCTCCCCTGGTCAGTGACCAGGCGTGCCAGTGATGGACAGGGAGGCCTCCAGTAATGGACGCCCTTAATTTCAGCCCACCAGGTTGACGGTCTGAGCAGACCCTGACTCAAGTCCGAATCCTGGTAAGCCTCTCATGAAACAGTGGAGGTAGGGGAGGCTGGGTTCCTTGGGCCCAGTCCCCGGGAGCCCCCTGGAATACCCGAGCATTCCTTAGTCTTATCAAAACAGAAACCGCATTGTCAGAATCGCTTTCTCTTGATGGTCCTACGGCCTCACATCTGTTCTGTATCTGAAATCTTAAGATATAACTTCTATCCAGTTGGGTAGATCAAGGTTTCCCAACCCTATTCATTTGCCCTGTGTGAGGGACTTGCTGAGGCCTACCTGCAGGTCTCTAAACTGTTCTAGCTCCTCAGAGTAGTCCTTCTGAGGCTGTCCTTGGCTAGGGCCATCCTTATAGATGGTGACATGTGCTCAAAAGGCAGTCATTCTCCCGAGATCCTATATAACAAGACTGGCCTTGGATCTCTAGGCTACTGTTTGGATTCTCTATCTTCACACCATTTCTTTGTGCTCAGGCTGAGGTTTAAAGTGGTAGATACTAAATGGGTTCTAGTGACCAATTGTCCCTAGAAAACTGCTGCTGAGCATGGAGTTTCCAAATGTTAAATTTTTCCTGAAGAAGCCAAACTAGGGGTGTTTCTCCTGACTTGAAATAGTGGAGAAGGTCATTGGAGGATGTTCACCAAGCTGGTGTCATCGGCCACACCTGCATGAGTCTTGGAACTGGAAAGATGTTTGGGTACTTCAGGACTCTTCTGGAGAGATGAATTAGAAGTGCTTGCAGGCCTCAGATTCAAACTGGTATCTAGAGTAAGGTTAAAACAAAGCCAAGCAAGACTGGCAGCCAGAGTGTCTAGTGCACAATGAACCCAGAGATCTTCAAGTTAAAACTTGACTCTCAGCCTCACGTGGAATTAAGGGTGTAGTCTCCAGTGACAAATGAGCTTTGTAAACCTGAGATAGCTTGGGCACAAGACCATTCTGACAGGTCTCATTCAGCCTACCCCTGTGGTGAAGACGACCACAACTGCATGTTGGGTACTCAGCTGGTCCCATCTAATCCGAGACCCAGGTCGGTGTCAGCACCTCCATTTTACAGTGGAGGAGATGAGCTCGAGCTTCCACCTTCCTGGAAGCCTGCGATGGCGGAATCACCACTCGATCCTAGGCCAGTGGGGTTCTGAGTCCAGGGTCTTCATCAATGCTGCCTGTGTTGATTCCTAGGTGACACTGTCCCCCTCCCCCGCACAAGCCAAGAGCAAGAGTGTCCAGGGAAGACTGTCCTCCTGGGAGCTGAAATGACCCACGTAGCACACCGTGGGCAGAACCCATCACCTAGGGAAAGGGGTGCAGCCTCCTCCACGAGGTCCGTGGAGTTCCTTGCACACAGGCCTCCGAAAACGGGATGGCATGGAGGGGGACAAGGGACAGTCTGAAATGACCCTGATACTGTTCCCCCTTGTAACTCCCTTGATCATAAGGGGATTGACTTGCTTATTTGGGAATGCTTGATGGTTCCCCAGCTGGGGAAAGTCTAGTACATGAGAAGGCCAAGTTAGGTCTCACATGAATCGGCCGTTGTGTAGTTAAAAGGAGATGGAGGCTTGGCCTCCTAGAAGTACATGATTTCTGAATCGGGTGATGATGCACAGGGACACTGTTCCTGGTGTCGATCACTTTTCGGTAGGATTGACACACAACTCTTCTAGTTTGCCTCATGGGAATGTTAACCAGCTTTCTGTCTTACCAAAGTACTTGACAAGAACAACTTGGAGGTCGACTCTACGACTGGCCTGTTCAAAGATCTCAGTCCATGGTTGGCCAACCCCATTGTTCTAGGCCCAATGTGAGGCAGAACATCATGGTGGAGGAAAAGATGCTTGGGTCATGGCAGATGGCAAAGGACCCAGGGACAAGGTCCTGTTGCCGCACCCAAAGGGCCAATCCACCTCCAGTTACCCCCACCCCCTGTCCAGTTAATATCTCCCGGTTAGTCCATGCAAATGGATGAATCCACTGAATTGAGCTCATATCCCAATCTCTTCACCTGAACATTGTGGCATTGCTTAACACGTGAGTTTTGAAGGGGACACGTTGAAGTGTGACAATGCCGAGAATTGTTTCTGAATCTTGCAAGATTTCCCTGCAGGAATCGATTTTAATGACTCTGGAATCTGATACCAGGCCAGGGCAAGATGGGAAAGGGCAGCCCACTTAGGCAGAGAAGCGGGCAATCCCCTCCCACCCCGGTCTCTCGAGCTATTGCTGCTGATACGCGTGGACAGGATAGACTGGTGGGCTACCAACTGTACCTGGAATAACTTCCAAATGGACCTTCATGGAAAAGCAAAGACTTCCCCCAAACCGCCATCTAAGATCACGACCACTCATTACAACTCAAAAAGATCCTCATACACAAGCTGTTGCTCTCAGAGTATTAAACATGATTTGGGGTCCTATTTTATCTTCCAAAGCTCATCCTCCAAACTATTGGCCTATGTTAGATAATGTATTCTACAAGTTCTCTTCTAGAGAACATACCTAGAAGTGGTCAAACATCACATCTTTGTGGTATGTGTTACATAACTTACACAACAGTCAAACTTCTTAGACTTGAACCCAAGAGTACTTGAACTTGGCAATTAATATTTAGTTATGAAGATTCAGATGTTTTCTATAATTATAAACATCTAATCTACACTTCCTTATTTCCTAATTATTTTCAAATCACCCACGGAAATGGAAATGATTCAAATGCATAGTCAATACTCCAGGGTTTTCACTTTGAAACAGAAATGATTTAAATATTGCCGTACTCAAGGTCCACAACGCAAAGGGCCCTGCATCTTAAATATTTAAGATTTCTGTATTGCCTTACTAACATCTGTTAACATTTTAATCACAGGACAGAGCAACACAAAATTACCAGGTTCATAAACCAGACTAAATTCAAATTCTGTTGGACAAACAAGTTGGAGTTGCCTACAACTAAGGTTCTTAGTTTTCAAGTCTTACGTAAGGTCTTGACCAAGACCATAGACAGTAGGATATTGATTTTTAAGGGAACTTTTTGCCGCTTGGTCCTGAACAGACTGAGGAATGTTGGCCACATGTGGTCCTCTAACCTGATCTCTGATCAGATATAGTCCCTCAAGGAGTAGAAAAATTGTCATGCCCATTCAACCCGAGGGAGCATTAGACCTTGGTTATTGGAGTTGGCTCTAGGTTTAGACACCAATTCGGGAATATCAATTTCTCTTAAGCTTAACATAAAGCCAAGCCATCCTTAGTTAAAACTCCCCAGCTTTTCTTGTAAAGGCTAACCCTCTGTGCTTGTTGGTGGGATTCACTTCTGGATCAGCTTAGGGTTGCTTATGGAGGCAGCTTCCAGTTCTAGCCCAGGCTGACCTCCTCCTGTGCCCTAGTCTATGCTGCATGTTCAGGGAACAGGAAGGTCTGAGGTACTGGGTGAGCACCTTTCCATGCATCTACCCAGATGAACCAACAAAGTCCCTCCTGACACAAGGGGCTGCTCCCTGTGAGGCCCTTCTGTATCTAGGGGAGCTCCTCGGACAACTCCACCTCCAACCCAGGGGGCCTTATTCTTGGCATTTTCATGTTCAGGTGCTCGGAGCTTCTACTTAAAAGAGGGCTAGGGAAGAGGGATTGGAAGAAAAATTGGAGCAAACTCCCAACCTTCTGGGCACTGGCTTTTAGCTCTCCGAATCTCATCCCTCACCAGAACTCAAAGGATACAAAAAAGATCCAAATCACTATTTAAGCACTAAGTGGACACAAAAGATCCCTGGTATGTACAAGACTCCAGTTTGGACTGACAGATCCCCTCACCCCTCTGCCAAAACCAGATACCTTTTCCTTCTAACAAATGTCTCTAGGCTAGTAATGGAGGTGGGGAAGAGAAACGCCTGATATGAAGGATCTCAGCTGCTGCTGGGATGTCCCTAGAGTCCTGAAACAGGCGCAGCCCAAAGCAGATGAGTCCCCTCTCCCAACTGAATGCCAGTTGCCCGGGGTTGGCTGCTTCTCCTGGCTGGTTCTACCGACCCTTCCAAGGGCGATGGGTCTATGCTGCTTGGGGCTGGGATGGAAAATCTGGGAGACTGAATCAGGGAGAAAGCTCTGTTCAAAACTGGTTTTTGAAGACAAACTTGGTGTAAAGTTTCCTCCCATCTTGGAATCTCGGAGTACAAAGAACTTTGAGGAGTTAAAGGGGGATAGTTGGATACCGGGCATAAATGTATGCTCGGCGTGGGGTCCTCATTCAGAGGCATCCCCTCTCTGGGAAACATCTTGATGGCTTTGACTTTCTGCTATGAGTTAACTAGAACCTAAAAGCGGGCTTCCCATTCACAAAGGATTAAGGAAGAGCAAGAGACAGTTGCCCATGAACCCCTGTTACGTTAGATGCTCCCCAATTATGTACCAGGAAATGCTTGAAGGTTGAACTGCCCAACTGTCCTGGACACCAGGAGAAAAGTCAGTAAATTAAACTCGTGACAAAGTCCACATGAGAACACCAAAAGCCTATACCAGTTCCAGACTTGCAAAGGGATTAAAACTCAGTTGCCTCTATGTCCCTGAAGAGTGTGAAGACTGGGCCAGGCATCTTCTGAAGAACTCGTGGGTCATGAGACGATAGCACACTGACAAAGGCTACTCGACAGACTCCTGAGCAGCACAGGCCTCAACAGACAAAAGTCTCTACACACCTGTGCACCTGGAGTAAAGAAGCTGACATGAGAGCCCTCAGTTATCACTCTGCATGAACGACCATGTCCATCATTCTAGAAGTTAAGCTTCCCAGGACCTAGAGGACTAGGTCTAGTCGGGCATAGCACTGAATTCTTGCCTGGACACATATCATGGCTTGAGGTTAAGTTAGAACTACTCTGACTACAGCAATGAGAACCATAGGATCCAGATTCCGAGCCTGGCTTCAACTACCCTCTTGCTCTATGGCCTTGGATAGATGCTTGGTGTCCGAGTCTTGTTCTCCAGGACCAAAGTGGGAGTACCGATCATCTTGATCTGGATCCTAGGACAGGATTTGACCTGTTGCGAGATTAACATGTCAGGGAAATGCTGGAGGAGGCCGGGAGAGCCTCAGGGCTTGATGTGGGCCTGAAGAGAAGGAAACTGAGTGGGAGGTACACTAGACTGCTGGGCAGGCTGAAGCTCTGCCGTGGAGTCACTGGTTGGGAGCTGAGTGGAGAGACCAGGCCATGATGCAAACACAGGGTGGCCTATAGACTTCATAGCTGGGACCCCTCCCTGCAGACCCAGGAGGTGTTTAAAATTGCTACAACACAATTCTCATCTATTAGGACTTGGTACATGGTGTATAAAATGCTTCTTTTAAACTGAAAGAGCTGCTATGCAAGGCTTTTTATTCTGGGGATGCTGTGTAGAGGCTGCACTTCAGCCTGTACAAAACCTCGCACATCACTACACCTCACTCCTTGGTTTTCCTGCTGGGTATAATGGAGCTACCCTTTCCAGCCAGGACAAACCTGGAATGCCTACCAAGTGCTCAGCATGGCGTAGAGCAAGAAGAGAAAGCTCGTAGCTGGATGGTGTTGGCCATTACCACCAAGGTCGCTGCTGTCAGTGAATCTCATAAATCCTTCTGCTGTAGAAGGAGCATATGGCTTTTTTTTTTTTTCCTGCAAACCACCTTGAGTGAGATGAGCCGATTACCGGGGAGATCTTGGCTCTCAGGCCAATTCATAAGTCTGGTAGTCTCGGGTAAGGAATCACAACTACACCCGGTGTGACTTAAAAAGTTCTTGGTGGGGCCCAGGGCCACCCTGCACATGTTGCTGCACTGACTGGCCTTGGGCTGGTAGGGGGACCCTCACCTCGAGTGCAAGGCCACATCGTGGACACAAAACTGTGTAGTCACAAAGGGACCTGTGCTTGTCTTGGTGTCTCAATGTTACTTCTTGAGCAAGAGGCCCATGTCCCCTTTTGTTAGGGGTCCCATGAGCTATACACCTGACCTGATTGAACGTTCCATTCCAGGGTCCTGAGAAGCACCTGCCTCATTTAGGGGTTAACTGATGACAGCATAATGAATGGACCACATGCAGGTACACAAGCAGTGACTGACGAAATTGCAGAGTGGCAGACTCGAGGGCTGGCACCCCAGGGAGTAATGCTACCCCTAGGCTGACTCCAGCAAGAGCTATAACTGCAAGAATGTCCTGTGTCCCTGCCAAAATTGAAGGCTAGAAAAAGAACTGGGGGAATATGGTCTCAGACTTTCCTGTCATAAGTCTTGATTCCTGCTGAACAAATGGTGGGGAGCAAGAAGATGGATGGAGGCAGCTCACGAGGTCGACCTCCTGAGGCCCCATGAAGGGCGTGGAAAGGAAGAGCAGATGGGGACATTGTGACAGCTCTGTGCCTATTGGTGTAGATCTGAAGAAATCAGACTCCAGTACCCAGCCGACCAATCCCAAATGGGATTGGTCATAGATGAAATACGTAGTTCCATGAGTGGTCGACCGTGTCCCCCCACCCCAAAGAACCCAGATCTGTCCCTAGACAGGAAACTCGTTATCATCTCCCTATGCTAGCTCCGCTAAAGTCCACTGTGATCCCTGCCCGAGACCAGCTACACCTAATCCTGCCCTAACGTTGAGCACAACCAACTCTGGACAGTAAGGGGGTAACAGCCTTAAATGGAGATGAGGACAGGATTGCATTCCATCCTGAGCACATTCTTAAACATTAACATAGGCTGTCTAAATTTTGCCAGTGGCTTCATGGATTCTTTTACTTGGGATTACTGCTTTAGGACCTTGATGTCTTTCACTATAAAAACTGCCATGGAGACAAGTCTTGGCACTCGCCCTTACAGGGGAGAACTCGGGCAGCATCCTTGACATCATGGTGGGGACTTCTTGGGACAGTTCTTGGTGTGTTCACAGCAGCATGGTTCTGTATGGAGCCAAGTTCCCTGTGAACAATGTGAACTTCATGGTCCTAGGTCGAGAGTGAATTCATCCTGCTTGGGTGTGGTTTTTTGTTTGTTTTGTTTTTCTTTTCTGGGTGGGGAACTAGTTGTTGCCTTCTGAGCCATCACCATTTCCCCATCCACTCTTCCCCTCCTTTCCACACCCTTCATAGGGCCTCAGGAGGCTGACCTCTGTATTGACAGAGGGTGGGGACAAGCCAGCTCTGGACTTCAAGGATTGGTGGGGGGGTGTCTCTGCAGTTCCTGGGGCTTGCCCCTGCTGTCCCCCCAGTCAGTACCCTGGAGAGCCAGATCAATGCATTACATTGTCGTACATGCCATAGGGATCAAGAACGGAGTGTCCTGGGAGCTGAGATGCGCTTCCTGGTCACCAGGATTCAACTTGTTGCCCACAGAGGAGTAAGAGACCTCAGCGAGCCCTGGAAAGAGAGAGACATGCTGTCTGAGAACACAAGAAATGGGCTGGGTCACTGCTCCAAGTGACTTCTGTTGCTGCTGAAGCCTTGGGTAATATTACTGGACAGACGGGAAGGTCAGGACAGACTGACCCTTCCCCTGCACACCCAGCCTGCAATGCCCAGACCATGCGGGAGTAGAACAAGGCCAACCATCAACCCTGGACAGGTGAAGGCAGCCACAGCATGGGTGTGCCACTGTCCCAACTCACCTTGGGACAAAAGGACAGCCACAAGTCAGATGGTCCCATCCCTCTCCCTCTGCAACATGCAGGACCCTGGCACTGCCTACCATGGCACATGAGGGGCTCTGCATCACTCTCTGTATGCCCATTGGACACCCTCACCGGGCAGATGGCTACAGGGGCCTCCTGTATCAGCCCCAAGGCTGCCACCTCCTGGTTGGTGGGTGCCTAGGTGCAGGGGGGTGTGCACATACGTGTGACCTTCCCACAGCCACCTGCAGGAAACACACACATTTCCCACCTGTTGGCGAGGCACTGACAGCAGAGTCACAGCTGTGGATGTAGAAAGGCTGCAGGGGAGAAGCAATTTCCCAGCCCCAAGCTTCTGCGGAAGGAGAAACTGAACACTTGCTTGTAACTCCCCCCCCCCCCCCAGGTCTCCTGGGCACTAATCCAAGTAGGCACTTGGGCCCAAGAGTGAGAAGATTGTGAACTGGGCCTCCCCAGTGGCCATCTTCAACCCCATTCCCCAGGCTAGCCCTGCCATAACTGCCCTTCTCTGGTACTGAAGTCTTGCTCATCCTCTCTTAAAACTGAGCCTTTTCCCCCAGTGCTGGGAATGGGAACCAGGACCGCACACGTGTTCGGAAAGTGCGCCATCACTGAGTTGCGTCCAGCCCTACTCTTGCCTCTCCTTACCTCCTGGTCTCCTTTCCCATAGGCCCCCCTCCTACACTGGGTCAGTTTCTTCCACATAAGCCAAAGACAAGTATCAGGTGTTCTATCTCGCTCAGCATCATGACCTAGTTCTAGTCACTTTTCTGCAAATGACACTTAACTTTTTATGGCTGTCCCATTTTGTGTATGCACACATGCATTTTCTTATCCATCAATGAGCCCCTAGGCCAATTCTACAATGTAGCTATTGTGAATAGTGACATGGTAAACATGAGTATACAGCTCTCTCTCCTGTATGCTAATTTTCTTTACTTTAAGAATATACACAGACGCAGAAGAGCTGGATATGAGGCATTCACTCTCGGCTTGAATAACTTGCTGTCTTCCAGAGGCTGTGCTAGCTAACATTCCCACCAGTAGTATATAAGGGTCCCCTCTTCCCCATCGAGCATTCTCTTGACAACAGCCATTCTGACTGGGATAAGATGGAATCTCAATATAACTTTGACTTGCATTTCCCTCGTCAAACCTGAGCATTCTTTTCCACATTAGACACTCGAACTACTTCTGAAGTCCGTTCAGATCGCTTGCCTACTTACTGACTGGACTGCTTGTTTGCATATTCTAGAGGTGAACCCTCTGTTGGGTGAATAGCTAGCAAAGACTTTCCTATCCTGCATGTTCTCCTTGCTCTCTGGCTGTGCAGAAGCTCCTCAATCCATCTTTGATTCTTTCATCCTGTTTGAGAAATCGCTGCCTGTACCTATCTTGGTGTGTTCCTGTAGTTTGAAAGTCTCAGGTCTTGCATCAAGGTCCCTGATCCACCTTGGGTTTAGTTTGGGAAAGGGTCTAGCATCAATCTTTGTATTGGTTTTAACCTCACTAGAAGAGGCCATTCTGACACGTGTTTCTTGGTACATTTGTGGAGGGTTGATGGTTACAGAAGTGGGTTTATTAAGGTGCTTACATACTCCACTTGTCTACATGTCTGGTTTTGTGCCAATACCATACTGTCTTGTTGCTATGGCTCTGTAGTACAATCTGAAATTGAGTATCAATGCCTTTAATATCTTCAGCTCAGGGTTTCTCTGGATTTTTGGGGGGAAACTTCTAGCCTTCCACATGAATTTGGGTATTTTTTTCTTCTCAGTGTAGAATGTTAGATCTCTAGATCCCATTCAGTCTCTAGACCACAGTTGTCAACAGACATTGAAATAAGCTTTTCCCAAATCGTGACAAGAGGCCTTGTCTCCTAGGGGTGTCTTGAGTTTCTTCCTCCAGTGCTTGATAACTTCTACAGTATTGACCTCTCACCACCTTGGTTACTTATCCCTAAGTTTTTTGCTACTCTGCTGAATTTGAAGTCTTGGGTGGAGTCTTCTGTAGTCCAAGTATAGAATCCTACCTACAAGCAGGGATAACTTGACTTTTCCTGTTAGTAACCTGGAAAGAAATAAATGGGATACAGTCTAAAACTTTGAGTACTGTGCTGAACAAGAAAGGAGATGCTATTCATTCCATATTCACAGGAAATACTTTGTTTCCCGTTTGTGATGGATAGTCTATTATGTTGAGGTATAATCTGTCTATACCTAGCTTCTTTAGGTCTTCTATGAAGTGATGTCAAATCTTTTCAAAAGCATCTTCTGCATCTGAGATCATGTGACTCCCCCCGATTCTGTATATGCTATATCACATTAATCTTGGATGTTGAACCATCCTTGCATCCCTAGAGTAAAACCAACTAGATGGTCTCTGATCTTAGATTTTTTTTTCAATTATTGAGGAATTTTGTATCTGTTCATTAAGAGCACAACTATGAGCCAATGTCCTTATCTGTTTTCTATATTGGTTGTTATCTCAATGTTGAGATGTGCTTGGCTTTCTTTTTCCCATAACATGGAAAATCTTAAACTTTGACTCTCATGACTTCAGATAAGGTATAAATTCCTAAGTGCCCATCCCCTATAAGATGTGGAGTGGTCACTGAGATGGGCCATCTACAAAGGACATGAACCAGGCTCTCACGCTACCTGCTCTGTAACTCCTACCTGGGGTTCACACTGCCCCTTTCTGGTGGGAATATTAGAGATGGAGAAATGGGGCCCATGGAGCTGTTTGCTCAAATGTCTGATGAACTGCCTGCCTGTTGAGGGGAGCAAGGTTGGGTGTCAAGGACCAAAGTAAGAGCAGTCCACCATGACACCTGAGCCATTCATTCCCTAACCAATTGTACTTGAGCGCCCTCATGGTGGGTCTGCTACTCCCTTGACTTCAAAACCCTGTGGTCTGCTTAGACTCGGGGTTGACCAGGAATCGCAGTAGCTCGGCTTCTAACTTGACACTGTTCCTTGGAGAACACTGATAGTTCCCCCAAATGGCATCTTGCGGCCAAGAAACCCTCAATGCCTCTTTCCCAATACCTTGCCCTCCTTGGCAAATGGGCTTCAGAAATGCCACTCCCAGCATTGGTGCACTGGAAAGCACTGGTGCACAGTCATTTGATGGATTTCCTACTACAAGACTGTTGGTGACCAAGCCTGAAGTTGGTTGAGGGTCAGCCTGCAGCATGGTTGGGAGCTCCACCAGCAGACAAGCATCATGAAACAGTTGCAAGGTTCGGGTTCATCCAGACGGCTCACCTGCCTACGGAGCTCTTGAACCTAAACAAAGGGCTGCTCTTGCCTAAGTACATTGTACTTAACGGCTGTCCACTTGAGTACTCTAGCAGGACTTACTGTGTACCTCCCCATCTAGCCTCTAAATGAGGATATAAAAATCCAGGAATCTGTCCTCTGTACTGAGGCATGGCCCAGCAAGCCATGCTAGAACTCGAAAGTTCAGGCAAGCTCCCTATTTTCCCTCTGTGCTCAGAATTACAGGATCCTCTTAACACTATTCCACCCAGTCTAGTGGAAAGTGGCTGACAAAGGACCCAAAGGGGGTCTCTAATGACAGGAACTCTTTATTTCCAGTGCACTTAATAATGAGGTGGTAATAGCCTCACATTAGGTGTAGCTGGTCATCACTGGCAAACCTGTAAGAATAGCAGCCTGAACTAACCAAGCTGCTTTGCTCAAAATCCGGATGCAGTCCATGTCGGGGCTGGCATGATGGTCCAGGATGCAGGGACCCTGTTAGGGAAGGTGTCCATTCCAAGGACAGTTTCCAGATAGCTGAAACCCAGACAATAGTTGGAGCCTCAGCTAATAGGATGGCAAAAGGGCTCAATAAAAGGAGGTACCCCTTTAAGACCTAAACTTGCATCGACCATAGTCCCATTTGCTAGAACTTCAGCAAAGAAATATACCTGACTGTATGAACCCCACTGGGTGCTCAAATCTACCCAGCTAAAAATGGGAAGCCTTGCTACTACTGGGGGTGAAGAGCAAGAAATGACAAGTAAGGGCTAACTGGACCAAGGATGGGCACACGCCGCAGTACTGGCTCTAGAACATCAGAACCATTGGCCCAATCACTGATCTTGGTACACCCGTTCTACAGCTATGAAATCAGCTATTGCAGGCTTGTTTGGATTGACCTGGTCCATGCCAGTGCGTCTCCCCGCTGTTCCTAGCGCACACCTAGAACTTGCACCCATCTTCTCAGGGCTGCATCTGCCGCTATGCGCATCCTACTTTGTCTACCTACTTTTTTCCAGAAAGTAGAATCTGCAGAGAAACGTGAGTTGCATGTGGACATCTGGCCCTGATTTAGGGAGTCTTTGAGAGATGGATGCTTTGCAGAGAACAATGCCTTTGGCAGAGGCCGCCGGCCTTGCAGGGACACTTATCTGCTAAGTACAAACAGCTGTCCCCCATCTGCAGGATCCATTTTCAACTGTATACAGTAGATACTGCTGATAGTGAACTTCGGTCCAGCTAGGCATAGTTCATAGGGCGTACAGACAGAAGGGATCTGCCAGGGTTGCAAGGTGCGAATGGTGATTCCATATTGAATGGAAGCCCCAGGAGGTGACTCCGTCCTCAGACTTGCTCTCTTGGCTGAGTCGAGTGAGACCTGGGCTGCTTTCTCTTGAATTTTCCTAGTTTGTGTTTATATAAAGCTGAACTGTGCTATGGCTGCCTAATGAGTTTGAAAGTTGCTCCTTCCCTCACATGAAGAATTTTGATCCAAAGATCAGCATCGTGAAACGTTAGAGCCGGGAGGATCTATAAAACCACCTGATGTTGTTTACCCATCTGGGCAGGAAGATACACTTCAGAAGTTTGACAAATACCCTTTCATTTTGTGGAAGAAGATCCCATTTGTTTTTAAGGTATCTTCTTGTCCTACTTTTGACCCCAATAATGGAAAGTGCTTGTTAATGTTCTGACTGTGAGCTCTTGGGTGGCCAGAGAGATGCTGGGCTACCTCCTGGTTGAGGTTAGCAGGAATAGCCCACAATACCCCAGGGCAGGCACAGATCCCAGTAGCCACCATGACCACATGTGCACAGAATAACTAGCACTTTCTGAAAGCTGCATAGAAATTGGAACCTACAAATGAGGAAGTGTCCTAGTTCATCAGGGACATGTCAGTCCTCCAGTAGGTCTGCTGGGCCTTACATTTTTCTTAACATATACTTAAACATGTTATCGGTCTCAACATCTGGTGATTCCTGTTAGATAATCTAGCGGGAACAAGCACTCCTGCGTGTGAACACTCTGCATCTTACATCACCCTAGAGCTTATGAGCTCGTCACTGCTGGCTAGAGGCAGCTTGACTTTAGTGCTGGGGGCCAGGTGGCTGGCATGAAATCCCACCTGACCACTGATGAGCTGGTGACATTTTGAGGCTATAGGTGGTAAGTGTGTCCAGTTCTAGCGGATATAAGAGCAGCACAACTCCATCTTCAACATGGGCAAGTGAAACAGGCTTTGAATTGTGCCAGGCATATGTAGTAAGTGGTTCTTCACCCATTAAAGGTCTGCTGGAGCTGGGTGTGATGGCACATCCTTGTGAGCCCAGTGGCTCTGGAGGCTGAGGCAGGAGGATCACGAGCTCAAAACCAGCATCAGCAACATGGCGAGGCCCTAAATTCCTTAGGGCCTTCTCTAAAGGGCTGGGGGTGTGACTCAATGGTTAAGCATCCCTAGGTTCAATCCTAGTTCCAAACTCTGCTGGGGAAAATGTCTTGCCTGGCCCCATTCTGCATTGCCATGAGTAGCATTTTGGAAACTGCTGGGCCCCTAACCGGGATGCTGAAATCCTTGTAAGCACTTTTGCACACTAAAAATGCCTCTATAACTAAGCCTTTAACCTGCATCATAAATACTGGATGTGTGCTTAAACACTTAACCAGCCCACGGCACAGTGAAAACTTAAAGATGTGCTAGCTGTTACTGACATGCACGGGACCTGGCTTCAGAATCATCTTTCAAATTCTGCAAACGTTTCCCTGGATGGTCCATCCACCTATACCCGCCAGCTCCTCCTTCCCCCAGTCCCTCTTTAGGCTGCCTTTCTTTCCCTTTGAATCATCCACAGTAGTCCATGGTCCTCTAGGCATGGTGGTGGACGGCTCCCCACAGGTAAGGGAGTCTGCTTCCACACGGATCAGCCCAGCTCATCCAACACGAGTCCTCCCTGCTGGGAGGAGGCTGTTATATATCCCACACCAGAGACCCGAGTTCCTGCATCAAGAACTTGGCAGAGGTGGGAGCAGAACTTCCCTGAGGTCCTAACTTGGTAGCTGTCACTGCCCAGGCCTCTCTATCTAGAGCAGTGGCCCACCTCGGCTGGGCTCCTGAGTACCATAGCATTTCTTGCCTCTGGTCTCTGGAGGAACACTGGCCATCTTTTTCTGAACCTCCTGGTACCTCCTGGGGCTTGACTTACTGATAGCAAGTACCCACTCTTTGAGACTCCTAGAGACCTCAGTTTAGGGAGCCACACTGAATATCTTGGGAAGTTTTGTGGAACTTGGGTCCTTCACCAACAATCAAATTCTGGACTTGGGTTAAGTTGGAAGGAACACAGCCTTCTCCTGATGTCTCAGGTGAGAGTTTTGACTTGAGCTTGTCTTGGTTTTAATGAGCTGCCTGGCTGGTGTTCTTAGTACATGGAGAACCTCCTTTCTGGAATCTTCTTCTCTTAGAATGTGAGTGTATTGATTTCTGAGCTATTCATCTCTGGAAGTGTTCAGTACCAGACTGTATCGGGCTCCTGATGCTGACAACCCAACGCAGTCAGCTGTGCCCTCTAAACCCCAGTTTGTGATGTCAAGCTTGCTTGTCGGCATGATTCTTGGGTTTTCTGACCTGGAACAGTATGACCCTAAATGACAGGCATATCTAGACAAAACCTTCTCCAGGCCTGTTGCAATTAGGCTGAGCAGGCCACAAACCTTAAATGGATTTAAGCTCAAAACTAAGTTCTGGGAGAGGCCACTTTGAGGAGAACCATGACGCTTATTCTGTTTTCTGTCCTCTTCTATGGTGACCCTGTATTTAGGAGGAGTCTCCACACCTGGAGTCGATCCATTCCTCAGCCACAATGAGGCACCAGAACAAAGCCAGTCAGGACTGCTCATGTGCATGGGGACAAGCGACATCCCTGGCTCTGACCTTAATGAGCCTGACTGGTTGTTCCAGGGCACCTGCCCCTATCTCGGCCCCCTGTGGAGGTGATTATCCAGTGTCTGCCCTTCTAAGGAGGGAAGCCAGGGTACTGGGCCCCTCTAATGAGAGGTGACAGTGTCTCCAGCCTCTGGCTTGGGGACTGACAGGAGGGCAGGGGCTGGAGAGTTGGCCATCTCGGGGGTGTCTGTTCCCTGACCTGGGAGTACAGAAGTCTGTTTCCCCTCCTGTTAAGGAGGCACAGATGGGTCCCTATCCCTGAAGAAGAAAAGGGAACCTGGTGTTTGTTTAGCCTTGATTTAGAGAGGATTAAAGTGAAATGGCAGGGCAATCAGACAGGGGAGACCCAGAGAGCGGAGACGGGGCGCACTCCCCTGCAGCTGATCTGAGTGGATGGGCCTCAGATCCTGAAACCTGGTCCCTGTTAGGACTGGACACCTGAGCAGAGGCTAGTAGGAGCCTTTCCAGCTGCATCGTGCCTGCGTCCTTCCCCAGCTTGGGTGCCCAGGGCTGTCATCTGGGCTCCATAAAAGCAGGCGGGGGAAGTTCAAACCCACACAGTCACGTTCTTGGACCAACATCTGGGCTTCCATGCGTGCCCCCACTCTGGGGTCCTCCGTTCCCCCAGCCTATGCTATAGGTTGTGGGGAGTGGCTTGAGCTATTTCTTTCTGGAACTTTTTCTCCCTCCATGTGGCTTCCTATGCCTTCAATGCAGATCTACTTCTGAGGCTTGACTGCAAATCCAGCTGGGGGCTTGTTTCCCTCCCACATGTAAACAGAAGAGAGCTTCTTTACCTGTCTTGATTCAAATACTTATTTCTTGCCTCCTGCCAGCCATGAACAAGATGCCTGGAACTTCAGGTGAGCGTGCATTTGGCCCCTGAATTCAGGGACAATTTCCATCTTGTGGTGCTCACCAGCACTCGATCCCCTGCTGTCCCCTCAGCTGGGTGGTAAGAGGATGGGACAGCACTCTACTTCCCCATCTTGGTTTACGAGTGCTAATCAGCAGCTGAGCTGTCTTACTGATTGAGAGCTCCTGACTTGGAGGAAAAAAATTTGCCTCCCATTTTAGGAGAACACACCCTGGGCAGAGGTTCTTGCCCCTCCCCCCAGCTCCTAGTTGCATCCTACAGCTGGGTCCTTGAGGCCACAGATCCTTTGTCCACTGTATGACCAAAGAGCCCAAGTGTGGGTGCCAACTGGAAGATGGTATTCTCCTTTTCACTGATTTCCCCCAACCCCTTTCATTCTCATTCCTCCCTCTTCTGTGCTGAGCTATGAGGGGATTAGGTGGTGGCTAAGTCCTTGCTCAGTGGCCTTGTGAGCTGCCATGGCAGCCAGAGTGTCAACTTGCCCCATCCTTCACCTGTGCTCTGCGACTTAGAGCTGCCTCTTCGTGTGAGGCCTGCAGTTAGTCAGGTGGCCCTCTTGTGGCCCAGATGGGCACTAGTACCTGTGGCATTTGTCTGCAAGAGTAAGCTCTGTCCCAAAAAGCAGCTTTTGAGAGCTGAATGTACTGGTCAGGAAGGGCCAGTACTTCCAACATTGCTTCGGGTCCTAGATAAGATGGTGATCAGGTGGCATTTAGAAGCTTGGTGCTGTGACAGTCATAGCTATTCCTTCAAGTTCCTAGTGAATGGTTTGGTCACACTCATATTGGAGGACTAATGTGACCAAATCCTCTTGGCATGTCCTAAGCTGAGTTGGTTCAACTGGGTTGGGGGATCAAAGACCACGTATACTTGTAAGGGGCCGTCATCTCGGCCAGTCGGAGTTGTCCAGAGTTGGACTAAGGTCCTACAGGTCCGTGTTGGTGGAGAAGCTTGGGAAAGTGGCTTTTGGAATGATCTTCCATAAGAACACAGGCCATGCTGAGGAAGGGGTCACGTGAATTAAGACAAAGGTGACACATGACAGAATCTTGGCTAGAGATGCCACTGCCCTCACTACAGCTGTACAGGGGCTGGACATCCTGGTAAAGGGCACAGGCTAAGACATTTGCTGTGGCAACGTGTTCACTGCCCCAGGATCTACATTTTGGGAAGAAACCACACAGCAGGTGGAACTTTCATAGTTAAAACGGGACTGATGGCCCTACCAAGGGGGAATTCCATCCTGGATTCTTTGCCACATCCTGACAGTCCATTCCTCTCACTTTTCAGGTGAGCTTTAGGCACTGCTGGTCAATGGTGAGGAGTGTCCCTTACTCCAGTCTGTGGATAATCCAGTCCCTTTGCTGATGCGTTTACTAGAGGTCTCAAGGAGTTGAAGGCAGATGTTCAGTTGGGAGAGCAGTTTCACTTCAGCCACCACCTTGTGCAATCAAGTGACTTCATGTGTTGGGTTTCCCAAACTTGGGCTGTGCTTAGTGCTGGTCTGTGTGCCCCCCCCATCTGAAGCCCCTGGGGTAGCCTGGGTGATCAGGTGGGCTGGCTGACATTACCATGCATGCCTATGCTGAAAGGGTATGCAGAGGGACTGACAGATTTTTAAGAACTTGTAACAGTGCCACTGGGGATGTTGGCCCTGCCACTCGTAGCATCCAAAGCTATATCTGAAAGTCCCTTGTCTGACTTGAGCTCAGAGCCATGTGGACACGGCCACTCCAGTGACCTCCTTCATTCTGCACTTGTTCTGGGGACCTCAGTGGTGTGAATTTCTTAACCTCAAGGCTAGCCCAGGCCTTTCCTTGAACTTGACCAGTTTTTTGTGGAAAAGACTTACCAAGTCTCTCTGGTATGGAATTTGCCTAGTTTCCTGGATTTCTGGACCATGGGGCTCCTAACTCAGAGCTGCTGCTCTAGGGGAGTCTTGGGATAGTTCCAGGACTTCTTGTCTGAAGTTGGCTCAGGTGTCCTGGGTGAGTTGAGGTGGTAATTTGATCCAAGTTCAGTCTCTGGAGATGACCTCTTGTGAGCACAAACCTTACGTACACCCAGACCACCCAAATCCCGCATTATGGATAAGCAACTGAATCCTCACCTTCCCATGGGACAGGGAGGAATTCCAGGTAGAAGGGTAACTCGGGAGTACAGGTAGCCCCAGAACACCTCCAATCACATGCAGTTTCCTGACCTGTTGAGGGGAACCTCTCCCTTCTCCTGAATCTTATCAGATCCAGGGTCACCAGACACCCTAGTGGCTTTCCTAGGTTTGGCCTTGGAGCCCCTGAAAGGCAGATACCTATGGCACACGTGGACAACGTCACCTGCAGGGTAAAGGCATGTGGCTGAGCTTTATAGACTGGAGAGTGCTCTGAGATGTGCAGCTTTGCCAGAGTTGACACTGGGTGAGAGGAACTGCATCAATTGTGGCCTAGACCTTGATGATGAACACCTGTTCGGGTTGCCACACACTCCTATGGCCTCTGCCCTCTAGATCTTGATCCCAGGGGAAGCCTGACTTCTGACATCAGAGAGCCCTTTGGACTCCTGATCTCACTTTCCTTCCCCAGTTCCCTTATTAAATTTGACTTTTCTAATCCTCAGCCCTTTTGAAGGGCCAGCCATCAAAGCTGAAGATCATGACTTGAGTCTTGGTCCAGGGTGAGGAAACTTCTAGAATCCTCATGGCAAAGGATCCATCTGCCTTGATACTGAGCTGATGGACCACCTAAAAACTGGGTTTCAGGTGAGACCCCCTTAGCCATGACTCTGGAAGTCACCTACCACTTGTTGTACATCCTCCGGGTTTTCAGTCAAAACCTATGAGGAGAGGGGTGAAGGGTAGCTGAGGTTGCTTATCTGGTGCTTCTTGATACCAGCTCTTGTTGACGATGGTGACTGACCTTCTGAACAGTGGTCCTCAGTGCTAGAGATAGCAGCCAAGTCTCTCATGGCTGTGCTGTCTGGAGCTTTGACAAAGGCCTTGCTGAACCGCTCTTGAAGCATTGCTGCTCGAGAGACTCTAGACTTGGGGTGTTGCTTTGTGGAGGATGTGTCTACCCTATCGTCACCTCATCCCCATTGTGGGTTGAAAGTTGGGCTAAGTCTCCATGAAAGTGCCCACGTGGGCACTTGGGATGGGTTAGTGAGGGACTTCTTGGCATCAGGACATCAGATGTGGGGTATAGCTGGCTTGTATCAGCTGACTCTCAGCCCTGGCATGCAAGGATTCTTGGAGGTGCTAATAGACTAAAGACTGCTTGTCCTTGTACCTGGGCTCTTGGCCTAGCTCTCGTCACTAGAACCAGATCTCTAGAGACCAAGGGGACTCGTCTATGAGGGACACATCCTAATGGGAACTAGAATCTGGGCAAGCATGAAAGAGGGTGCTGAACCCAACATGGACTCTTCCCCCAGTTCCTGGGAAAGCATGAAGTGCCCCTACTCAATGCCCTTGAGATCTGAAGGAAAAGTAAGAACCAGAGCTGGCCCAGGACATGCTGGACTAACCAAATTTCTTATCCATGGGAAAGTTGGAAATGGTGAAATGAGAAGAGGTCACAGGGACTCAAGCATGGTTTTACTTATGTAAAAGGGCTCTTGGGGTGGGGGGGTCTGGAGGGCAAAGAATGCAGGCCTCCATGTTGTGGCCCAACCCCATGGGGAGGGCCTCTTAAAATGCAAGCTCTGCCTGGGGAGGCTTGGGCCCAGAGGACAGCCAGGTGATGCTTGGTCCTTTCATACTGGTGTCTCTTGGGGCCCAATCTGAGGCCCCAGAAGAGGGGCAAGGCCGTCTCCATGGTTTCCCTAATCCTCCAGGGATGTGGCTGCCGTGCTTTAGGACAAGTCAGTGACCACGATGTCGATGTCATCACAACTGAGAAATGCTGGTATCTGTCAGGAACAGACCACCAAGCAGCTTTGGGTAACTCTTTAGGACCAGGACACAAGCTTCTGGAAATGGATGAGCTTATTAAGGTGGGGGGTGTTGTATCTTGGTGCTGTCCAGATGGCCCCCTCTGCCAAGGTGGTACATAAGGCCTGATGGGGTCCAGATGAAATGAACAGGCCCAGCCTCTGGGTGTCTCAGCCGCTGTGGCCTTCCAGGACATCACTTTGTAGTACAGACACTGCCTGAGATGGCATCAGAGATTCCAAGACCCTTGGCACTGGGACTCTGGATGCTGGCTTGTGCTTTGGCCCCTTTCACACGTCCTTGCTCACCTCAGATGGAGGCCGGGTGCCTCCAACCCTCCCATCCAGTGTTGTCCAGAGTGTCTTAGGATTGATCCTGTAGAAATGGACAGGCAGACAGATGAGGTGCCTTGCTGTGATTCCTGTAAGCTACCTCTTCTGCTACCCATCTTGTGTCTCAGAGAAAGACTAGACTTCAAGGATGTCACTGGCCGGCTGTGCCGGGGTGGAACCCAGGGTCTGGTGCACATACCTAACCACTGGGATGCACCCTAACACCTAGGTGGTCAGCCCATTTTAAAAGGGACTTGGGACATCTAATTGGAAGTCTCCGCCAACCACGGTAGCAAGTGGCGCTGTAGTTGCTATTGGGCAGTTTGCTATTTAGAGCAACATGAGATGCACACGCCAGCATCCATGCCCAAATGTCCCAGAGGAATAACATGTTATCCCTTCCCTGGATATCATTTCCCATTTCTGCTTAACTCAGTTTCTTGGCCAAAAATGGGGAGCCTTGAGTATCAGATGCCCTACCCAGGTGTTTAAATTTGTACGATGGCTATTGATGCTGTGCTGCACCCCTCCCCTGACTCAGGCAATGGCAAGGCCCTACTGAGGTGTATGGCGCAAGGCATCCATCCTCTGGAGGAGTGCAGTATGTTTCTGGGAATGGGCTGATTTGTTTTTGTATTCCTTTAATAAGTATAGTTGCGACTTCTCATATGACCATTAAGTATGAAGGAAAAAACATGACTTTCCCAATTAATGCAACTACTTCTAAAGAATAGATCTGTTTGCTCTAAATGCAATGATTCAGCTGTGGAGTGTAAATTGCTAATGTCTAATAAAAAAACTCCCAGTATTCCTGTCAAGGAAGTTTTTAAGAAATTAACATTAATTCTTCTTCTCTAGATTTTAATTTAAGAAGACAGATTGGTGCTTAGTACTGGGCAACTTGTTCTTGTTCCTGTGCACAATGGTTTGTGCTCTTACTCTTGTTTGATTAAAATTAATAACAAGTTAACCACTAGCCGCAACCATGGCACCGGTTCCAGTCAGTAAGTCAAGAAAGAATAGTCAAGGTATAGGCCAATAGTTTGGGACATTTCTAACTATTATTAAAAGTTAACTAAGCAGAAACAGCTCAAAGCAAAACACGAACTGAAAGTAAAAATGCTTGCTTATGCCTAAGCCAAGAGACATTCTTCTATTCTAATTGTAGCTAATATTTTGTTTCTTTGAATAATGATTCCTGTTTTGTAATCACAAAGTACTGTGAACCTGCCAAAATGAAAATTATATATGATGAACTTCACAAGTAAAGATTGGGATTCAGCACCTTCACTTTGGTGTCTGTGTTGTTTCTCCACCACCTTTCTCCGACTCCTCACCATCCATTCGTCTCCTGAGACCCCTGTTGGAGCTGGACTCTGACAATGCTGAACGATGTCTCTTTCTACAATTGGTAAGAAACTGTTTCTGGTCAGAATCTCCTCTGAGATTATAGTGAAGTGCGGCTCAAGTTGTTCCTGAGAATTCGTATTGGACATTGTTTCCTGAAGCGTAACCCAGGCGTCAGCTTCGTTTGGGATCTTGGCTTAAATAAAACTAGGTGAATGCAAACGGGTGGCACCAGTTATAAATTCGCTCTCCACTCCCAGCTCCCCTGACTGAGGGTTTCTCGGGCCTCTGGAACCAGAGTGGGACCTTGCCTTACAAGCTTTAAACCCATGAGGCTCTCCTGGTCAGGAACCCCCATGTCAACTAGAACAAGCCTGAATAGCCACCTATAGTGTAAGTGAAGTAAGACTTGGCTTCCTAGAGTGCCCGGGGTATCTCCAACTAGACAGTGCAGTTTGGTACCACAAACTGCCACCCTTAAGAATCCCAGGTTGAGTTTGAACTTGATTTATGGCCATGGTAGAGGGGAAAGTTGACCATCTCAGACTTGCTATCAGCTCCAGGAAGGAGCTAATCGTGGTGGCATTGCCCAAAATCATGATGGTGGCACAGTGGGACCTGCAGCACTTTGTACCTTTTCCAGCCATCCCCATAGACCCCAGCTGCTCCGGGAATCTGCTGATGCACCAGGTATAATAGAGGATGGAGACTTAGACATCCAGGAATGGGGGAACTGGGTGGGGAAGACACTGGACCTCTGATCTGCACTTTAAGCAGTAATGGCTATGGCTGTGGTCACTCTGCATGGGGGAGGACAATAGTGTTAGGCAGGAGCTGGCTGGGCCATGACGCCTGATATGGTTGTGATCATGGGGCTGGAGTTGCCATGCCTGAGCATGTCCCCACCTGTGCTCTTGCAGAATTGTCAGGTGGAGCTGTGAGTCTACACTCCCCACATTCAGAAAGGGGGCTTCCAATCAATGCTGGTAGCCAAAAAGGCCAAGAAACCTCTTTGTTAACCATTTCCACATCTTCAGATGGCATCATCTGTCTGGAACACAAGTACCACAGTGACCTGATGTCCCTTGATTCGGATCCCAGTTAAAGTGCCCCAGGACTGGGATGAAGTGGCTTTCCTCCCAGTTCTTTGTGGTTCTTTCCTTGAGATGCTCTGGCCTGTTGTCTGGCCATGTGTTCATGGGGGTTTTGTGGACTCTTGGACCCACTTGCACTGAAGAGATCTCCTAAAGATGAAAACTCACATAGGTTGTCGGTGGCTTGTTTGATCCTTGTTCTTTAACCCAGTGTCTTGTCAAGATCTAGACCCCCAATATTGCTCCAGTTTAGAGGTGAGGGAGCTCCCCTATGAGCCTCCCGATGCAGTGGAGGCTCCACATGCTTGGAATTGGCTTCAGCTCTTGCTGGGGTTCTTGTACGAGAACCCTGCTCCATGTTGTGTCCCCCCCTCCTCCCCACCATGCCTGCTCTCCCTGCAGGAATGCCCCTGGGCTTGACACTGCACTTGAAGGTAGCAGCCCATGAAGTGGCTTAAGCCACTGGCCATGGCTGCTGCTGTGGCCACCACAGCCCTTCCGTCCAGCTGCCCAAACTGGCTGACCCTGGAAGGATACCCCGGAGGCTTATCTTAAGCCACTTCATACAAGGGGAAGGTTGCCTTGCTTTCTCAAATGACTGGATTTCCCAAAAAAAAAACAAAGCCAAGTGTCTTCCTCATTGAGACATGCAAAGTCAGGCATCTGTCTAGGAATAAAAGGAGACCTTATCAATGGCATCGCATCTCACCCACAGGGGCTCTAAGGAGTGGGAACGGATGAGCCACCTCTCGCCCTCCCCGCCCACCGCCCACCACCACCAGCCTCTACCACCAGCCTTCTCCCTCCTCCTGACCTCCCTGAGGTTGTCCCTTTCAACCCAAAGCCTACCTGGGTTTCTTTTAAAACTCAGAGCAACCAGGTCTCTAACTGGCAGGAGACTCCAGACTTCACCCCTTGTTTTTTTTTTTTCTCTAAGGAAATGAAGAACAAACCCCTGTGTCAGCCTGTGGGGGCCCAACTGCTGGGACAATCCTAGGTCCTGGTCCCTAAAAAGGACTACACAACACACACAAGCTTGTCTCCTGTCATACCACCTCCATGTGGGTCTGACCCTTGGAACACATGAAGGTCAAGGTCTGATGTGTACAGGGGTCTTCACTTCAGTCGTTTCCAAGCACACCTTTTGGGCTAATGGTAGGATTCTAGACGCAGCCCTGCTCCAAATCTTAAAGTCACTTTTTTTTTTTTTTAACCCAGACATGTCCAAGGGTCACGGATGTCACCAAACCAGGTTCAGGCCAAGTACATCTTGGCAGAATCCAACTGATGGTATCCTGTCTGGAAGCATGGGCAAGAGTCTGTTGCTATTGGTGAGGCAGAGCCCATCTTGGTCAAGAGGAACATCTGTTGGGAGGTGACACCTTTATGATAACTCAATCCCTTTGAAAAGGACTTGGTGTCATCAAATCCCTGACTCCTCCCTGAGTCAGTTAGACACCTCTAATACTCCCTTGTGTATCCTCCTCAAGGGAATCCTCAGTGTCTCCCCTCCTGCTTCATATCAGACTCGGACCATGCTAAGCCCTTCTGTCTACTAGGATTCTTTCCAGAAATCTCTATAGCCTGGCTATCATCACCCTATGCCCCTGGGACACCTCCTCACTTTCTGGAATAACTGTCCATGCTTTGGGTTTCTCCTCCTCCATCCCATAACTCGCCTCTGGTTTAAATGTCTTTGGCCCCTTCTCAGTAGGGGTATATTTGGGAACCATGAGCACTGGTTGGATTCACTCCTCCAGGACCTGATTTTTAAACTAAGCATATGGAATCGTGGTGACAGTCATTTCTGATTGAACCAGAGGTGTTTCTTAAAGACTAGGAATTTGCCCCCAAAGAATTTTCTTACCACTTCAGTCAACTGCTCACCTCCTGGTAGGGAGGCTCAGTTCTGCTAGACTGGAATAAAATGGCAGATTCTCTGCTGTCAAGGTCCCTCAGTTCGTAGCCCACAGACAGCATCCATTCAAGGTCTTATGGGGACAAAGATGGGAACTGTTCAGTGGCATCAGTTTCTCTCCTGGCTACCTCCAGTGACTTGATCACTGGATTTACCAACCCTGGGTAACTTAGTCACTGTTTCTTCATTGATTTCTCCAACCTCAGGCTATAGTATCACCTTGGATATAGGTGAGCTGATGAGGCACCTGGTGTGTGCCTATGCATGTGCACTGGGGGAGAGTCTAAAGTCTCAGTTGAATGATCTGGATGTGACGATCATCAACTTTACCCTCCCCCACCAACTTGAAACTGGTCTTTTATTGAATCATCTGTGTGGGCAGGAACAAGTCCCCAGTGGGACAAGAAACATGTCTTGGTGACATCGAATCTTAGGAAGATGCTTGACTACCCACTCAAGGGTACGTGCTGACTCTCCTTGATGACAATGCAGCACTAGGTGTGGCCTTTCCACTTCTCGGCAACCAGTGGCAAAGCTGAGTCTTCTGACTGACTTAAGCTGGGGTCTAGTGGACATGTTACTACTTGGTCACACTTTCCTTATTCTGCATGCTGATCCTAAAGCCTAGTGATTTCCTATTGACCCCAGAGGCTGGAATCTTTCCTAAAATGACCAAAGGTTCATGGAAAAGACTTTTCATATGCCTGTAGACTAGTAGTCGGGTTTGCCTGCATCTTCTGAACCTCTGAACCATTAGCTTAACACTGGAAGAAGCCACTCTTGAGAATCTTGGGCCAGGCATGCTGGTGCATGCCTGTAATCCCAGCAGCTTGGGAGGCTAAGGGAGTTTCAGGAGTTCAAAACCAGCCTCAGCTGTCCCGACCAGCAGGTCACATCAACGAGGGCAGTGAACCTAGATGGGGAGGAATGAAGGGACAAGAGACACGAAGGATGACAGCAAGACAGGAGTTCTGATCAAGCTGCAAACTTTTATTGTTCACACAGGGGTATTTATATGCTGGGGATGGGGAAGCTCTCTTATCAGCATTTGCTGGATGTCTGCACAAGGTGAGATAACCGCAGGATGTTTCAGGAAGATAGGTGGCCGCAGGATGTCTCAGGGAGATAGATGGCTGCAGGGTGTCTCCCAGGGGGCTGTTTCTTGTAAATGTCGGGCTATTCTTTGAAGGAGAACTTCCTTCTAGCCCCTGACATTTTCCCCCTTTCTTATATAAAATATTTGACCATACCTTATTGGCCATGTTTTTAGGGGGTGATAGAGGCTCTGTTCCTCTAGGAGGCCTTAGAATATCTCCTGATCCAAGCGAGCATCTTTACTAGGAGATTTCATGGCCTTGGCATGTTTTTGGAGGATACGGTTTTGAGGGAGAAGCATGCCAACCCCCATGCACCAGAGCGTGTCACTCAGAGGTCTTAGGTTTTGGGATCCGTGGATCCATCCTCCTGCAGTCCTTCCTGCACCCTCCGTTATTTTGGCCTAACGTCCTCACTCCATGGGTGCATCCTCCCCCAAGCAGAGGGGCCCAGGGGAGGAGGGATAACTTAACCCTTATGGCAAGGGCAGAAGATGGTTGGTCAGAGCTGTTACTTATACTTTTATATAAGAAAGAGAGATCTGTGGGGATGTAAACTTAAGAAATAAGCCTGTGAGAAGGGTGAAACATCCTTTTAAATGTTGGCAGTGCGGTCTTCCATCTCCAGACGATGATAGTGGACCTGTATGGGCTTAGAGGCCAAAATATTAATCTGTTCTTTAATAAATTGTACCAGCCTGTTTATAATGCAGGGTCCTATGGACACCATTAAAAGTAAACCCAACAAAGGACCTAATAAGGGAAGAAGGTAGGGTAGAAATCCATTAAGCCCAGTCCAGAGGGGATTTTCAAATAGTTCCCTTCATCTCTTTCCTAGATCTTCTTGAAGCTGCTTAATTTTAGTGTGTACTATGCCTGATTTATTGGCATAAAAGCAGCATCGTTCCCCTAGGGCCAAGCAAATACCTCCCTGGTTAGCTGTCAGCAAATCTAAGCCTCGTCTGTTTTGAAGGACCACTTCTGCCAGCAAGTCTATTTGGTCCTGTAAATCTTGAATAGTTTCTGATAGAGTTTGTACATCATCTATAAGTTGTTGAGACAGGCGACGGTAAGAGTGTATAGCCGTGCCTAAGCCAGCTGTACCTGTGCCCACAGAAGCTGTTATTCCAAGGCTGGCAAGGAGTGGTAAGGCCTGCATTGCCCACCTGTATCTTTTGACTAAGGTGTCTAGGCTAGGAATGGGTAGAGGTTCGTCTCCTGGGGCAATAGTTATATCAGGGAGTAATAAGGCAAGAACACAGCCACCGGTCCAATTCGCTGGAAGCCTGGGGAAGGCCGAGTTTCCTCCACACATAAAAACTGTGCCATTGGGGGGACAAAGAGATGGGGTGGGTGAGGAATAATTTTGTACTGTTGAGCAATTTCCAAAGGAAGTAACTCCAACATCAATATCATAGGTATTATTCTGCATCGTGCCTAAAAGACATGATGTAAAAGTGCCTATAGACTGTACTTTAAAAGGAAATCTGGGTTGGCATGTATTATCATTGTCTATGATAGAATTAATAGGAACTGCCATAGGCATGATTGCCCCTGTTGTCATGCAGAGCCAGCAATCACCAGCAAGGGTGGGGTTGGAATTATTAAGCAAGGAGAAGGTAGTTTCCAAAATATCTAATGTATTGGTATCTAAATCTCGGAGCTGGGATTTAGGCAGCATTAAGGGATGATATGTGAGCTCAGGGATTTGGGGTTTCAAAATTTTGATTATCTGAAGATGCTTGACAGCATCAGTGGGTCCTCCACCATCAGAGACTCCTGTAGGGGCCTTAATGGGCCAGCAGGAGGGTTTACCGACAGTGCCTTGGCACCCAGCTGAGTGTAGCTTGGTGTATTTGCCTTCTCCTCCCCGGTCAAAGGGGGTATAATGAATAGTGGTCCCCCCTGCTGCATGAGTTTTAGTTAGGGTGGCTTCAAAAAATTGTTCTCCCTGCTTGTTAACACAAATTGAGGCCGACGCATAACAAGAGACATGCATCGCCTGGGTATGCATGCAAGTTGCAGAACAATTTTGGAGAGCTTTACTTGTACTGGGGGGAATAATCTTTGGCTTGTTAACACATACCCATTTAGGCTGATGAACTCCTCCGAGTTTATGGTCAACCTCGTCATGGAGGTAAGCCACCTTAGTCACGCAGTCAGCAGTCTGGGTCCAACTAGTGGGAGCCTGAGTCCAAGATCCTCCCTTGCATTTGCAGGGGGGGGCAAAAAGGTACTCCATGATGTTGGAAGGTGGAGGGCCAAGGCCTCCGTGTACAAACCTGTTCAGCAGAAGTGCCTTAAGCAGGATCCTCACACAGATTGTTGGCTGCATCTGAAAAAGAGGAAAATTTGTCCTCAGGGGGAGGGCCTCTGTCCCTGGGTTGAGGTAAGTCATTAACCTGTTTAACCAAGCGTTCTGGTAACCATCTTGGGGCTGCTTGCTCTTGGTCCAAAACACAAGCTGAGCCTCATCCCCAGATGAGGACAGGATCTGGGCCTTTCCATTTATTTGTAAGGGGATTGCGCCACATAACAGGTGGGCGAACAGAATTGGACGAGGGATGCCAGTGTCTGTCTGCGGCCGAATGGCCTTCACTGTCTAGGGTAAGAAAATTAAGGGCAAATAATGCATGGTTAAGGTGATCCCTGGGAGTGGTAAATACAAGGGCAGAAGCCTTAAGGCGGGTTAGCCAAGTCTTTAAGGTAAGGTGGGCACGTTCCACAATGCCTTGGCCCTGAGGGTTGTATGGAATTCCAGTAGTATGACAAATTTGAAAGGTAGCACAAAACTGTTTAAACTTGGCACTGGTATATGCAGGACCATTATCTGTTTTAATATGTATTGGTTTACCCATTACGGAAAAGGCTGAAACAAGATGAGAAAGGACATCTTTGGTAGCCTCTCCAGAATGTGGTGATGCAAAAATAAAGCCGCTGAAGGTATCTATAGAAACGTGTATATATTTGGTTTTTCCAAATTCAGGAAAATGAGTAACATCCATTTGCCAAACCTGATTGGGCAGTAATCCTCAGGGGTTAACTCCCAAGTGTTGAATGGGGAGGGAGACAGCGCAAGCAGGACATGCTTTTACTATTTCTCGTGCCTGTTGCCTGGTAATTTTACAAAGTAATCGAAGGCTCTGGGAATTTAGATGGTGAAGATTGTGTAACTCCATGGCCTTTTGAACGGAGCCAACAAAAATTGGAAAGATGGAACGAGTTGCTGCATCAGCTTGGGCATTACCTTGTGTTAGAGGGCCAGGAAGATCAGAGTGTGCCCTGATGTGTCCTAAGAAAAATGGGTGTTGTCTGGCCTGAATTAGCTGCTGAAGCTGGTGAAACAGAAAGGCTGCATTGGAAGAAGCCTTAATGGTGGGTGAAATCTCCAGCAGGGGCACAGAATGAGCAATGTAGGCACTGTCTGTATAAATATTAACAGGCTTATCAAAAAATGTTATAAAAACTTGTGTTATGGCAAACAATTCCACAAGCTGTGCTGACTGATAGGCAGTATCAAAGGTGGTGGGCTGGTTATTAACAACAAAGACCACACAGCCATTACTGGAACCATCTGTAAAGACAGTAAGGGCTTGAGGAATGGGAGCCTTTTGAGTAATTTTGGGAAAAATAAATGGATGTAATTGGGCAAAATGTAAAAGGGGGTCATTGGGGAGGTGGTTATCAATTGTTCCCAAAAAGCCTGATAGGGCAATACCCCATTCATCCCCTGTCTGTAGTAAAAATTGGGTTTGGTCCTTAGTATATGGAATTAAAATATTATCAGGGTCTTTGCCAAAATGTTGTCGAGAAAGCAAGCGACCTTTAATAATAATAGAAGCTACCTGAGCAGGATAAACAGTAATAACCTTGGAGGATGTGGTGGGTAAATGGACCCAAAGCAAGGGGCAGCCTTTATTTTAAAATGTGGATATCACTGCCAAAATATTCCTGTGGGTGTATGAGGAGTGTGTAAAATAACCAGAACCAGAGGAAGGTTATAAGAAATTTGTGTAACAAACTGTTGGGCAATGGCTTCTGTGACTTGGTTTAATGCCTGCCATGCCTCGGGAGTAAGCTTTGGAGGGGAGGAGGGGTGGGAATCACCTCTCAAAATATCATTAAGGGGCAAAAGTACACAAGTGGGTAATTTTAAATATGTTCTTAGCCATTGAATATCCCCCAGTAATTTTTGAAAATCATTAAGGGTGTGAAGATGGTCCACACGTAGTTGTATTTTAGGAATTTGGATCTGATTATCTTGAAGTTTAAGGCCCAAATAGGTATAACGGTCCTGTGTTTGAACCTTATCAGGAGCTATCTGTAGTCCCAAGGTAGTGATGCTTTTGTAAAGGTCCAAGTAACAATTATTAAGGTCATGGGTATTAGGTGCAGCAATTAACAAATCATCCATATAATGTAAAATATAAATTTGTGGCCATCGCTCTCTCACAGGGTCTACTGCTTGAGCAACGTATTTTTGGCAAAGACAAGGGCTGTTGGCCATACCTTGGGGAAGAACCTTCCATTGAAATCTCTGCATAGGGCCCTGAAAATTAATGCGAGGGAGACTAAAGGCAAAATAGGGTCTATCCTCAGGATGTAAAGGAATGGTAAAAAAGCAATCTTTTAAGTCAATAACCATTTTACAATAGTTTTTGGGAATAGCCACTGGTGTGGGAATGCCTGGCTGTAGTGCTCCCATCGGGTGCATAACTTTATTAATTCCACACAAATCTTGTAAAAGGCGCCACTTGCCTGATTTTTTCTTGATAACAAAAATAGGAGTATTCCATGGTGAGGTTGAGGGCTCTACATGGCCGGCTGCCAGCTGTTCCTGCACTAACATGGAGGCAGCCTCCAATTTTTCTTGGGTAAGGGGCCACTGATCCACCCACACAGGAGTCTGAGTCTCCCAAATAATTTTATCTGCATGGGGTACAGGAGGGTCAGGGACCGACACTAAAAATCCGAATACCCAAGTCCATATGTATTTGTTTTCTTTTTATGGGTTGTATAGGCTCAACCAGTCCTTGTCTCAATCTCCCCAGGCCTGTACCAGGGACAAAATTCATAGGAAGCATTTGATGAGTCATGATGGAATTGGGACTGGCAAGAATAACTTCCATTTTACTCAAAATATCTCGGCCATATAAGTTAACAGGGAGGTCAGGAACAACGAAAGGAGTGACAGTTGACTTATTACCCTCTTTATCAGTCCAGCTAACAGACCTAGAGCTGACCAGAGGATTTTTTGATTGTCCTATCCCTTTAAGGTCAGTCAAGGATGGGGTGAGGGGCCAACCTGATGGCCAGTATTTTTGAGAAATAATTGTGGCATCAGCTCCAATATCTAGAACTCCTTGGAATTCCTTTCCTTCAATAAGTAAGGTAAGGGTGGGTCTATTGTGAGAAATGGGCTGAACACAGTACACATCAGAGGAGCCCAAGGAGGCAGTCCCCCGCAGTAGGTTTGGGTGGTGGAAGTGCCTCCTGAATCCAAGGGAAGGAGTATTAATTGTGCAAGTCTTGTTCCTGCTGGGATGGCCGCAACTCCATTAATAGCTGTGGCCAGTATTTTTATTTCTCCAGTGAAATCATTATCAATAATGCCAGGGAAGACCTGAACACCTTGTAAGGTAGTAGAGGCTCATCCAAGAATAAGGGCACATGTATGAGATGGAGGGGGACCCATAATTCCAGTGGGTATTATCTGGGGCCCTTGCATTGAGTCTAATATTGTATCGGTGGCGGCACAGAGGTCCAATCCTGCGCTGACTGGGGTGGCTCGTTGGAGGGAGGCAATTGTGGAGAAGGATTTTGAGGTAGGTTGGGAGTTTGGGAGGGAACAAACCTTATTGCCCCTGGGTTTGTCCTGGGGGAGGTGGGGGCCAGGGGCTGGCCCCGCAGGGAGTTTCCCGAGAAGCAGGAAGAAATAGGCTGTCTGAGCGCATTTGTCTTAGATCTACACTCACTGGCCCAGTGATGACCTTTACCACATCTAGGGCAAAAGGTAGCTGGGGGCGGTTTAGCCCCAGTTTGAGGAGACGCTATTCCTAGGCTTTGTTTGCTGTTGGACACTCTGTGCAAAATGGCCAGGTTGTTTACAAGTAAAGCAAGTACGTGAGCCAGGATTGCGAAAGGCCTTGGTAAAGGCAGCACCTATGGTGAGACCCATGGCATGGGCTGCACCCACCCCGGCACAGAGTCTAATAATGTCAGAAAGTTCCCCTTTATCCTTATGTGGTCGAAGAACATCCTGACATGCCGGGTTGGTGTTTTCAAAGGCAAGATGTTTTACAAAGGTGCTTTCGCTTTCGCTTGGTCCAAGTAAGCGTTCCGCGGCTAGGTTAAGCCGGGCAACAAAGTCGCTATAAGGCTCCTCAGGCCCTTGTCGGATTTTTTCTAGGGAAGTGGTAGCTGAGCCCTTTTGAGGGAGGCGTCTCCAAGCATGTAAGCCAGCCGTCTGAATTTGCGCCAAAAGTCCAGCAGGGAAACGCGCCTGTTTAGGGTTAGTGTCAAAAGGCGCATTGCCCACTAGCTTAACAAAAGTCCAGGATTTAGAGGAGGCCTTAGTTAAATTTTTTTGAGCAGTTTCCCGACAGTGCTCTTTAAAATCTGCATTCCATAACAGGAAGTCTCCGGCACTGAGGGTAGCTCGGGCTAAAAATTTCCAATCATTGGGAGTAAGCCATTGTGTGCTGTGGCTTTCTAATAAAGCCAATGTGTAAGGCGCAGTGGGGCCATAGTGAGCACAAGCCTTTTTAAGTTTTTCAAGAAAACGCAAGCTTGATTTTTTGTAGACACTCTGGGTTCCTTCCTGCCTGGGGGTGAACTCCTCATCCTCTGAGTCCTGATCTTCCTCTTGCCATTCCCCCACTTCCTATCCTGGATCTGTTTCCCCCGCTTCCTCCTATTGATCCTCCTCTTAAGTCTTTGTCCTCAGCCTGGGCAGGCTTATCTGTCTGACTGCGGGTGACTGGGAAGGCAAGAACAGGCCTTTGTATTAGACCGCCTTGGGCCAGCTCCCGTTGACTCTGTGCCTAAGGCTAATGAGCAGAGCTCAGAGTCAAGGGATCTTAATTCTTTTAAAAAGTTGGATCTGTTCCTGTCTATGATGGAGAGACTCTCGCAAGGGAGCCAGGTTAGGCAGGGGAAGTGGGGAAAAATATCTGAGGGGGCAGTTGGCCCCTGAAGGGCTAGAGCACAAAAGGCAGGAGGGATATAGGAGGGAGGTGGATGTGTAAGTCCTATAGGCTGTGGCAGGGTCCTGAGAGGTGGCAGGTCTTCTGAATGGTAGCGAGCTGCTTCCTTCTCCAAGGTAGCCTCCTCCCCAGGGGTCAATGTGTCTCCAGCATTTAAAACTGGATAAAGGCGGTTGGTAACCATTGGAGCCTTATTCATTAGGGTGGGATTTTGAGGGGGACCAAGAAGGTTCCCAGGGTCCTGGGGAGACTGAGAAGGATCTGTGTCTATACTAACTGAAGGGCATGCCGAGGGGGGGACGAGAGGTCTTTTGCATAGCCTCTTCCCCAATCCTGAAAAGTTTTAAGGTACCATTGTCAAAGGGTGAACTTTTAAGAATTTCATTAATTAGGTTCCAATAAGAAAAGGTGGGAACAGGCACCTTTTCTGGGCCAAAGGATTCATAATAATCTTTTAAACAGTCTCCTACTCTAAGCCATCTTTTACCATCAATGGTCCCTTCAAGGGGAAACCACGGACACAATTCTCCTATGTATGAAAAGAATAATTTTAAGTCCTTTTTCTTAACACGCGCCCCCCCATGTCTTGAGGGCCTCCTTGAGGCCTGACAAAAACAAATCATGTGACGAAACTGCTTGTCCCATGGTGGGTCACTCACCTTGCTTCGTCCTCACTCTCCTCCTGGATCTGTCTCTCAGTCATGTCTGCCGAGGTGATCTCAAGCTTGGCTTGGCCAAGTCTTCCCGGAGGACGGCGTCCCTTCTCAGTCAAAGGCTCGAGCCCCTCGGTGGGCGCCAGATGTCCCGACCAGCAGGACACATCAACGAGGGCAGCGAACCTAGATGGGGAGGAATGAAGGGACAAGAGACATGAAGGATGACAGCAAGACAGGAGTTCTGATCAAGCTGCAAACTTTTATTGTTCACACAGGGGTATTTATATGCTGGGGATGGGGAAGCTCTCTTATCAGCATTTTCTGGATGTCTGCACAAGGTGAGATAACCGCAGGATGTTTCAGGAAGATAGGTGGCCACAGGATGTCTCAGGGAGATAGATGGCTGCAGGGTGTCTCCCAGGCAGGATGTCTCCCAGGGGGCTGTTTCCTGTAAATGTCGGGCTATTCTTTGAAGGAGAACTTCCTTCTAGCCCCTGACACTCAGCAAAAGTGAGGCACTAAGCAACTTGGTGAGACCCCGTCTCTAAATAAAATGGCTGGGGATGTGGCTCAGGTCAAGTGCCCCTGAGTTCAATATCATGTTAGTTTCGATAGAGCCGAGACCTCTGAGACTTGGCTTCTGTTCTTGCTGGATGATCTGCCCTGTCATCTCTGGAGATGAGGGGAGATGTCAACTTCTCATGAGCTCAACTCTTAAGTGCCACAGACCACCAAAATAGTGTTCACCAAGATTCTGAAGTCTATGCGTGGGGTAACCTGACGTGGAAGGATTGCTCTTAATGTAGAGGGGGAAATGGTCTGGGAAAGTCTCCAAGGCTCAAATGGGTTTCCTGAACTCGTTGAAGGAGACCTCTGACCCCTGTCCTACCTCCAAGGTCACCCCACACCTCTGGATCTTGTTTGGAGTAAGCCCATGAAAGGCAGGTAATGACACTTGAAACACATGTGTATTGCCTTTCGTTGCAAGACAAAGGTCACCTACCCCCCTTGGGTGCTGAGTTTTACTTGGGTACAGCTGAGACTCTTGGTTCAAAAAAACTTTGACCATAAAAGACTTTCACATAGGAAGAGCTACATTAATGATCGTCTTCTGACATGGAGAACCTGTCAGAGAGCGTACTTCTCTAGTTTCTTTCCAGTTCTCCTGCTCCTCCGTAGGAGCCTGGGAAGGTTTGAGAAGGCCAGCAATGTCTTCCAGAACTGCCAAAGCTGTACCCTAGTTATGAGGACCCTAACTTGAGCCTACCTGATGTAGGAGCAATGATGATTTTTCCCTCGTTATACTCCCTTCCCGTCACTCCTCTCTGCCTGTTAAATCTTGATCTCCTTAGAAGTGTCCCCAGTAAAAGCCAGGGAACAATGACACTTGGCCTCTGAGCAGTGGGACACAGAGGCTCAGGATGGTATCTGCTTGATGTCAATGCTGAAAACTGAACCTCCAAATTCTGTGAAGAGAATCTGGAGCAGGCTGAGGATGGCTCTCCCCACAACTTTCCTTTCCTGAAAAACCCTAAACTTAGATCTCGAGTCAGGAATTATTTAGCAACTCTGTAAATCCAGACCTCTGAGTGGGTGGGGCTCCCACTGGGTCCCTCGGGTGTGTTCTCCTGGGCCCTGTTGTTTCTGGGGAAGTTCTCCTTCACCCTAACATACTTGTGCACAAGCTCGGTGGAGCCTCGTAGCCACTGGGCAGGTCCCTTGCTGGTATCAACACTGTCCTGATGTCAAGTCCCCTATCCAACAGGAAGAGAAGTGCATGTCATTACCCCTGACATCTTAACACATCTGATACTGAATGTTCAGGAAGCTTGTATAAATACAGGCTCATGAAGATTTTTAACTGTCTTAAATATGCTCATGTTAGCAAAAAAGCATTCAGTTCTACAGAGGGTAACGAGTTCTTGACCACTAACAGAGAATTCTTGCAACAAGATGATTATCCTTGAATCCAGTGGACATGATGTACAGGTCAGGGCCATGGGACAGGGAGAACTACTGGCAGGGGGGTTGTATAAATCTGTGAGATGCAGCTTATGCTAGTTTTTGGTCTGCCAAGAGTCCTCGGTATTTGTAAAATGGTCACAGAAAGCATCAGAAAGGCACAATGTGGCTTTCCTCTCGGCAATAACCACATCAATGACATGGGTTGGGTCTTGTTTCTTATCCTTCAACCTCTCAAGTGTCCCTTAAACCTAGTCTTAGGTCTGCTTACTGTAGTATACGAAGACCATGATGTCTCTAACACACTCTCAGAAAAACCCAATTCCTCTACCAAATGACCCATAAGTAGTCACACTCCAAGTTGGCAGCCTTTTCCTCCACTGTTCAAGTCAGGATCTGAATATGGTCCATATGCTGGTAGCTAGCAGACCACAAGCCCTCTAAATGGAACCGTTCCTTTTGTCCCCTGGCTGCTTGTCCTACACTGCACAGCCAATATCCTACAGATGTGCCCAGTACCTGTCATGGCTTCACGTTCCTGTTCATGGTCCTCGACGCCTGCTCCTCAGCACCTCCTGAAGCTGAGTGTGCTGTTAGTTCATCTTTTTTCTTTGAGGCTCTCTTAGCTTGGAGCAGGAATAGTGTCCCAAATCTACAACCCCTCAAAAGGCTCCTTCTGTCTGTGGCACTGGCACCTGGGGTCGGGGAAGGAGGGCATGGTCACGGGCACCAGCCTTGCCAGGTGAGGCCTGGAGTGACCTGAGGAGTCTTCGGTACTGCTTGGGAACTTGGCTCTGATGTCACCCAAGGATAGAGGTCCACAGTTCTACTTTCTATCTACTGGCACCATAGTTCCTCAGATGAAAGGCTTGTCCTGTTGGCCTGACACCTAGTAGCCTGACTGTCCCATCATACCAGGTGTGGGTTCCTGGACACAAACAAAAGGCCAATAGTTAGTCGGGTAACGGGTGAGACCACCTGGGCCTTCACTGGCTCCTGCTGAAGGAGTTCTCATTCCTTCTCACAAGGTTTTACACATGGAAGTGACCAGGAACAGACAATCCATTTTTTCCTCACTGCCCCCCAACCAGAGGGGACGACAGTCATCCCAGAGAACAGCTCCTGCATCGGAGCCCGACTCTCTTCCCGCTTCCTGGACAAGTATGTGATCTAATGTCTATTATCCAAGACAACAGAAAAAAAATATATAATCACTAAATGCTAGCTCTGTCGGCAGATGCTAGAGACTTGGTAGCGATATCCAATCTTCCCTGTGGAGCCCTGGTTCCCAAAACTCTCTGGAACACCAAAATACACTTCTCCATATATCTGGGGTCAGGAACTTGTGGAAGTGGTATGGACAGGACAGTGTCCCCTTCCTAACAAGAAGGGATTTCACCTTGGTCATCTCCAAGCATCGCTCCCACGTCAGGAAGGAAGGACGTCAAGATCTCTATCAGTCCTACCTCCAAAGTAGTTCTCTCAAGTTTTCACGAGACCAACAGAGTCGGTCAGATAACATGTGAGACCACCTGACCTTCACTAGGTCCTGCTGAAGGAGTTCTTGTTCCTTCTTAAAGTCCTGTTTCCCAAGTATGACTCAGAAAGACTTCCATGGAAGTGATTGCTTGTAGCGGCCTGTCTCGGAGGCACATGTTGGGTGTCACATTATGGACGCTGAGATTGCTCCTTGGTGAAATCTAAGATTTTTTTTCTCCCTTTATAAAGGTTCTTTTCCTTGCTGGGTGGTTATTACATGGGGACAAATGAGATCCTTGTTCTAGTTCACTGAATTCTACTAATTTGTTGAACAAGGAGTATGATACAGCATTTCTAATTCTATAGCTAGCATCGGACACTTCAGCTCCTCCACTACCACCTACCCTTGCCTTCTCGCAACCACAACACATTGGGAATAGCTCTGCCTCCTTCATTGTCTCTGCTCGTTGACTCCTGACCAGTTTGTTGGAGAACACAACTGACCTCAGTGTAGTGACTCTGAGCAGCTTTGGTATGGAGGAATAGAGGCTGAAACTCAGATGGACAGAGTTGGTCTGCCTGAGACACCAACAGGAGAGCCAGCCACAGCCCACAGTGCAGAGATAGGAAAAGCTGGCCTAGGCCCCTGTGGTCTTTCTAACTTGAACTACTGAACATGGTCGTCAGATGACCAGTGACACTGAGACCAGCATAGACCTACTATCCCTGTACCTTGGAGAAATTCCCCTTGCTTTGACTCTGGAATCCTACCTTGGACTGTTTGATGGAGCCTCCTGGCTGTGTTGGCCAGGCCCCTATTGATATGGCACCCTGCTGGGTCCTAGGATGCCCTCCTATAGTTTCCACTAGACGCTTCGCCAAGGATAGTCAGAAGCTGAATGTTCCTGAAATGACCCTCTTTGGTTTGCCTTTGGTTTGTTGGTGTCCGCACACTCATTTGTGGTGAGAGTCTTGGTGGTACATGCAAAACCCAGAAGGCAAGGAGATTTCAGAGGTCTAGGGTGACACTTCAGTGTTCTGGGTTGATATTCTACATGAAATTCCTGGAAGACCCAAGAGATGCCACTTGACTTGAGCAAAGGGACCCAACATACAAGTCAGGACCCTGAGAAAGTTTGACATAACAATAGGCTCGTGAAAAAGGACTCCAGGATGCTGTGGTCTCCTGGCCTGGTTAGGACCAAGTTTTCATCTAGAAAACTGATGGTCACTGGACAGTCTGTTATAATCCAAGTTTCCCAAGACTCACATCCAGAAACAACTCGAGTCCTGCTTCTCTGCGTTCACTCTGAAACGGAGGAGCTCTTTTCTACACAAAGACGTGACTGTAATCAAGTTGTCTATATTAATTAAAACACTGAGGTGGTGAACCTGTAAGCAGGCATGTTTTACCTTCCTGGAAGGGGTATAACACCTCTCTCCCAACTAATCAAACCATGACCCAAGCTTGTGGCTGGGTGTTATTGCAAGCATGCTAAATTGTTTCTTTCCTTTGAGTCTAACTTTGTTTTGCCATAAGTAATGGCTCATATCCTATAGATAGAAGGTCCCTATAACCTCTTCTTACTCTGGTCATGTGTCCTGCTAAAGTTGCAGCTTCACTTCTAGGTACACACCAGCGTTCTGTCTCTGGGTGTCCAGCTGCCCATGTGCGATTTTTCTCTTTCCAAATCTTGGAGCAGGAGTGATGATGAACCCTATATCTAGGAAGTGGAAAATGTTTCCCACTGTATGTGAAACTGGGGTGAGAACGGGACATCAGCCACTGGGCGCCAGACTTGCAGGATGAGCTGCAGGGTCCTCTGTGGGCACAGATGATCTCAATTACTACAGAGCAGAGCCTTTGGGTAACTTTTTTCTCCAACTTTTGGATGCAGAAATCTTTCCCCTTAAATCTGATCTCCCAACCCTGAGAGCACAACACTGTCCTGAGTTGTAGGGAGAGGAAACTGTACCTGGGGACTTAAGGTGAGAAGGCTGGATCTCCCTGGAGGCCGAGCTGCTGGGGTACCTGAGAGTCGGGAGCCCACTCCAACTTGTGACTCCAAGGAGACATCTACCACATATCATACACCACTTCAATCCAGATGACTGGAGTTGTTCAAACTCCCTGGGGTGGAATGGGAATGGTGCAGTGGACTGCTGTGAATAGTCATTCACGCCACCCTCCAGCAGAGGAAGCGTCCACCTTGGGCAGCCATTGGCTTCTCATTGCTTTGTGCAGCCTATCAAGAATTGGGCCTGGATCCTTGGTGTTGAGTTTCTCCCTGAAATGTGTTGACATGCATAGCTTCCCAAAGCCATGTGTCTGACAACAGACATGGTCAAGTGGCAATCACCAACTCTTTCCATGAGTAACCATGTTACCTAGGAATGTATGTAAAAATAATCCTGTGGCTGATCGAGACAAATGGACAAGGGATTTTGTGGGAAGAGTATTTTGGGTACAAAGTAGAGGCTTTTGACTACTTGCCACATTCTCAGTAAAGGGAGACCATGATTTTCTGTCCTGTTAACCATAGAAGTGGAATTTGCCCTCCATTGGGAAGTGATGGCTGTTGGAAAATGCTGGACACTCTTCCTGGCAGCCATAGAAGATGAGAACATTCAGGAACATAGTCCTTAATGCCTTCGTAGTTATCCTGCCAAGGCCATACAAGATATATTGCTGATACTTGGGATGGTCGTGATTAACTTTTACCATGGGAGGTTGGACAGTCTGCAATGCAAGGAAGGGTTCTTGATCACTTTCAAGGACACATACTGAAAGGCATAAGGAAGAGTCTAGAAGAAGTTACAGGATGGCGGCAGCAGCAGAAATCTTTTTACTGAAGCTTCGCCTTTAGTGCTTGCCTTCCTAGTAAGGTCCCATCCCAACCTCTAACCCAAGAGTTGCATCAGAGGCTTGGGCAGGGCCAAACTGCAGCCAGACAGTCAGATGGATGTGGTTATATCCCCTCTGGTCACCAGCCCTGAGAATCGCTGGACGGCCGAACCTCGCTGCACAACTGCCTCCGTGAAACTCCCAGATCCCAGACCCTTGTTCTAAGGGTTCATCTTTGTTCTAATGGTTGGCCTGCATGGAAGAACCTGACTCCAACTTCCAACACTGGTCACCTTTGAGCATTTTTGCCACCCACTTAGATAGGACATCCATGGTCTAACCCTACAAAACCATGTGGCTGTCAATTTTCTAGACGGGCTCATCCAGAATGGAGGGTATCCTACAAGACAACCTGGACTCTTGCATTTGGATCCTACTGATTCCACCCCACTTGGATACTTGGCAAGAGTCTGAGGAAAGTGGCAGTCACTTCGTCTGGGGTCACGTGTTGAAGCATGAGCCATGGTGTTCCGCCTCTGAGGATGCCGAGATTGCTCCTCAGTTAAATCCAACGGCCCTTCTTCTGTAAAGGGTCGACTCCTTGATTTGTGATTCATGTGGGGTAAAGGTTTAAGATCCCTAAAAGTGACTTTCTATTTCAACTGTGGAATCTGTACCTTGGGTATTGTGCTCCCATCAGATGTTATAGATACATTCCATACTTACCAAGGGAATTCCTGAGTTTTTCTTCCATAGTTGTAGAAATCGAACCTTTAGAGGGTTACTGATATAACCCTTTCCAGCTGTCTAGACAACAAGCACCTCTTCAAACAGGCACTAACCCTGTTGATTATGAGCAGATATTCTTCCTGCATTCATTGCACAAACTATGGTCAAGGTCACCTTAACTTTCTTGACAGACTTGGACTCCTATCGAACATACTGTGTATGTTTACTAGGAATACTTAGTAAAGATGTGGGTGTTGGTTGAGGTCCTTACCCCCAAATGATGTGGAGTTCCAGGAATTGGAGCTTGATCTATGGAAGGGATCTATCTTCTCAAAGAAGAGATTGTTTTAGTCAGCTATTCTCAAGTTCCTACAGAATAAGTGTCCGCCATACTGTAGACCACACTTTTCATAACTGTGCCTAACAGGAGGGATCTGACCACCATGCTCTCCCATGATTTCACCAGGATTCCCAAAGGGCAGCCCCTGTTAATGGTGTTCATGTCAATCATGGCATGGTGAAGGCATCTGAGATGACCGGTCATTCTGATGAGTTCTGTGGATGAGCCAGGGAACTGACCAGCCTGTCTTTCCAAAGTTGTGTGGCCCTAATTGGGCTCCACCATTGTCATTCCATCTTTAGTTCCAAGAAGTGTTGCTCTGTCACCTAGAATCTGCTATCGCATCAGAGAATGACGGGCAACTTCAATCCTAAGACAGTGGCCTCTGAGAGAGTGACTTCCGGATTCCAGCCAAACACTGAAGGCTGACCTTCTTCGGTCAAAGGACTGACCTTGTCTCCCTCAACTACACCTGAAGGGACTTTAGGAACTGGCACTTAGGTTTGTGCCACTACAAAGTCTTCCCCTGTGGGAACACCTCAGGGAACCAAACCACACAGAGCAATGTCCATGGAATTTCTCCCTAAAGGTCCTCAGGTGCTTCCTGTGTACAAGCCCCCATAAAAGGAGGGCTGAGTGTCCCTTTCCTGCTCGGGCCCAGAACCAATGGTGCTACACCTGCACCACCTGTCCATGGCTGCCTGTCTCTGTATGAGAACCTCATATCTGAGTGAGTTCATGGACTCCTTGGGGCCAGAAACCAGATCTCTCCCTAAACTTGGGTCTAGGGTTGACCAAGGCTCTTCATACAACTAAAATGACTGCTCATGGCTCGTGGCTCATGGCTTTCTGGACATGGGTCTTTTTTTCCTGAAAACTGCCTCAGATGGACAAGGGATAGAACTGAGGTGACCTAGGGCTTTGCTTCTGGGCATGACATTGATGTGGCCTTGCTAGGTAGCACGGCCCTTGCTCCACTGTCCTCAGGACTCATTCCTGAAGGTGTCAGCTTCTTGTGGGTTCTGGTCCTGTGTGTACCCACTTGAGAAAATGACTAGCATTCCAGACGAGTGGTTGTCCTTCGCCCACAGAATCCTAGGAGGGGAGATGCCTCCAGTACCAGAAGGAATGGCTCCTCCCCCATTGAGAGCCCTGCTTCCCCTTCCTCATGTCATCAGGCAAAGGTCACAAGTGTCCCAGGGCTTTCACCACTGTCTGGGTGGAGACCCCAAATGTCACCTAATGACACTGGGGCAAGTCATTGTAGGACAGCCAAAGCTCAGCTTCCCCCCTTGACCATTCATCAGGCATAGGATCTCGAAGGCTGAGAATATTTGGAGTGAAGACGGCAAGAATCTAGAGAAGGAACCACATCTGTTCTAGGGTCCACCTTGGAGCATGGGTGGGCTGCCATCACAGGTGCCTGGGCTTCCTCTTTCAAGTTCCCCCAGCTCCATGGAGGAGCCTGGGGACCCTACTGGGGAAGGCAGAGCACTGAGCTTGCACAGGGAAGTCCGAACTGGACCCTCTTCTTGGGGGTTGTGCTCTGTGGTTGTCCCTCCAGGTAAGAGGCCTCATTCCTTAAGCTTTGACTTTGTTCCTCTTCATTTGCTTTTTCCCTTGTTAAACCCTGGAACAGCTTATTAAGAAAAAATGCTGCTGTGTCCCAGAGAAGATCATCTGAGGAAGTGCACCTTGTGCAGGATACTGAGATTTGGAAGGGCAGAGCTTTTGCCCCAGGTGTCAACAGAGGGAATCGAAGCACGGGTCCCACCAAGCAGGAAGACAAACTGGTTCAGACTAAGGTGACCATTCCCTAGGGTTCATCCAGGTCCTCCTGAAAAGTCCTAGGCTTGGTTCTCGGATCAGATGCGACTTGGCACACAGAGCCAGAAACACCGAAGTCCGTCCGTAGAGCTGGGGCTCCTGTCCACTTCTCTGGGCTTCTCCAAGGGCTCCTAGATGAATCCTCCCTCATGTTGGCTGTGGAATTCACTTGTGTGCACACTTGGTGGGGGGCTTCTTCCTGTTGGATGGAGGATACCTCATCATTGTCACAGGGTTCCTTTGTCTATGTAGGCCTAGTGGGCCCCTCACCCCTGCCTCAGGCTCAAAACCAAATGTGACATAACTACATTTTCCCCCACAATCTGCATGATTCCCACCTCCTGGTTCTAAAACCTCATTTTAGCTCACTCCAACTTCGGGGCCAGTAATCGGACTATCGTCTGAATCTAGGATTATGTGAGAAGAATGTGACTGTAAAATTGAGCTTCATTCTGTTTTGGTCTCAAGCTCCTAGTTGACTTTTTTTTTTAGCTGAATGTCAAGAGCCAGCCACTCCTTGGTGTGCAGGGTTGCGGGGGAACAAGGGATAGACCTGAGCACCGCTCTCGGGCCTGCTGCTGTGGGCTTAGTGTGCATGTCCTCACTGGCTCCAATGACCTCTACCACCATCCTCAGTGCTTATTCTGGAAGGTTGCTTCTTATGGGTTCAGGCCCTGTGTGCACCCAAATGACCAAAGGCCTCTCATTCCAAGCAGGCGATTGACTAGGGGGTCCCTGGGAACATCAGAATCGTCCTTCCCATGGAACCCCTTAGGAGGGGAGAAGCCCTGGGGATGTCTCCAGAGCCAGAGGAGAGGGCTTCTGCCCTGTTAAAAGCCCCAATTCCCTTTTCTCTTCCATATGCCCTCAGATCTAGGGTCACAAGTAGCCTATGCCTTTTTACACTGTGGGCAGAGGCTCTAAATGTCACATAATGATGCTTGTGGCAACGATGGGTTTTTGTTGCTACAAGACAAAGCTCAGCTACCTATGACTGACCATCTGGCCTCTAGCCTCTCTGGTAAGGTCTGGACAAAATATCTGGGGGCAAGAAGGACTTTGACGGTGAACTTGTTTCAGTTGGAAGGAGCGGTGTCTATGGAGCTGTCGGTCTTGACATGGAGAAATCTGTTACTATCGTCTGCTCTCCTGACTTCTCCCACTTTCTCTAGTCTTGGGGCTGCACAGGGAAGCCTGGGGACACCCATCACCTGTGGATGAGCTTTTCCCTGCTAATCAGAGCTGTAGCCGATTAGTGGGGTATCAAGATGGGTGTACCTCAAGATCAGTTCTGTGATGATGCAAATAATCGAGTTCTAACTCTCTGCTTGGCTCCTCACCTTGTGAGAAATACAGGTGTGTCCTTGGGGCTCGTGAAGCACTATATATGGATAGCCGAGGCTGAGAAGGCAGAGTCGGTGTCAGCCTGAGTGGCCACTAACAGGAACTGAACCTCAGACTGCAACGCAGAGGGAGGAAAAGCAGGCTCAAGGGTCTTGGTCCGTCTTCTGCAGAGAAATCCTGAACTGTCTTCAGGTCAGAAGTGACTGAGGACAATGGGGCCATGATGTGGGAGTTGAGGCTGAGGTGTCTTCTGGGTGCTATTGTTCCAGGGTGAGTTCCCCTCACTCTGGATCCACCTATGGGCAGCTTGATGGGCACCTCCTGGCCATGTGGGTCAGGCGTCTGGCGTCAGCACCATCCTGGATTGTAGCCTCTGTTGGGGCACCACACTGGACCACCGGTGCCGGATGGACCTGACACTGAAAACCTATGAATGGCTGTCCTTGGTTTGCCTCAGCTTCCCTGGTGTGAGGAAGAGACTGCCAGATGTGGGGGTGCACACCTATAGTCCCAGTGCCTTGGGAGGATCAAAAGCTCAAGGCCAGCCTCAGCAACTTGGCCCTAAGTAACATAGCCAGACTGGGTCTCAAAAGGGGTTGGGTGGATGTGACTCAGGGGCTTAGCACCCCTGGGTTCATTCCCCAGTACCAAAAAAAAAAACACCCTAAGACCCTGTACTGACACTCCTACCCAAAATTTAACCAAAGTAATCATCTCAGTGTGGCATGGTCTAGAGTTGTCTTAATCCCTCGTATTTGGAATACACAGAGGGCACTATGTCCCACATAGCTTTATGACCTCTGTACCCCAAATACACTTTCAAGTGCCTCAATCTGTCACTGACTTCTTGAGGAAAGAATTCCCCATCCTTCACACCATAGCTTGCATTTTCTTTTACTGTGAGGAATATTCTCTGGATTTGGAGGAACATACTCGGTCCTCCTAGCACTTAATTGCTAGACTTTAGCGCTCAGCTTGGATTGATGTCCGGCCCTTCATGTTCAGTGGGGAAGATTCCAAGGATGATGGAGGAAAGGGTGCCTTCTCCCAAGGTCCTAGGTGCTGCTGTGTTGGGCTTCCCCTTTGGACAGGAGGCTTGACCATCTTTCATAGATGATTGGTTAGTTACTGTCACTGTGTCTCTTTGAAGTAGAGCCCATGGTTGACCAGATGGCTGTTCTCCTGATCCTCCACTAATACTGACTCCTGAATATTCAAGGCTCCCTGAATATTCTGCCTTAGGCTTCCCTAGTATCACACTCCTTGCCTCTTAAGATATCCATTCTCAAAGTGGAGACTGACAAAACAGGAAAGCGCTTCCTGCCAAAAAACTTGGATCTTGAAGTCACGTTTTTCTTTGACTTCAGAAAACTAAAAATATGTTTCAAGTCTGTCCTAGAAGGAAGGGCTGCATTCCTTCTACTCATTGGGGGTTGACCCTGCCTCCATCTCTGCCTTCTGACTCCCAGGAAATGTGTGTGCCCGTGACCCTCGGGATTTAGCTGGGCTGACCTGCTCCACAAGTAGCAGGTGGGTCAGGCAGGATTTGGACCCAGAATGTGACCTTCCCTCACTGCAAGAAGGGCCAGAATTTTCCCATTTTAGAAATGTCATTTTGGAGAAAAGCAAGGGCCTTCAGTGACATTTCCAGAATTGAAGTCTGCAGTCAGGACAAAGGCCGTGTACCTACTGCCTGGGGACCCCCCCTCCCCCACCCCATGCCACTCTGGGAGGAGCTTGAAATGCACACCCTAGTGGCTGTAGCCAACTATGTGGTGCCTGGTGGGCCAACTGCCCACCCAGTGAGTGTAGTCCTGTCACTCCTAGGTCACCACCCCACTAGTCAGTGGATGAGACGGGCTCGGTGGACGTACCCATCTGGTTCTTAGAGGCAATGTTTCCAAGACTTTTGCCCAGTTTCCCTCCACACATTCAGGGTCTGGAACCCAGGAGAGATGGGGGTGGGAGACGGTGTCTGACTTCATGTGGCATCTTCACTTGGCCATTTGCCAAACTTCTTCATCAAATTCCTGAAAGTGGCACCAATGTCATCTTGCGTTATCCGTGCTCCCCACTGTCTTATATTAGCCCATCTGGAGAATTTGCAAATCTTTGCCAGGCTGATGATTCCCTTGGGAAGCCATTGCTTTCCCTGAGTAGGATGCAGAACCCTGTAAGAGTGGTGGCTTGTGTCCTGTTGGGGCTGTCCCTGCATGCACCCGATGATGAGAGGCTAGGGACTCACTCCAAGGGGAAGGGTCTTCTTTCTGTCTAATGTGCTGTTGTCCTTCTCCAGTGTGGCCACCACTTATTGCTCATAGGGACATCAAGTATCCATCCTGAAAGCATGGTCACCGAAGGTCTGACTGGCATTTCTGGACATAGTATGGGGGTGGGTGATTAAGGGTCTTGATCTAAAGGGACCACAGCCTTCCCCCAGCCCTATCTGTACCCGAGTTAACTACTCCTGGTTGGGGGTTTTGCCCTCATCCGTGGGTGTGCATCTCACTGACTTTGACTCTGTTCTCCACAACACCCATGGAATATCACCCTACGATGGGTCGAGGCTCTGAGTCTCCACATGCGTGGTGAGCCTGCAGAGTGCCCCTCGCCTGCTCAGGATTACTAGCGTGCCACAGGGGTATGTCCCTCTTTCTCACCTCCAGTCCTTAAAGCCTGCAGGTGGCTGAGAACATGTCCACATCAGTGCTGTAAGGGACACCATCTCCAGGGAGATGGGCAAGTGCCCGTTAGCCAGAGTGTCATGACCAAGGCTCGAGAAATACTTCTGCCATTCCTGTCATGTCTGAACCTCTGTTGGGGACAACTACCCTGATCAGAGTGAACTTGAGTTCCTGTTATGGTTCAGAAATGTTTGTCATAGAAAAACTTGAACACGTCAAACCTGGCCAGAGTCTCCCACTTACTCACGGCTGGCCTTGCTCATAGGGCTGATGACAGCCATTCTTGAAGGCAAAACCTGGGCCTCAGACTAACCTGCCCAGGGCATGGGATGATCCTAGGATGGGAATGGGTACAAAAGACCTTCGGTGTGGAACCCCCACAGACTTCATTTTACAAATGGGGCCGAGTGGCATCTCTTCAAAGGACAATGTTTCATGACTTGAAAATGCAGGAGCATCAAGTCTATAGCTCTCAAAAGTTAGCCTTAAGGATGAGCTCAGGTTAGGATCATGGTCAACTTCTTATTCAGCATTGATATTGACTGTCTGCTTTCACCCTGGGGCTTTGGGCACTGGACCCCCTTAGAGCATAACTGAGCTTCTTCAAGCAAGTGGGCTGTTGGTTAAGAACCCCCATCCTGGTCTAGCTGTATTGACCAGCTTGCCCAATAACTTCTTTCATTTCCTGAGTCCATAGCCTCTGGAATTTTCTAGAACCTAAACTGGTTAAGGTGTAAGAGGACAGCTTCCAATCAGTCTATTTTTCAATATGACTCAGTTTCTCAAAGTCTTTCTGCAGTCATCTTGGGGCCTAGTGAACCCAATACCACCAGTAACTGCCTTGCAAAGCTTGAAGCTGACTTGGCACCCTATTGCCATGACCTTCAGCAAGAATAATGGCACAAAGATGAGCTGAGCTTTACTGTGGACACACGGTACTAAAAATCTGACCACTAATGGTGGCAGGGTTGGAGAGGGCTTTGAGACCATGGAAATAGCCTCTGCCAGGAGCTTCGTGTCCTCTTAGCACTTACTGAGGATGGCTGTGCAAGCCTCCAAGCCATCAGGATGGTTCCAAACTTCTGAATTCTAGCACTCTTTTCAGTGCCTACATCACCCACAATGAAACCATGGCAGAAACTGCCGGCACAACATAAAAGTGACCCACGGATCACTTCTAAGGCTCACAGCACTATCAAGTACACAACACTAAAAATCAAGCCCACCAGCTGATCACATTACAAATTCGTCACTTTGACATGTCCATCATAGCATCAGTTTTTCTAAACAAACCCAAAGGAAAAGGAACAAACCATGTGGAAATTGATAAACTGCGCTCACCCTAAATATGCTCAATGAAAAACTGTACACACTTAAGAAAGTGGACACAATGCTTTGATTTTTAACTTTTTAATTGTCAACAGACCTTTACATGTGGTGCTGGGAATCCATCCCAGTGCCTCACATACGCTAGGCAAGGGCTCTACCCATGAGCCACATCACAGCCCCAAATTATGAACTCATGACTGGGAAACCCAGGGAATGGCTACCACTGGATTACAATACTGGCAGAGCACCCTGGGGTTTTAACCCATTGTCAAACCAAAAAGGTCTCCTGTTAACACTTTGAAGAATGTTTTATATATTCCAAGTCCTATGTTTGGGGAAGGGCAAGAGAATAGCCCTTCCTGCTTTCAGATACTCATCTGAACATAGAAGTTTTCATATGATTAACTGGGATGAGTGGCGATCCCCAGCATTCTCCATCTTGAATGGCACACTCTGCCAGCAGGGTGTAGGTAGGACCAAGGATCCGTTGCCTGTGGCCTGCTGGAGCTGACTATAGGGGGATTGTCAGGCTTTCCCACCATTCCTTCTATCCCCCTTGCCTAGGGCTCCTGGCTGTTCACATCTCTGCAGTAAGACTTTGCTTCTGGGAACACGTCAGGGGCACATGCTGCTCTCTAGGATCAGGGGTGGAAATCGGCAGTCTGGAAGTAAGGAAGTGTCCTTGCTCCTGTATCTCTGGGAACCCAGGTCCGTGCAGCCCAAGCTGACCCTGGCCTTCCGTGTCGGCATAGAGTCTGGCCCTCTGGGCCACAGGCCTCCGAGGACAACTGTTCTCCTCTTCCACAAGCTGAGCTGGGATCCTGGCCCAGGAGGTCAGTGCGGGCTCTGTCTTCAGGGCTGCAGCAGCTGCTCCAGGCGAGGAGCAGGTCACCCCTGCCCAAGTGGAGGAGTCACTGCACAACACAATCCTGTTCTCAGAACTTCCAGAGATGTGGCCTAAGAATGCAGTGCCTAACTTCTCAATTTCTTTGACTCGCTCAAACCTGTAAGTTGTCAGGTTACAAATTTCTGAACTCTACCACCTCTGAGGGGAAAGGTCCTATTAAATCTTCATTGGACAGTGTACAACTTCTCAAAATATCCCCAAACTGGAAGACCCAGAATAAATGAACAAATTTCTAGACTCACAGGATTTACCAAACTTAGGTTGACATCGTGCCTAGACAGTAACTAGCAATGACATTGAAGCAGTCATAAGCTGTTCCCAGAGAAACACCCTGGACTGAATGGATTCGGTTGCTGAACTTTTCCAGACTTTTGAAGAACTTACTGCCTTCATGAGTCAGAGAATCATGTATTGCCCTAAAGAAACCAGATATGGACAGAACAAACTAGATGAATGTCCTTGATGAACATAAATGAGAAACTCCTCAATAGAATTCATTATCTCAAAGTTCAAGTATTCTATCTTGGGCACCATGATCAAGTTGGTTCTGTTCTAAGGATGCAAGTTTGATCAACATATGTGAGTCGATAAATGCAACGCGTTTCATGCAACCAAGGAGAAACACCAGACAATCGTCTCTAAAGACAGACAATTGGCGGCCTCGAACTTGGCATCCTTTAAACATGGCATCCCTTTGGGGTAAACACTGAATAAACAGGTATAAAATGATAAGAAGCCCAAATAACACAGGATATCTAAAAATCACATAGCCAGAGCCGCCCCCTCCCCCTGCGCCGGCAAGGTAGACGGAACTGTGACCACCCACAGTACAGGCCCAGCGGCCTGCTGAGGGGCATAGCCGCCCCCCACCCCCCGCGCCTGCCAGGTAGGCGGAACTGTGACCACCGACAGAAAAGGCCCAGTGGCCTGCGGAGGGGCAGAGCTTCCAATCACTCCTGCAAGGTAGGCGGGCCTGCGACCCACTGGCAGAACAGGAGCAGTGGCCTGCTGAGAGGCAGAGCCGCCCCCTCCCCCTGCACCGGCAAGGTAGACGGAACTGTGACCACCCACAGTACAGGCCCAGTGGCCTGCTGAGGAGCAGAGCCGCCCCCCACCCCCTGCGCCTGCCAGGTAGGCGGAACTGTGACCACCGACAGAAAAGGCCCAGTTGTCTGCGGAGGGGCAGAGCTGCGAACCACTCCTGCAAGGTAGGCGGGCCTGTGACCCACTGGCAGAACAGGCGCAGCGGCCTGCTGAGAGGCAGAGCCACCCCCTCCCCCCACGCCTGCAATGTAGACGGAACTGTGACCACCAACAGAACAGGCCAGACCTGCAACCGACAGACAGAACAGGCCCAGTGGCCTGATGAAGGGTAGAGCCGCCCCCCCGCCATGCCTGCAAGGTAGGCGGACCTGCGACCCACCTGCAGAACAGCCCCAGAGGCCTGCAGAGGGGCAGTGCCGCTGCCTGCGCCTGCAAAGTAGGCAGAACTGCGACCATCGACAGAACAAGCCTAGCGGCCCGCAGAAGTACAGAGCCACCACCCGCGCCTGCAAGGTAGGCGGACCTGCTACCAACCGGCAGAGCAGGCCCAGCGGCCAGCCGGCATGGTAGCCACATTGCCCCAATTGGAGGAGGGGCAGAGCCGCCGCCTGCGCCTGCAAGGGAGACTTTGCAACTATACAAGACCAATATAAATATATAGGGGGAAAATTCAATAGCACAACAGTTTCACCAAGTAGAAAGGAACGCGAACAGTATGAAGAGACAAGGAAAGAAAGGACCACAAGCAATGCAGGTCAACTCAACATTAGAAGAGGTAATAGCTGCAGCAGATGGAATGTCAGATAAAGAATTCAGGATATACATGCTTCAGATGATCTGGAGTCTCAAGGAAGACATCAGACAGCAAAATCAGACAATGAAAGATCACTTCAACAATGAATTACATAAACAAATCCAAGAAGCAAAAGATCAACTATACAGGGAAATAGAGGTTATAAAAAACAAACAAACAGAAATCCTAGAAATGCAGGAAGCAATAAACCAACTTAAAAACTCAATTGAGAATACTACCAGCAGAGTAGAACACTTAGAAGATAGAACATAAGACAATGAAGATAAAGTATTTCAACTTGAAAAGAACATAGACAGCTCAGCAAGACTGTTAAGAAACCATGAGCAGAACATCCAAGAAATATGGGATAACATCAAGAGACCAAATTTAAGAGTCATTGGGATACAGGAAGGGACAGAGTTTCAAACCAAAGGAATGAGCAATCTATTCAATGAAATAATACGAGAAAACTTCCCAGACTTGAAGAATGAGACAGAATCCCAAATCCTAGAAGCCTACAGGACGCTGAATGTGCAAAATCATAAGAGACCCACACCTAGACACATTATAATGAAGATGCCCAACATACAGAATAAGGAGAGAATTTTAAAAGCTACAAGAGAAAGGAAGCAGACTACATTTAGGGGTAAGCCAATCAGGATAACAGCTGATCTTTCAACACAGACTCTGAAAGCTAGAAAATCCTGGAATAACATATTTCAAACACTGAAAGAAAATGGGTTCCAACCAAGAATTGTGTTTCCAGTGAAATTAAGCTTCAGGATGGAAGATGAAATTAAAACCTTCCACTATAAACAAAAGTTAAAAGAATTTGTAGCTAGAAAACCATCTCTTCAAAACATCCTTGGCAAAACATTACAGGAAGAGGAAATGGAAAATAACAATGAAAACCAACAGTGGGAGGTAGGACAGTAAAGGGGGGAAAAATAATCAAAGAGGAAAACAAACCATGTTTAGTAACATAAATAAACAAATATGGCTGGAAGAACAACCCATATCTCAATAATAACCCTAAAAGTTAATGGCTTAAACTCACCAATTAAGAGACACAGGCTAGTAGAATGGATCACAAAACAAGACCCAACAATATGCTGCCTACAGGAGACACATTTGATATGAAAAGGCATGCACAGGCTGAAGGTGAAAGGTTGGGAAAAATCATATCACTCATATGGACTTCGGAAACAAGCAGGTGTGTCCATACTCATATCAAATAAAATAGATTTCAAGCCCAAGTTAATCAAAAGGGATAAAGAGGGACACTACATCCTGCTCAAGGGAACCATACACCAACAAGACATAACTATCATAAATATATATGCCCCTAACAATGGTGCAGCTATGTTCATCAAACAAACTCTTCTCAAGTTCAAGAGTCTAATAGACCACCATACAATAATCATGGGAGACTTCAACACACCTCTCTCACCAATGGACAGATCTTCCAAACAAAAGTTGAATAAGGAAACTATAGAACTCAATAACACAATTAATAACCTAGACTTAATTGACATATATAGAATATACTACCCAACATCAAGCAGTTACACTTTTTTTTCTCAGCAGCACATGGATCCTTCTCAAAAATAGATCACATATTATGTCACAGGGCAACACTTAGACAATATAAAGGAGTAGAGATAATACCATGCATCTTATCTGATCATAATGGAATGAAACTGAAAATCAATGATAAAAGAAGGAAGGAAAAAGCATACATCACTTGGAGAATGAACAATAGGTTACTGAATGATCAATGGGTTATAGAAGACATCAAGGAAGAAATTAAAAAATTCTTAGAGATTAATGAAAACACAGACATTACATATCGGAATCTATGGGACACATTGAAAGCAGTTCTAAGAGGAAAATTCATTGCTTGGAGTTCATTCCTTAAAAAAAGAAAAAAACAACAAATAAATGATCTCATACTTCATCTCAAAATCCTAGAAAAAGAAGAGCAAAACAATAGCAAAAGAAGTAGAAGGCAAGAAATAATGAAAATCAGAGCTGAAATTCATGAAATCGAAACAAAAGAAACAATTGAAAAAATTGACAAAACTAAAAGTTGGTTCTTTGAAAAAATAAACAAAATCGACAGACCCTTAGCCATGCTAGCAAAGAGAAGAAGAGAGAGAACTCAAATTACTAACATACGGGATTAAAAAGGCAATATCACAACAGACACTTCAGAAATACAGAAGATAATCAAAATTTATTTTGAATCCTTATACTCCAATACATTAGAAGATAGTTAAGGCATAGATAAATTTCTTAAGTCATATGATCTGCCCAGATTGAGTCAGGAGGATATAGACAACCTAAACAGACCAATATCAATTGAGGAAATGGAAGAAACCATCAAAAGACTACCAACTAAGAAAAGCCCAGGACCAGATGGGTATACAGGAGAGTTTTACAAAACCTTTAAAGAGGAAATAATACCAATACTTTTCAAGCTACTTCAGGAAATAGAAAAAGAGGGAGAACTTCCAAATTCATTCTATGAGGCCAACATCACCCTGATACCTAAACCAGACAAAGACACTTCAAAGAAAGAAAACTACAGACCAATATCTTTAATGAACTAGAAGCAAAAATCCTCAATAAAATTCTGGCAAATCGGATACAAAAACATATCAAAAAAATTGTGAACCATGATCAAGTAGGATTCATCCCTGGGATGCAAGGCTGGTTCAATATACAGAAATCAATAAATGTTATTCACCACATCAATAGACTTAAAAATAAGAACCATATGATCATCTCAATAGACGCAGAAAAAGCATTTGACAAAGTACAGCATCCCTTTATGTTCGAAACTCTAGAAAAACTAGGGATAACAGGAACATACCTCAATATTGTAAAAGCAATCTATGCTAAGCCTCAGGCTAGCATCATTCTGAATGGATAACAATTGAAACCATTCCCTCTAAAATCTGGAACAAGACAGGGATGCCATCTCTCACCACTTCTGTTCAACATAGTTCTCGAAACACTGGCCAGAGCAATTAAACAGAAGAAAGAAATTGAAGGCATCAAAATAGGAAAAGAAGAACTTAAATTATCACTATTTGCAGATGACATGATTCTATACCTAGCAGACCCAAAAGGGTCTACAAAGAAACTATTAAAGCTAATAAATGAATTCAGCAAAGTGGCAGGATATAAAATCAACACGCATAAATCAAAGGCATTCCTGTATATCAGCGACAAATCCTCTGAATGGAAATGAGGACAACCACTCCATTCACAATATCTTCAAAAAAAATAAAATACTTGGGAATCAACCTAACAAAAGAGGTGAAAGACTTATACAATGAAAACTACAGAACCCTAAAGAGAGAAATAGAAGAAGATCTTAGAAGATGGAAAAATATACCCTGTTCATGGATAGGCAGAACTAACATCATCAAAATGGCGATATTACCAAAAGTTCTCTATAGGTTTAATGCAATGCCAATCAAAATCCCAACGGCATTTCTTGTAGAAATAGAGAAAGCAATCATGAAATTCATATAGAAAAATAAACGACCCAGAATAGCAAAAACAATGCTAAGCAGGAAGTGTGAATCAGGCGGTATAGCAATACCAGACTTCAAACTATACTACAGAGCAATAGTAACAAAAACAGCATGGTACTGGTACCAAAACAGGCGGGTGGACCAATGGTACAGAATAGAGGACACAGAAACCAATCCACAAAATTAAAACTATCTTATATTTGATAAAGGGGATAAAAGCATGCAATGGAGGAAGGATAGCATCTTCAACAAATGGTGCTGGGAAAACTGGAAATCCATATGCAACAAAATGAAACTGAATCCCTTTCTCTCGCCATGCACAAAAGTTAATTCAAAATGGATCAAGGAGCTTGATATCAAATCAGAGACACGCCGTCTGATAGAAGAAAAAGTTGGCTAAGATCTACATACTGTGGGGTCAGGCTCCAAATTCCTCAATAGGACACCCATAGCACAAAAATTAATAACTAGAATCAACAAATGGGACTTACTCAAACTAAAAAGTTTTTTCTCAGCAAAAGATACAATAAGAGAGGTAAATAGAGAGCCTACATCCTGGGAACAAATCTTTACTCCTCACACTTCAGATAGAGCCCTAATATCCAGAGTATACAAAGAACTCAAAAAATTAGACAATAAGAGAACAAACAACCCAATCAACAAATGGGCCAAGGACCTGAACAGACACTTCTCAGAGGAGGACATACAATCAACCAACAAGTACATGAAAAAATGCTCACCATCTCTAGCAGTCAGAGAAATGCAAATCAAAACCACCCTAAGATACCATCTCACTCCAGTTAGATTGGCAGCCATTATGAAGTCAAACAACAACAAGTGCTGGCGAGGATGTGGGGAAAAGGGTACACTTGTACATTGCTGGTGGGACTGCAAGTTGGTGCAGCCAATTTGGAAAGCAGTATGGAGATTTCTTGGAAAGCTGGGAATGGAGCCACCATTTGACCCAGCTATTCCCCTTCTCGGTCTATTCCCTAAAGACCTAAAAAGAGCATGCTACAGGGACACTGCTACATCGATGTTCATAGCAGCACAATTCACAATAGCAAGACTGTGGAACCAACCTAGATGCCCTTCAATGGATGAATGGATAAAAAAAAATGTGGCATTTATACACAATGGAGTATTACTCTGCATTAAAAAATGACAAAATTATAGAATTTACAGGGAAATGGATGGCATTAGAGCAGATTATGCTAAGTGAAGCTAGCCAATCCCTAAAAAACAAATGCCAAATGTCTTCTTTGATATAAGGAGAGTAACTAAGAACAGAGTAGGGTCGAAGAGCATGAGAAGAAGATTAACATTAAACAGGTATGAGACGTGGGAGGGAAAGGGAGAGAGAAGGGAAATTGCATGGAATTGAAGGAGACCCTCAGAGTTATACAAAAGTACATACAAGAGGAGGTGAGGGGAAAGGGAAAAATAATACAAGGGGGACAAATGAATGTCAGTAGAGGGGGCAGAGAAGGAAGAGGGGAGGGGAGGGGAGGGGGGATAGTAGAGGATAGGAAAGGCAGCAGAATACAACAGACTCTAGTATGGCAATATGTAAATCAATGGATGTGTAACTGATGTGATTCTGCAATCTGTATATGGGATAAAAATGGGAGCTCATAACCCACTTGAATCAAAGTGTGAAATATGATATATCAAGAACTATGTAATGTTTTGAACAACCAACAATAAAAAATAAAAAAAAATAAAAATCACATAGCCAATATCAGACTGAAAGAGAGGAGATAGAAACCATTTTTTTTTTTTTAAATCGGGAACAAGAAGAGCGTGTTGACTCTTAACTTTTGACCAAGGTTGGTGTGGAAGTACCATGCTGCAAGTCAACTTGTACTGAATTGTTATTTTTAGACACGAGGGACATGATAGCATAATCTTACCCAGCTGGGGCAGGCCACATGGCTCAGATTTGGCCCAAATTCATCTGGGTTCTATACTAGGACATGCTAGCTCCTCCCAAGGGAGGAGATGATCACTTGGGGCAGGTGATGCCAGCTTGGCCTGAACTGTCAACTCTCCAATTATGGAGAGTAAAGTTATTCTTGAAGACATGGTTTCTTCTACTCAATGCTGTCTCTGGGGCCATAACAAAATCCATTCATCTTATTGTAAATCCAGTAGGATTTGTGGAAGAGAACTTTCTTCCATTACTCCATAAACATATTAGGTATTTACCGTGGATCTTTCAAATGCCTCCCTTAATTCCTTATGGCTGGGGTGGAAGAGTTCCAATTCCATATTGGGAAGCCTAGGGCTCAGCACCTGGAAAGATGTCCAACTGTAGAAGAAACGGAATTCACTCCCAGGTGGGTGCTGCCCAAGGACTGCTCTCTTTACTGTTGACTGGGATGAGGCCTCGAATGGAGACCATGAGGGGACGGAAGGTAGCTATACTGGAAATTGTCTCTGCCAGCTCCTCTAGATGGTGGCTAGATTCCAAATTTCTGAATTCTCCCACTCCTTCCAGGGCATGGCTCATTTGACTTAAAGTCATTTTTCATCAGGAGAATCTTTAGACAATACTGGTACAGCATGAGAAATGAAATACACATTTCCGAGGTTCACGGGACAGCAATTGAAACAAACCGAATTCATCAGGTGCTGAGTCAGTGTGTGGCTTTCTGATGTCCACCATATCAAGGTGGTTTTTAAAAAAAGAAACTGGAGTAGAGGATAGGGGGAGGAAGCGGCAAGGAGGAGGAATGGGAAAGGGAGAGAAGGGCAGAATGACATTAACAAGGCACTCGTGTGCATGTACAAACATGTGACAATGAACCCCATTGACGATGACCATAGCACAGCAATAATATGAAGGGGAGATCAATTTTGAGCTTAATCCTATAAGAAAACTAACCTGCATGCCATGTCAATGATCCCCTCAACACAGCTCATGAATACCTTTAGCTACATGCTTAAAATGCAATGTTAAGCACTTATCAGCTGGGAAGCCATCCTCAGCATCTTTAACCAGCAACACAGAAAAGCTACCACTGGAAATAATGCTGGCAAATTTCCTTGCTTATAACCCACTGTCAAACCATTGAAGTCTTCTGATTAGAAAACCTTGAATGTTCTATGTATCTAGAATCCTGCGCCCTGAAAGGGGGAAGCATGGTCACCTCCACCTGCAGCTATATGTTGTTGAAAGTCGGACCCCAGCAGGTCCTGCGATCTGTATCCTAAGGGAACCCCACCCAGAGGGAAACTCCTGTTGCCCCCACCTCCAGGAGGCTCAGCTGCAAGGAAGCTCCCACTTCAGAGCGGTTGAAGTCCTTTCCTTCTCAAAGAGAAGGTATATGGAAGCATGAACTTTTCACAGGACTGGCTGGAAGGAGGCATGCTCTGAAGTGGTCCCTTCTCTGGGGACCTGTTGCATGCAATGTAGCAATGTAACTTGGCCAATATCGCTGTTAGGGTTTGAATGTAATTTGTCCCCCAAAATCTTGAGAGAGCATAAGGTCTAATGGGGAAGTGACTGGGTTGCAAGAGCCTTCACCCAATCTGAATCCCCTGATGAGGATTAACTGAGTGCTAACTGTAGGTGGGTAGGGTGAGGCTAGAAGAGGTGGGTCCTCGGGGTGCACTTCTGGGGTTTAGTCTTTGTCAAACAGATCTCTTCTGCTTCCTGCCCTTGTCCTGAGCCACTTTCCTCCTCCACCCTCTTCCACCATGATGTCCACCCTCAAATAAATTTTCTCCCCTCTAAAATTGTCTTTGTCAGGTCTTTTGTCATCTTTTGCACCACTATGACCAAAAGCCATCATTCAACAAGATTCTGCAACTTCCCTCTCTACTGATTTTTCCTCTTAAAACAAGACCTCCCCATACCTTTTACCCCTCTTGCTTCCACATGAGATAACATGACCTTTGACTTTCCAAGTTTGGGTTTTTTGCTTAACATAATGGTCTCAAGTTCCATCTATTTTCCTGCAAATCTCTTTATGGCTAAATAAAAGTCCATTGTGTTTAGACATCACTTTTTTTAATCCATTGATGGAATCCAAGGCTGATTCCATAGTTTGGCTCTTGTGAATTGTGCTAATATAAACATGGGTATGCATGTATGGCTATAGTATGACTTTTAATTCCTGAGGATAAATACCAAAGAGTGGCACAGCTAGATCATATGGTGACTCCACTACTAGTTGGCTACGTTAGAATCCCTTCAACAGTGTGTTCCTTCCTCTCCATTTTCTCCAGCACTTGTTAATGAGATTCTAGCTGAAGTGACAAGAAATGGGGCTTATTTCCCTAACTGCTAAGAGTGTTGAACATTTTTTTCTTACTAATCACTTGTATTATGAAGTGTCTGTTTAGTTCATTGGCCCATTGTTTGGTTCATTATTTTTAGTGTGAAGTTTTGAGTTCTCTATAGATCGTGGATGTGAATCCTCCATCACAAGAGTAAGAGCTGATGCAGGAGGAGCTCGATCTCAAAGCCAGCCTCAGAGACTTGGCAAGGCCCCAGGCAACTTAACGAGATCCTGTGTCAAAAACTAAGGGCTGGGGATGTGGCTCGGGGGTTAGGCACCTCGGGGTTCAATTCCTGGTACCCTAAAAGTAACTAGCAAAGATTTCCATTCTGAAGATTCTTTCAACATTGTTGCTGTGCAGAAGTTTTCTACCTTGATGGCATGCTGCTAGCTCGGGAAAAAATGGCAAGAGTTTTAGGGATCTTATTGAGGAAACTCAGTGCCTCTGCCCAGGCTGGAGTACTGACCCTACATTTTCTAGGATTTGGGTAGTTTCTGGTCTAATTCCTAGGTCTCTGGTCCTTTTTTTTTTAATTGAAATTTGAACAGGATGAACAGGGTCTCAGGTATCTCTGATATCTTGCTTAATACATTAGCTCTAGCAGTCTTCTTGTAGTTTTTTTCTTTGGGATCTTCTGAATACAGAATCATACCTGCAAACTGAATCTGACTGCTTCCTTACCCACTCTGTTTATTTCCTTTCCTCTCCTCATTGCTATGGCGAGTATTTCTAGTATGGTATTGAATAGGAATGCAGTAGACATTCTTACCTTCCAGATTTTAAAGGAAATGCTTCGTTTTCCCTGGTCACTATGATGATGGCCTTGAGTTTGTCATAATCTTTATGATGTGGTAGCTCCTATTCCTATTTTCTTCAGCAACTCCATTATGAATGCCGAATTGTCAAAGACTTTCTTTCCATCACTAACTTTTGTCTTAACTCTACTTAACATTATATACTACTGACTTGCATGTTAAACCATCTCTGCATCCATGGGATTAAAGCAAGATGGTCATGCTGTGTGATCTTAATCTGTTGAATACAACTGGTGAATATATTAAGGATTTTTGTATCTGTGTTCATCAGGAATGTCAGTCTGCAGTTCTTGATGGTTTCTAATCAAGTTGTAGATAGAGTGATGCTGGATTCCTAGAATGGATCTGTAAATGTTCCACTTTCTATCTTGTGGAATAAGTTGAGGGACATTGGCATTCGTTTTTTAAATGTCTGGAATTCAGCTGAGAATCCATCTGATCCTGGCTGCTTTATTGGAAGCCTTTTGATAACTACTTCTATCACATCGCTAGTTACTAGTCCTGCTTAGGCTATTTCCTCTTGATAAATCTTTTTAGCAAGATCCAGGTCTTCCAGGTTTTCAAACTTGTTAGTCTGCTTTCAAAATAGTCCATAACTCTCTGGTTTTGTAACATCTGTGGCAATCTCCTTTTTTACTTCGAACTTCATCTGGGTCATCTTCAATTGGGTTAAGGGCTTATCCATCTCTGAAAAGATAGGATCAATGAGACACTTAAACTACAATGTCTCATGAAGTTTTTAAATCTTTTTTGTGTGGGGTTCTGAATGATTCCTGTACTTGGATGTCAATCTCATGCTTGAGGCTTAAAAATTGTTTCCCTGAAGAGGCTATTCATTCTATTAGCTTGCATCTTTCCACACTCAATTCCAATTACTTAAATCCTATTTATAACTTCTTACTGTTGTCCCAGACTACTTGTATCTTCTGGTCATAATTATATTCTCTAATACTATCTGAATGTTCAAGGCTGGCCACTTTGTCTTCCAACTGAGATTCTGTCTTCAGCATAGTGTATTCTAGACTTCCAACTGGATATCTTTTTTTTTAATTTTTTATTGTTGGCTGTTCAAAACATTACATAGTTCTTGATATATCATATTTCACACTTTGATTCAAGTGGGTTATGAGCTCCCATTTTTATCCCATATACAGATTGCAGAATCACATCAGTTACACATCCATTGATTTACATATTGCCATACTAGAGTCTGTTGTATTCTGCTGCCTTTCCTATCCTCTACTATCCCCCCTCCCTTCCCCTCCCCTCTTCCTTCTCTGCCCCCTCTACTGACATTCATTTGTCCCCCTTGTATTATTTTTCCCTTTCCCCTCACCTCCTCTTGTATGTACTTTTGTATAACTCTGAGGGTCTCCTTCAATTCCATGCAATTTCCCTTCTCTCTCCCTTTCCCTCCCACGTCTCATACCTGTTTAATGTTAATCTTCTTCTCATGCTCTTCGACCCTACTCTGTTCTTAGTTACTCTCCTTATATCAAAGAAGACATTTGGCATTTGTTTTTTAGGGATTGGCTAGCTTCACTTAGCATAATCTGCTCTAATGCCATCCATTTCCCTGTAAATTCTATAATTTTGTCATTTTTTAATGCAGAGTAATACTCCATTGTGTATAAATGCCACATTTTTTTTTTATCCATTCATCCATTGAAGGGCATCTAGGTTGGTTCCACAGTCTTGCTATTGTGAATTGTGCTGCTATGAACATCGATGTAGCAGTGTCCCTGTAGCATGCTCTTTTTAGGTCTTTAGGGAATAGACCGAGAAGGGGAATAGCTGGGTCAAATGGTGGCTCCATTCCCAGCTTTCCAAGAAATCTCCATACTGCTTTCCAAATTGGCTGCACCAACTTGCAGTCCCACCAGCAATGTACAAGTGTACCCTTTTCCCCACATCCTCGCCAGCACTTGTTGTTGTTTGACTTCATAATGGCTGCCAATCTAACTGGAGTGAGATGGTATCTTAGGGTGGTTTTGATTTGCATTTCTCTGACTGCTAGAGATGGTGAGCATTTTTTCATGTACTTGTTGATTGATTGTATGTCCTCCTCTGAGAAGTGTCTGTTCAGGTCCTTGGCCCATTTGTTGATTGGGTTGTTTGTTCTCTTATTGTCTAATTTTTTGAGTTCTTTGTATACTCTGGATATTAGGGCTCTATCTGAAGTGTGAGGAGTAAAGATTTGTTCCCAGGATGTAGGCTCTCTATTTACCTCTCTTATTGTATCTTTTGCTGAGAAAAAACTTTTTAGTTTGAGTAAGTCCCATTTGTTGATTCTAGTTATTAACTTTTGTGCTATGGGTATCCTATTGAGGAATTTGGAGCCCGACCCCACAGTATGTAGATCTTAGCCAACTTTTTCTTCTATCAGACGGCGTGTCTCTGATTTGATATCAAGCTCCTTTATCCATTTTGAATTAACTTTTGTGCATGGCGAGAGAAAGGGATTCAGTTTCATTTTGTTGCATATGGATTTCCAGTTTTCCCAGCACCATTTGTTGAAGATGCTATCCTTCCTCCATTGCATGCTTTTATCCCCTTTATCAAATATAAGGTAGTTTTAATTTTGTGGATTGGTTTCTGTGTCCTCTATTCTGTACCATTGGTCCACCGCCTGTTTTGGTACCAGTACCATGCTGTTTTTGTTACTATTGCTCAGTAGTATAGTTTGAAGTCTGGTATCGCTATACCGCCTGATTCACACTTCCTGCTTAGCATTGTTTTTGCTATTCTGGGTCTTTTATTTTTCCATATGAATTTCATGATTGCTTTCTCTATTTCTACAAGAAATGCCGTTGGGATTTTGATTGGCATTGCATTAAACTTAGAGAGAACTTTTGGTAATATCGCCATTTTGATGATGTTAGTTCTGCCTATCCATGAACAGGGTATATTTTTCCATCTTCTAAGATCTTCTTCTATTTCTCTCTTTAGGGTTCTGTAGTTTTCATTGTATAAGTCTTTCACCTCTTCTGTTAGGTTGATTCCCAAGTATTTTATTTTTTTTTGAAGATATTGTGAATGGAGTGATTGTCCTCATTTCCATTTCAGAGGATTTGTCGCTGATATACGGGAATGCCTTTGATTTATGCATGTTGATTTTATATCCTGCCACTTTGCTGAATTCATTTATTAGCTCTAATAGTTTCTTTGTAGACCCTTTTGGGTCTGCTAGGTATAGAATCATGTCACCTGCAAATAGTGATAATTTAAGTTCTTCTTTTCCTATTTTGATGCCTTTAATTTCTTTCATCTGTCTAATTGCTCTGGCCACCAACTGGATATCTTAACCACTGTCTTTCGTTTGAGATTCCTGTTTGGTTCTTAACATTCTTCTCCTTATTGACTTTGCACTTTGCACTCAGATCCTGTGCCGACTTTCTTAACTCAATTGTGCTTTGTTTGCTTGGAATTCAGAGACCATTACTCTTTCAAATACTAAAGTGGATGAAATGGAAATATCTTAAGAGTCAGTTGCTGGTGGATCATGACCTCGAGGAGGCAGCCAGTTACCTCATGCATGTCATAGTCCTGTGGCGGGTTTTCTGCATCTGTTGGGATGGATTTCTTTTCCACTCTCATGTGTGGGGCTTCGTAGGGTGAACAGCCTTGTTGCTAAAGCGTCCTAGAGTGATCTAGATGGAGACCCCTTTAGGTGTGGTACCCACAGCCTCTGTTAATCCTTGCTATAGAAGTGGGTGTCCAGTGGTAGGACCCGAGACCCCGTTAGCTGTGCCTACTTGAGGCTCTTGTCAGTTGGAGGTTTTCCCTCACCTCTTCTCTGTATTAGAGTAGAGCTGACATCAGAGTGTGGCTAACTGGAGAAGGTCTGCTGTCTTTTGGTGGCTTTAGTTCAGAATCCCTACCCTGTGAACCTAGTTTCTCCTTAGATCCCTCCCTAGCACTCACAGAAAAGGGAAAAGGACAATAATGAAAGCAAAGTTCAATACAGCATCTAAATACCTGGTGCCTACTAGAATACCTAGGATGCTAATTAGCACAAAAACAGGAAGGGTGGGGGAAGCAGTTGCCAGCAGTTAAACCAATAAATAACCAGGAACCACATCTGGCACTAAGGAAAGAAGATTCTTAATGAAACTGTCTCCACCAAGTCTCAAACAGTCCAAAAGAACAGATGGCATTGCCTGTGTCCAACTGTTCTATTTTTGGTGCTATGTACCAAAAAAGCAAGGGCTGGGTGGTATTGGCCACTTTCTTGTGTTGCTTGGTGAGCTGGTAGCTGGAATGGCCCAAAATAAAACTGGTTGAAATAGCTGTTTCCCTTCTCGCCATTAAGATGGAATAATTGTCAAAGCAAATTGTCTGGACAAGACCATATGGATGCACCCCATGGTAGGGCTCCCACAGTTCTATGAATGGTGTTCAGTTTCTGGAACTCACTGGGCCTCGAGGGCTTCATTGGGATGTATCATCACTGAAGAGATCGCCCACTCCTGGGGCCAGGCAGATGCCAGGCTGGGCTGGGAACCTGGGTCTTAGGAGCTTCCCAAGAATCCCCATCATGGGGTAGGGACTAAGCCTGGGGAGTCTGTATTCATGGGCAGCAGAGTGTGGGGAGGGTTGGATCCCCTGAGTGTACTCACACCTGTCTGATCCGTTTCCCAGCCCTCCTCAGCTCCTCCCATGAGCCATCAGACTCAAAGGGAGAGCGTGTTGCACTCCCTTGACTTTTTTACTCGAATACCCTGGGTACAATCTGCTATGTCCATTTCACACATGGTCTGTGTCCACCTTAGATGATGAGTAGTAGGAATGTGCTGGAACAGGGTGGCAGCCTAAACGTGGCTTCTGCTTCCACTCTCCACTTGCCAATTGAGAAGTAAAAAGCACTTTTCAATACCAGGGTGTTGTGCAGCCTCTGATTTTGCTGTGTTCAGGCTGCTTTTTTGATCTACAGGCTCTTCCATACTAGATGTCCCCTTTGCAGCCAACCAGTGCTGCGGCTGCTGCCACCACCATAGCAGGCTTGACCCCAATGTACTTTCTTGTTGTCTGTTCAACGTTCCCAAATTTGAGTCTGTCCAATACTAAAGTTCAGTAAGTCTCCTCTTTCACCAGAGAACAGTACTCCCTCAGCTGTATCCCTCCTAGGGCCGGGGGCACCACCTGCCCTCCCACTTTGACGGGCTGCTTGCAGGAAGGTAGGGTGGGGGAGAGCCAGAGTCCAGCTGTCTGTGGCCAGGTGGAGCTGACGATCCTCCTAGGACCCCCTTGCCTCCTGCTCTGGGCCATTCGAAGGTCTACATTAAGACTTTGCTCCTGTGAACACACAAGGGCACATGCTGCACCAGATTCAGGAGCAGGGGTGGCAATTTGCAGGCAGGAAGCAAGAAGAGTGCACTTCCTCTTTTATCTTGGGAACCCAGCTGCTATGGTATGAGGCCAACACTGACCCAGCCTTCTGTGTCTACAGGGAGCCTGGCCAGCTGGGCCCTCAGGCCTCAGTTGGCAACTCCACTGTCTTCTCCCCCACAGCCTGAGCTGGAATCCTGGCCCAGGCATCCAGTCCACCCCTGTCGGGGTGGAAGGACTGATGCAGGAGGCTCAATTTTATACCCAACCACGACCTGTTCTCAGAACTCCAGGGACATCACACTCTTGTCCACATCTAATTGAGTTTTCCTCTCAATGACATCTTGAGCTTGGCCTCGTTTACTATGTCAAATATTCTTGACTCAAAAGCTTAGGCAGAGTGATTGACACACCTGGTTTCTGGTCTCCGTGTGCATAATGCTGTCAGTCAAAGCCATCTCCAGTGTCCTGGTGAGATGGGTCCAGAGGGCAATGAAGAACCAGCTCTCCCAGGTCCAGGCTCTGGTTTCTCTCTGCTCTCTGTGAAAGGTGGGAGACCTGCTCTGCAAGGAGGCTTTCCCATCTGCTTTCAAGATAACCTCAGTGGCGGGAACCAGACAGGATTGGCTGACCACATACCCCCTGTTCTATGCGTGGCTGTTGACCATCCTTGGCCTTGGCGTTCGCCCATTCCCTGGACTTTTCTGCAGAATCCTTTTATTTCCCTTGACATTTCCATTCTCAGGAAAGAATGGAGACAAAGTGTCCTACTGCTTCCCTGACACCAAAAAAAAAAAAAAAAAAAAACAAAACAAAAAAACACACAAACTTGTCACTTGTCTAAAGTGTCTTAAAAAAAAAAACAAAACACTGAACATTAAAATGAACTAATTTAAAAGGAAATGTTTAATCTAAACCTTTCCTGGAGTATTTTCTCAGCCTGCCTATGCTTTGGGGGGAGGGGGAGGGGATGCTTCTCTCAACTGGAGGCACCACTGGACTTATTTCTGTATCCAGAGCAGAGAGTGAGGCAGGGGTCACACCAGTGCCTGGTCCCCACCATCCATAGGAAGGAGGATAGACCTTTCCTTAAGTCATCCTTAAAGGGTTTAGGCCTTCATGGCATTATGGTAATGAAGCCTAGCTTTAGGGACAAGGACTAAATCCCTATTTCCTCGGTACCCCAAGCAGCCTTATGACTAACTTGCAGACTAGAAGCGTCTAAATGTGTGTAACGAACTACTGGTTGCATTTTGGGCCAAGAGGCATCCAGCTGCGTTACAGCATTGGGTGCTGTGATGCAAATCAGCTTGTCTCCTTAGCATGGAGGATTTCTATTAGGGCAAGATACCTCTGTGCCTGGAACCAGATACGGGTTGGGTACACACGCCGGGGGGGCAGAGGGGCAGTGTGCATTCCTTCCCCCGGCAGCCTTGTGAAGTGGAAGCACAAATCTATACCCTGCCCTCTGAGGGTTCTATTCACCTCACATGGCCCCTAGACTAGCACAGATACTGCCCCTCATCTGCCACTGCCATAGCAAGTTTCTGCTGAGCATCTTGGCTCAATTGGCCATCTTGGTTCTGAAGGTCCCAGGATGCTGAGGATGTACACCCCAAAGAACCCATATTCTGACCTTGGTGTGCTAAACTTGCTGCTCCATGGTAGCTCTGTGGACCTAACTCTGAGAATATGTGTTGACCTGTGTTCCATGTGTCTAGTTCGGTGGCACATAGCACATTCATGTGTTAGCTCTCAAATGTGTTTTAGGGGACTCCTACCCAAACTCAAATCTTATGTATTCATTCAGCTAAATGTGGTTTTGGTAACCCCAGGGCTGGATTATATATACTCCTGTGAATTTCCCTGAAAATTCATCTTCTATAAAATTCATTTTCTAAAAAAATTTCTATGTATGAAAATCATGGTCACTTTGTGGATGTTAGATGGCTTCTCATCTAACACAAGTGGCATGATACTTTTCAAATTACCTTGAACCTGTCGAAATGTGGCTTGCCCTTGGCCTGGATCTAATAACAATACTGCTTAAAGTGGAGGAGTGAAAGGTTGGTTGTGGTAGGCAGACCAGATCAAGGTAAACCAAGGCATAGAATGGAGTCCAAACGGAAAGTGGGCATCATTCAAGCATTTCTGACAAACACTGGCATGTGTCCTCTCGTCTAATACTGACACCAACCCTGGCAAAATGTTAAATGTTTTATTGACTAAACTTATTAAATATTTTATAGCTATCTTACCAAAATCTTCATAATTGGATATACTAGGGTAGGGGGTGGTTTATAAAAGTATCATTCAGGGAAATGTATCTTGGGTCTCCAGCTCATCCTGAACCATCTCACTAGTATGTTGTCCAATATGGTGGCCTTTGTGAATGGGCTGAGGTGTTGGCACTCTGAGTATTTCCATTTTCAGCCCTGGGTATGGTACTACCTAAAAACAATTGGCTTGATTGATGGTCTTACCTACAAATAGATGTGAATACATCTGCAAATGGTTGGACTCGGTGATAGCTTAGCTGGGAGTAGAAAATTCTGTGGTTGTGGTCACTGCAGCTTATTACTGGAAGTGAGACCTTATCAATGAGCATGTGGTTCCTGATACCTGGGCACACATAGGAGCAGGAATAGGAATTCTTTGGGGGACTCCAGTTTTATACTCTAAAATGCCATTGTCTCAATTGTTCTAAAGCTTTCGTCCTCAATGGGGTTTTATGAAGGACATGTAACTGCCACTAGTGTGTTCGTGTCAGCTGTAGATCCCCCAACACAAGGTCACCTCTTGACCCATGTTTGGCTGAGATCTAATGCTTTAGAAATACTGCCTGTATCTAATAGTGCACATTTCCTACTGGAAATACATATCCCCTCTATTTTGGGACACCATCAGGAAGCAGAGTATTTTAAGTTCTTTATGGACAGAAATCATTACTTGTGGTAACAAGCTCCGAGCAAGGGAGTCATCATATCTTTTGCAGTTGAATCACTGGACTTGTCTTGGGTTCAGAAGTGTTCATCAAGTGGAATATGAGACTTTCCCAGTCTGAACTCTGAAGGATCAGAATTCGGTCATTTCTAGACTCATTTGCTATTGGCTTTTGTTCTTCTGCCTGTGACTTTAATTTGACTGAAATCTTAGGTTGACTTAAGGGAATCTGAAAATGGAAGTCACAGTGTCTGTTCATAACCTTTTTTTTTTCTTACATGAAACTTGATGCATAGCCCTTTCCCCAAAGGAAATACCTGTTTTCACTGAGGCAAAGGTAGTATTCTCTCAGAACATAGCCAGCAAAGATCTGGATAAAGCCCTAAAGATGAGTCTTCTCGGGCATTGCTTATATCAAAGTGGCTTAGAATTATTTCTTGGAGGAAAGCGACCAGGAACTCCATCCTAGTCAGTGTTAAGGTCTAAAGCGATATTGTGGCAACTCTGCTTGTTGAATGAGTATTCTATGCCACAGACCTTTTACGTTGGACTTCAAAGTCCACAGGAAAGGAAATGTAATAGATTTCTTTGAAAGGCAAAGTAAAGAGGATCGCCCTCTTATGATCTACCCTGCATAGATCATCTTTTTCTTTAGAGCAGGGCAAGTGCCTGACAGTTGCCCTTCTAGACCCAGGAATTAGTCTGTGGTCTTGAGCTGGGGTCAAGACCTTGGTGAGAATGGGTAGCATTCTCTAGAGTAACCCTGGCTGTAGGCCTGTGGGAGGTGGTACTCTGCCCAAGCTGGAAACTAGTCCCAATTCCTCTTGGAGCATCCCAGCAGTGTCTCCATGACTTCCAAATGTGATTGGGGGAAAGGGTGTTGGGCATCCAGAACTGAACAGGGTGAGATAAGCAGGGGTACTTCCTAGGTTGAAGTTTAGCACAAGAGCCTCATATCTCTGGTCTCATGTCTCATGATGTGAGGACCAGTTATGTTGACAACACAACTTGAAGTTTGGGCACCTGAATGTCGGGGCTCCTTGGCCTCTGATACCATGCAACTCCCATAGAAGCTAGACTGGATGTGTTGCTCTTTGCTAGATTCTTGGGTCTCACCATCTCGATGGCCTCAATGCCATTTTCCATTATGGCACCAGACATGTTCTGATTTGTTCAAACCTTTCCTTCAAGTGTTTAGAGAATGGAACTTGACGGCTATGTTGGACCTAAACTAAGTCACACCTACTTATGACTGGATGTTGTTGTATGGGGTGGGGGGCAATTATGACTAACAGTTTCCTGTCATTATGCCAATGTCTCTTTGGCAAAAATGTGAAAGGGGAGAAGGTATGTCATAGAATGGTACATGCTTGCCCTTAATCGGGATTAAACTCTCATTCCAACAAATCCCTGCACTCACAGCAGTATCCCGATGACTTTGGCAGAGACAGTGAGTCTTTCCCTAGACTGGAATTGTCAATCACTTAACCAGACAAGTTCGTTCTCACAGGATGGCCGAGGGACACCTGTCCAATGCTGTCGGAAAGATGGCAACAGATCTCAGATGAGACTACAATGCTCTGGTGTGATTATAATAGGAGAGCCTTCAGGTGGAGGCAGCCTCTGTAGCTCCTAGAAGCAGCTCTGGGAGCAGGCAGCCGGGCATCCAGGGCCATGCCTAGTATTTCTCCATGCCAGAGAAGAAGCCCTTCAGACCAAGAGTTGGCAAACAATTTTTGCTGCTGAGGTTCTTTCATGAAGAATCTTCATGTCTTTTTTTTTTTTTGAGGTACCCTCTGGTCTGTCCTTGTCCTTGGGCAATTGGCTCAAATGAAATAGTGACAGTCCTGAGCATCCTGGTCATTGCCAAGACTGACTCGGAATCCGAGGGCTTGGCTGTGAACGCCAAATGTATATTTCTGCCGATTTCTTATCCTTTGTTTTTGGAATTCATTCCTCCACGTGGGGTCAGCACTAAAGTCTGGGGATAAAAAACCTACTTCTTGCCTCCTGATCAGAGATCTACCTCCCAGTGACTGCAGGTTTGTGGACTTCAAACCTTGTTCCCTCCACATCTTCACCTTTGTACCACTCCTCCTTGGTACCACTTCCTCTGATACATGCTGAGATTCCCAGAATTTGGGGGGTGGACCAGGGCTCCTTCCCAGGCTGCTTCATACAGAAATAGAGGCCAACCTGGCTCAGCCAGTCCCTGAATGAGAAGCAGCATGGAGAACAGGGCTCCAGTTAACAGGGATTTGGGGAAATGGTCTTTGACCTTGGAATGGCTGGAAGATGCCTGTTAAGGTCTGTAAACAAGTCAGGATGGCACCTGGCATTTTGCCAGAGGGAGTGGTTTGTGAAGTAACGCCAGCGAGCCATTAAGTATGGAGATTCCTTATTGGTTGACTGCTGTATCTAGTTTATGTTAATTAAGACAAGCTGTGTGTAATGTATATATACCCCTCCTGTCCTACAATAAATGGTTCCCATTCCTGCTGTATCAATGTACACAAGTTGTTCGTCACCCCCCGGTTATTTTGCTGCAGCCGGACTGTGGCAGATGCCAAGAGAACTGAGTTCTCAGTGTCCCAGCCTGGTTCTCCTGGTCGGATCCATCTTTCCATGAGGAAGGAGCTCTGACATACAGTGAGGAAAAGCCGCCCACCCCAGGCAGCAGAATCCAATCCTGACAACTCTTTTAAATGGGGGAAAAATAATGCACTCTCAGGTGAACCAATGGATACTCATTGTGGCACTAAAACCCTTCAAGTTTTAAATTTCTTGTGATCTACCAAGGAATTTAAAACCAAGCATTTCAAATAGTTTCCCTAATTAACACTTAATGAGTTTTATGACATCAAAAGCACAAGATACTAGATATGCTTTTGAGGGGGACTGGCTCATGAGGTTTTGGACAACGAGCAGGCTCCTTGGATTCAACTAATTCCAGCTCTGTGGCTGTAGAGTGCTCCTGGCTCTCGGGCTATTGATGCAGACCCAGCAAACCAAATCTTGAGCTCGCCCTTCCATCAGTTTCTCAAAACTATCTTATCCACCCCCTTCCAAAAATGTTTAAAGGCATACCTGGAGTTGCCAGGAGTCCTGTTTCCCCTTGTCTGAAATCTGATGGTCAAATACACTAATTTTGTGTATCTTAAGTAGTTCATGTCAAAAACGACCAGTGTGTTCTCTGTACTACGGGATTAGAATCACTAACATTTTAGGTCTGATGGGATTAGAGAGCTAGTTTCAGAAGTGCCTTAAAACTTGGTTCCTTTAGAATCGTGCTTGGTACCAAAGCATATCAGTCAAAGATCTATAGGGAAGATTGGCAGGAGATACATAAATATCTGCAGACCCTTGACTAGCCATGAAGACAGAGAAGGTTGTGTCTTTGAGGCTTCAGATGGGAGAGCAGACCCTGTAGAGCCCTGGACCCACAGCCATTCATGTTATATTTTTTTCAAAGAACTCGTCTGAGTATGTACTCAAACAAAGTCTCCTAAATCCTGTCTCATACAGAGGCTGAGAAGGCCCTGACAGGCCATCTAAAAGCCAGACATGTTGGGATGCTCAGAGAAGCCTTGTCCTAGTGAAAGTCTTCAAACTGTGGAGTGGGCAGGGGGGGGGGCTTGTGTCAATCCTGGAGTCCTGATCAAGAATAGGATTAAGAGCACATCCCACCCACAGGCTCAACTCGTTCCTGTTCCATGCAGGACCCCAACCAATGGAAAGGGCTCCTCCATGTGGGGACCAATCCTCATGCTTGGTCTACTCCATCTGTTCTAGAAACATCTCCATAGAAATATCCAAAACTCCAACTTTTCCAGTTCTCTAGCTGTTGACTAATCCAAGTTAACACCTAAAAGTGAGCTGCTTGTAACAATAGTATAGATGTACAGTCCCTACCATGGCCCCCAAAGGTCCTGCACTGAAGGCTTGGTGGCACCCTGTGGCACCCTCTGTGTGGGGGAATGGCACTAGTAGAAGGCTGTAAGATCCCTGGGGGCAGATCCTTGAAGGGTCTGTTACGACCCACCCTGGACCTTCCCTTGCTCTTCCTGGGTGAGGTGACTAGCTTTGCTCCTTCCCTGATGCTCTCCCTCCCTCCCAGGCCCAAAGCAATTGGGGCTAAGTGAACATCAACTCAAACTTTCAGAAAACCTAGTCAACACCTTTCCTCCTCACAAACTGTTTCTCTTGGGTATTTTGCCAAGGCAATAGAAAACTAAACAAAACCTGGTACCAGGAGTGGGACCACTGCTGTGATGACACCAGTATACTTTAGAAGCCTTTGAAATTGGCTTATGGCACAAGTTAAGTCTAGAGGTGTGGGGCTGGAGGCAGCCTAGGATGGTCCAAGCCAAGTTAGTGGATGAGCCTGACCACGGAGGACTACAATCCCAATAGGCACACAGAGAAGGTTGTGATGACGAGGCTTTAGATGGAAAAGCAGATTTCATCGAGCTGGGGACCTGCTGCCACTTGTGCTCTACTTTGTCCCTCTGAGACTTGAGAGGCTGAATTTGAAGGTGAAGGGTTATCTGGAGAGAACTTCAAGTCAAAAGAGCATTTAGGTATCACTGGCATTGCTGTCTGCTTTTATCTAGACCCAAGTGGGTCCAGAGCAGAACACAGTGGAAAGACTTGAACTTTTCGTTCTGCAGAAAAAGGATGTACTTAAAACCTCAGCCAGTGACGGTTTTGTTGCTAATGAGGTGATTGCCATTAGTAAGCCAAAAGTGGATGAGCACTTCCCTGGTCACACAAGGCCCTGGGTTTCCTACTTTGACCAGGAAAGAAGAAAAAGGCCATTAAGGGCATTCTGGACAACCAGTAAAACTCAAAGCCTCCCAGGCTCAGACTTCCGAGAGACTCGGGATGCACTACTTGCTCAAGAGCACCTAGGAAACCTATGTCCCCAGGATTTCTTTCCCTGTGCTGTGGGGTTCAGGCACTCGGGCTGCCATAGCCAAGATCTGAGTGGGTCCCCGTGTGTGGCTCACTTGAGGGGAAGACCTTGGCCTGGCTCACATGATGATCCTTTAAGCTCTGTTGGATGTCAGAAATATGGGGCTGGCGTCAAGGCAAACCTGGGAGGCCAGAAACGTGTTGCCATCAGAAACCCTCCAAGCATCCCCAGAGGGTGGGCTGTGATGCTGGGTGAAGTTGAAGCCAGAATGGAGACCTCAAAGTTGGGGATGCCAAGAAAGGGGGGCATTTGCTGAAGGAAGCTTCAGGAAGAGCCAGCCCGTCTGCACCCTCTGATGCTCACATCCTCCCCCTGGTGTCCCTGATCCCAGGAGGAAGCCATGGGATTTAACATCTGCCCTGCTGGGTTTTGGTCTCCTTGGGTCTGATCCTTCCTATCATCCTACTGCCTTCCAGAATGAGTGTGTACCCTGAGCCATCGAATTTTGTAAATAAGTGACTTGTTTCTTGGCTTTTAACTGAGGACTTGCAGCTAAAGTTCGCCGTGAGGTGCCCAGATGAGTTTGGACTTGGACTCCTAAGCAATGTTGGGTCTGCCAAGGTTCTGGGAGACTCCTGAAGATCACTAAATGCAGTCCTCATTATAAGATGCACATGGGCCTTCGTGGGCCGGAGGAGGAACGCTATGGTTTGCCTCTGAAATGCCCCTCAGAAGCCATTTTCAAAGCTGAGAAGGCTTTGAATTAAAAAGCGGTCCTCATGGATCATAGGACTGTCAGCCATCCGTTACTTTCTGTATAAAGGGAAATAAGAGTTCATGTGGCAGAATACATGGTGCAATCAGTGACCAAATGTCACTTGTGTCTGAAATCAAAGAACAAGAATGGAAGGCAGTCTTGGGACCCGTGAATAGGACTCACCACCCAAAGACCTGGAGAGAAACAGAATGGGAAACTCTGTGATGTTTGACCTGCCTTGGTTAGCAGTCATGTGGCTTTGAGAAATTTTCTCTTATGCAGGATGATAATGATAAGCCGTCATGGGGTCCACAGGTGAGGGACCTGGCACTGACTCTGTGACCTCTGTCCTCAATGAACCAGGAGTCCCAACTCTAATTCCTTGCTGGCCCATTATTGGCTTTTGCTAATGAGGTTGGGTTTTGGTGGCTAAGAAAACAATGGTAGTGTCTGGAATCCTATGGCATGAGAGGTTTGAAGGGGGGGGGTGGGACTTTCCAAAAGTATAGGGCTATCCAGACTTCCCTTGAGGGAAAACTGTTGGCTCCTGGAGTCTAGTGGGAAGAGACGGAAGGACAAGGGAAATAAGGACGTTAGATAGAAAGACCCGAGTTTTGTGGTCATCCCTGCATGCTTGCTATGATACAAGCTCTCCTGGGACATGGAACCAAATGCCCCAGTACTGTGGCCTTGCAGGGGATGGTCTTGATTCAGAGGTGAGGTTGCCCACCTCTCCTGAACCTGAGAAATCATCCCTTAACCTGTGGGGCTGAGGAATTGAACCAGTGAATCAAAGAGGGTTCTGCTGTTCCTTGGCTCTGCCTTCCCAGAGGGGATAACGGGAATCTAGGTCTGGTGACCACTAAGGACCAGGAATGATTCCACTGACAGGGTCAATGTGCCTTTGCAAATGGAAGTGAATGTGAAGCCCTCACCTGAGGAGGATAAGCCCTTCCCTGAACCAACTCCTAAGGAAGAGAAGTCCTCCTTGCAGATGCTGCTTATTTAACACACAGAATCTCTCCTCCCCTGGCTCTGACTCTAATGTTTCTGTGAACCAAAACTTTTATACCCTGGGCAAGTGGAGAGAAGGAACTTTGATTCCCAGTCAATCCCTGATGGCAGACTGGAAACCACTGCATGAAGTCCACGGCCTAAAAGATGACCCATTCGTCAGGGTCTCTCTGTAGTCTCGGGACTGTGTCCCCTGCCACTTCTCCTAGAACTGAAAGAGCAGAGAAGTAACCAGTGCTCATGGGCCCAGCTGAGCTTGTAGCCACGGAAGCCCAAAATGGTAAGGGAATGTAGTCACTGGTTGGGAAGAAAAGAACTAGATACCCCAGACTGCCTTTTGCTCTGCTGAGGATTTTTCTTGAAAGCATCCTCTTGTCCGCTGGGGATAGGATCTCTTATACTATAGGATTCCAGAGGCTACCATTAATTTTATAGCCACCAAAATCCAATCTTGTGAGCAAAATCCAATAATGGCCAGCGAGGAACCTTAAGTTGGCACTCATGGTTCATTGAGGACAGGGGCCAGAGTCTTCCGCGTGAATACAAAGGTGACTCCTATGGAGCACAGAACAGGGTATAGCATGATCTTTGGAGTCAAACCAAACAATCACACCCATGTGGAGATGTCCTGTCAGCCTACTTGGGGCTTCTCCTTGAGTATGAGGAATGACCATTTATGGCGGCTGACATTGTATATGGTCCGTTCTTCCACTGGAGTCCTCCACACTAGGATGGCCTCTCTGCCTGACCTAGTTATAAAAGAGTTTTCATTGCTGTCCCCACTACAGCTGTCTTTTCAGATCTTGCCATCATTGTCACCCCTGTTGGCTATTCCAGCTCCTCTGTTGTCAGGAATAGGCCACCTCTTCTACCACCGCTGATTCCCGACCCTCTATCCTTGCTGTTGGAGGACCCTTGGCAGCAGTAGAAATGAAGTCGGGTGCATGGTCGTCTTTGCAGTGGAATCATTCCTGGTCCTTAGTGTTCACCAGACAGAGATTCTTCGGACCCTGGTTGTCTGTCCAGTGGAATCGGCAGAGCAGCTCCCACGTAACCCATGGCTGAAAATGATGGTGGCAGTTTAGGGACCTGGACTATGCTCAGAAGCACGTTTTCACTAACAAACATTAGCAAATTACCTGGCATCTTGACTTGTTCAGCATCTGGAGCGTGTCCTTGCTGGGCCCTCCTGTTCATCTCTCTGTGCACTTGTTCCTGAGGCACTTGTAATCCTAGAGTCAAATCTCTAATGTCAAAGGATGAAACTTGGGCCACTTGGGCTGTATGTGTGAACCAGAGGTGACTATACCTCTGCCTCCTCCAGGCATTGATCCAAACCCCCCAACTCCCTCGCACCCCTGAAGCCCACTGGAGAGACCAATTGTTCCATCCCCAGAGCTTGGCTGTTGAGTGATATCGTTGCCTCTGGACTTTGCTTGATGGTATGCATCTGTCCACCCTCTGGCCTCCCGCTTCCTTGAGTGGAATGATCCCTACTGATAAATCCCAAGGGCGCTTTGTATCAACCCCTGGATCCCAGAGTCGATGCCAGGGGACCCGCTGAGGTCGCCTCCCCCCACTTATTTCTTGGCAATAAATAAACCTCTTAGCTTTGTAGAAATGGAGTAGATGAAACAGAAGTTCAGCTTCCTAAGGAAGCCAGCACTTAGGATAAAGCAGGAATTGATGGGATTAGAGCCTAGATGGGTCTAGACCCATAGTTCAGTGCTGTTTGAGAGCAGAGGTGACTCTTGTGGAATGAAACATGGAAGTGAAGAGGGAATGAAGAAACTTCCACTCCAGCTAGAAGCCTAGCCATCTCCTGATTCCAAATGGCCCCAGACTGTATCCAGCTCACACTTGAGGTCATTCCCCATGTGGAGCAGGAAACTGTCCAAATGGATGCACCAAGTGAGATTGCCTGTGTGTAGGAAGGAGGCCTAGGGTACCTTCTTCCAAAAAGCAGAACTCTCAAGAGAACACACCAATGTAAAGATGCTCTGATTAATTACAACTGCAGAGACACATTCATTATATGAACACTCCCTAAGCACCATACTTGGGATCTTCGCACCTTCCCAAATATAATAAAAACATTGCAAAACCAGTAAAGTGTAAATACTGACCTGTGGATCCTGCCTGTGATCCTATCACAATATATTTGCTAAAACTAAAATGACCCAGGGCTCATGGTAATCACGGAGCCACAGGAGTGGGAGAGAGGATCAGACCACACATGCCACCTCATGCCACTGATGCATGTTTTTGGATCACTTTTTCCCTCTTCCCAAGTTGGCTCACTTGAAGATGCAGAAAGGAATCTTTCTGCCCTGCATAGATAACTTGCCCTCTGCATTCATCCAGCAAAAACTCAAAATTCCTACATCTCTTTCCCCTCCAGAAGGGCTGTGGGGGCTGCCCTCTCTTCTGATCCACCCACCTCCCGGCTACCCAGTTGCCCAGCTGGGTCCTCAGCTGCTGCATCTGTTGGTGAGGCCATAAATCAGAGGCAGGGTCAGGCCTGGTCAGCTTGCTGATGGAATTAGAGTAACAAATGGGGAGTGGGGTGTTTAGATTAGTCTTGGCTCTGGAGCTGAAGGAGGAAGGCTGGCACTTAACTTCTTGATAAACTCAGCACCAATACATCCTGGGTCAGCAATTATGGTTTAAAGATCCCTTGGTAGGGTCCGAGGTGGAACCTCCTTGGGCAGCTGTGACCACCTGAGTAGCCCTGCCATGACTGAGAGGTAGGTGAGATGTGAGAGCAGGAGAGGGCCAACTGTGGATGATGTAAGGTACCTGCCAGTGCAGAGCCTTTGCCCCCTCATGTGCCCTGTGCATGAGCTGAGGTACTCTGCAGTGGTAAAGGGGTGAACTGGATGTGGACAGGGCAGACTTGGATTATACTCCAAGTCTGAGGATATCTGCGCAAACCCCTGTGGGATGCTCCAGAGCAAGACTCATTTGAGCAATGCCACATTAGGCACAAATGAGCCAGGCTCCAAGTCCCTTCTGTGCTCAAACATGGGCTGGGGTGACCTAAGAAGCTCATGGTGACACTGCCAATGCTATGATAGATCCCAAAGGTGCCGTTGATGGGTACAGTCCAACCACTGAATAGTGACTTTCTCTTTGAATAAAAGCCCAGGACCTGTGGGACTGCCATATGGACATCTTCCTCCCTGCTCCAGAATCCAGGCTTACTGGAGAGTCTGATGCATCCAGATATGTCCACTTAACCTGCATGTCACTCTTGGGAATCTTCTCCATTGGTAGACTTGGCGGCAGGGCCTTTTCTGTGATCCTTGGGGCAGTCGGAGCATGAGGGGACTTGAATGGCCTATTCAATGTGTGGGTGATGTTCAGGCAATTGATACAAAGAGCATCCCAGCTTTAAAACCACCAATATAAGTTGTAGGGGACAACATGACCTTTTTTGGATAAAGGCTCAGGGAGGTGAAGTTAAAAATTCCTGAGATCACAAAGCAAGTAAGAGAATAACCTTCAGACTCAGATCTGTCTGACCTTAAACCATACTTTCAATGCTACTTTTGACCATCTTCAGGGTGTTCTTCCCCAAACTGCAGGGAGGTCACTCAATCCCATGTTCACACAGAAAGTACCCAGGCCTCCCCAGCATGGATCAGACCACACATGCCACCTCATGCCACTGATGCATGTTTTTGGATCACTTTTTCCCTCTTCCCAAGTTGGCTCACTTGAAGATGCAGAAAGGAATCTTTCTGCCCTGCATAGATAACTTGCCCTCTGCATTCATCCAGCAAAAACTCAAAATTCCTACATCTCTTTCCCCTCCAGAAGGGCTGTGGGGGCTGCCCTCTCTTCTGATCCACCCACCTCCCGGCTACCCAGTTGCCCAGCTGGGTCCTCAGCTGCTGCATCTGTTGGTGAGGCCATAAATCAGAGGCAGGGTCAGGCCTGGTCAGCTTGCTGATGGAATTAGAGTAACAAATGGGGAGTGGGGTGTTTAGATTAGTCTTGGCTCTGGAGCTGAAGGAGGAAGGCTGGCACTTAACTTCTTGATAAACTCAGCACCAATACATCCTGGGTCAGCAATTATGGTTTAAAGATCCCTTGGTAGGGTCCGAGGTGGAACCTCCTTGGGCAGCTGTGACCACCTGAGTAGCCCTGCCATGACTGAGAGGTAGGTGAGATGTGAGAGCAGGAGAGGGCCAACTGTGGATGATGTAAGGTACCTGCCAGTGCAGAGCCTTTGCCCCCTCATGTGCCCTGTGCATGAGCTGAGGTACTCTGCAGTGGTAAAGGGGTGAACTGGATGTGGACAGGGCAGACTTGGATTATACTCCAAGTCTGAGGATATCTGCGCAAACCCCTGTGGGATGCTCCAGAGCAAGACTCATTTGAGCAATGCCACATTAGGCACAAATGAGCCAGGCTCCAAGTCCCTTCTGTGCTCAAACATGGGCTGGGGTGACCTAAGAAGCTCATGGTGACACTGCCAATGCTATGATAGATCCCAAAGGTGCCGTTGATGGGTACAGTCCAACCACTGAATAGTGACTTTCTCTTTGAATAAAAGCCCAGGACCTGTGGGACTGCCATATGGACATCTTCCTCCCTGCTCCAGAATCCAGGCTTACTGGAGAGTCTGATGCATCCAGATATGTCCACTTAACCTGCATGTCACTCTTGGGAATCTTCTCCATTGGTAGACTTGGCGGCAGGGCCTTTTCTGTGATCCTTGGGGCAGTCGGAGCATGAGGGGACTTGAATGGCCTATTCAATGTGTGGGTGATGTTCAGGCAATTGATACAAAGAGCATCCCAGCTTTAAAACCACCAATATAAGTTGTAGGGGACAACATGACCTTTTTTGGATAAAGGCTCAGGGAGGTGAAGTTAAAAATTCCTGAGATCACAAAGCAAGTAAGAGAATAACCTTCAGACTCAGATCTGTCTGACCTTAAACCATACTTTCAATGCTACTTTTGACCATCTTCAGGGTGTTCTTCCCCAAACTGCAGGGAGGTCACTCAATCCCATGTTCACACAGAAAGTACCCAGGCCTCCCCAGCATGGATCCCTAACAGCCTACAAGACACGAATGACCCCACACTGCTGGGGGCAGATCACTCATTACATGTGTTCAGCAACCGAGTAGCAGATAGAGATTTGTGTAGAAATGCTTATGTGCTTTCTAAAAGCTGTGAGTCAGGGGCACTTATCACAACAGCCCTGAGATAGATCAGGATGGTTTAGCTTCTGAGCTTTTATTTTCTCAGCTGCAAAATGGGGATAAGGAGCTGGGGGACTCTATGCTGGAAATCCTGTGGATTTGCACCCTGACCTTCAATCTTCAGCCACGCCAAAGCTGCCTGCAAGACCAAGTGTCAGACCAGTGTCCCGTATCTGGACACCAAGCATTCTCAGCTCTAGTGCTCCCCAGTCAAGCATACAAGGGGACCCTTGTGCTGGGTAAGACCACACATCAGGTCCTCTTTCTCCTCCACAATGAAGTCCCTGTGAACACGGGCATCTTGCCATGTTCCAGATGGCCAGCCGTTCTCCTGATGCGTCACTGAACAATCCTCCATGTTTCATGGTCCTGTCCATTAAAAGTCTGTTGCTTAAACAAAGCAGAGGCCTCTGGCTGGAACTGCCACTGGTAATCTGCAGGCTCTGCACTGAGAAGCACGGGAGATATGTCCACAGACCAAGGAAATTCCCAAGAATGAAATGGGACATCACCAAGTGAACTAGGTAATGGCTGGCCAGGGGCCGAGGGTGTCCATCTTAGATCCTTCGGTACCTTTGGAGAGATGCTAATGTGCTCCTTGGGCCACTGGGAGGCCAGGATCTCACCATCCACAGAAAGGTAGAGATACACAAGAATCAGGCACTGACCGTTGCTAATGGCTGTGGGTCTGGAGTCGGTCCCAGCTCTGCTGCTTTGTTATGAAACCTGGTCTGATCTGAAAAATGGGAACCAATTTCAGCATTAAGCACTCGTGGGGACCCACATCATTGTGCCCAGTGCTCAGAGCACCAAGCACACAGAAGCCCTGGATCCACTGTGAAGCCTGCAACACTGGCCTGCAGTCACTACCGTTTCCATGGATGGTGACACTGGGAGTATTGGGTTTTCTCAGGGGACTGGCATCAAGGCCGAGGCTACAAGGGCTTCCTTGGGCTCAACCCCCTGGGGAAGGAGATGGGAGTGCTGCTGACACACAGGCCCAGTGATGGACCCCATAGGGAGCTCTGGAACTGGCAGATCCCTTCAAAGGCATCAATATGGTGTTCCCAGCCCTTCATAATGACGTGGGTGTGCCATTGGTTGGAAGCCTGGCGAGAGAGCATGTGACCTTGGCCTAGGCTGCACCCCACAGATGACGCAGCCTGAGGAGGACTGACAGCCTGGGCGGCAGATGTAGGGAGGTCTGTTTGCAGCATGGAGACGTGGGGAGCTGGGGACAGTCTCCTGGAGGTGGCATCTTGGTCGAGTTGGCCAGGTGAAAGACGGGAGGAGGAGCTCCAGACACCTCACAGCTGAGGGGTGGGGAGGGGACCAGGGGAAAAGTTGGCCCCACTGACGCCCTCTGACATCACTGGGGCACACTCACCTGCTTGTGAGCTCACTTCCTCTCCTTAGCTCTTGTTGGAAACTTCCTGAGAAGGTGACATTGAGCTGCTACAGTAGCCCTTGTTACTGTCCATCCCTTACCTTGATATTTTTTTTCCTAGCAAACTCTCTCAATTGGACACCACATCCCAAACCAGATGAGAAGGTCCTTTTCCACTGTGGAAAGGAAACATCACGAGGGCAGAGACCTTGAGCATCTGCCTCCTGTTGAACATCCCCAGCACCCTGAGCAAGATGAGACTTTGACACATTTGGTGACTGTCCTGTGGGTCCAGGTCTTCCAGTCATGGGGAGGAGGGCCAGCAGGTAGAGTGGAAGATGGCATTGAGTGCTAGGATTCCACGAGGTCTTGGAGTGAGAGAAGTTGGAAGGTCAAGTTCCTAGGTCTTGGGAGGTGGAAATTTTGACCTCTTTGGTACATAAGGGGAAAGGACACCTGAATCCTCAGGAAAAAGAGGCGAGTCTGACTGACGCACCCTCGGATGCATGGACAACTGGGGGAAGAGACTGGCACACCAAGGCCTCACTCCCAAAGCCTTGGAGACAGACCTGCACTACAGCTAACAAGGTGCATCTGCCCGTGGCCAGGCCAGATGGTCCCCTAAGCCATCCCACATGGGCAACTCTCCTGCCACCCCAGCAAAGGCCCCTCCCAAGGTCTCTCATCAACTTGCCTTGAAGTCGCACCTTCCTGGGGCAGGATACTCTTTTATTGCAAACTTCCCAACTGATTGTTCTCAGGACCAAGCCCTTTGATGGTTTTATTGTCCCTAAATTCACACCAGGCTCCATTAACTTCAGAGCAGATAGAGAATGCAGAGAGGGGAGGGTTTGGGAAGGGAGCAGCCCAGGATCAAGGCAGGAGATTGCGACTTCTAAATCTGCCCCACCAGACTTCCTCTGAAAACTCGCACATGCAGGAGCAGGTCCCATCATCTCTGGCCCAGAAGGCCCACGTTAAGTGGATCAAGGTGGCCGTCATCTCTGGGAGCTCCTGAGCACAATTTCTCCCCCTGGTTGGTCCACACAGCCCCCTGATTCCCTAACTAGCAGCCTAGTTCAGGGACTGGGTGGCTCTCAAGATGGACGCTGATGAGATTTTATGGTAGGTTCTGAATTTCCCAGTTCGTGCTGGGATCGGCTTGGCCAAAGTAGCTCAAGGTCTGCTTTTGGAAGTTCCCAGACTGAGCTTGGGTACCACGAAGTCCACACAGTCCTGTCTCCTTTCCCCACCTTCTTGCTTCCTGGGATGGACTTCCGGATTATAGGAGGCCGTTAGGAACCATGCTGAGCAGAGGGGCTTTATCCTGTTGGAAACAGATGGCCTGGATATTTCTTATCAAAACTTGTGTGCTGAGGACCTGCCACCCGAGGCTCTGGTGGAAGAGGGGGCTGTTGGGGGGTATCTAGGCCCATGAGGGTGGGGTGCCCTCAGCCCTCCAGAAGGAACCATTACACCCATGAAAGACCCCAGAGAGCTGCCTGGCCCCTCCCAGGGGGGACCCAGCAAGAAGGTCTGAACCAGGAAACGGGCCCTCACCAGATGCTGAGTCTGCTGCTACCTTGATCTTGACACTCAGACTGAGATTTGTTTAAGCCACCCTCACCCCAGTCTGTGGCCTTTTGTCAGAGTAGCTCAAACAGACTAAGCCAGGGATGACTTGATGGGTGGCCCAGAAGAAAGCTCTAAGGAGGGTTCTCCAGGCAAAGAAGAAGCCACAGGGTATCGAACCATCTTTCATGAGTCAGGTGGGGTGGGTGCCTCTAGGTGGGGATGTCTAGGGACTTCGGGGTTGTGTGTGCTTCTTGCATGCTACGTGATTGGAGAAAGACCTCAGGTTGACTTTGAGGCTATTAGCATGATGCTCATAGGGACAAGAACTGTCTGAAGGGACAGGTGGACTTGAGTGGGCTGGGAGGATGGGAGACATGCGTTGGATTCTAGTTACACACATCCTAGCTTGGGCCTGGGTCGGTCGATACATGCTGAGGCCCTACTATGTATCAATGACTCTCCTAAGCCAATTGCAAGAAGGCACTTGGCAAGAAAGCCCACTGGGCTCTGTGCTTAGTGTGTAGGACAGGAGGAACGTGGGCAGGTTCAGGGTGTTTGAGAGCTTACTGGATGTGCTGATGGACAGGATGTGGAAAGAGGGAGACTTCATAAGGTGGCCATGTCAGATCTTGGTTGGGTCCCTAAAGAAATAAATTCAGAGATGGAGACAGGAAAGAGGCTTGTTGGAGACAATTCCCAGGGATCAGTTTGATACAATTCCCAACTGTGTTGAGTGCTACCTGGTCTTGGGAGATCAGCTGCAATGAGAGTGTTTACACCACAGAATCTGTCAGATGCTATAACCTGAGTAGGTTGCTAAATGTTGCTGGCACACCACCGGTGTCTGCTAAAGAGATGGGGGCAGGAGGTGGACCTTGGCAGAGCACCTCTGCTCAGGAAGCAGACCTGATGGTCCCCATTAACTCAGGGCACCTACGAGCCAAGAGTACCTCGCTACGGAAGAGTCCTGCATGGGGCAGAAGTGCTCACCATGTTCAGCCTGTGACTTGGGGCTGCCCAGGAAGAGCCCAGCTCAGCCTGAAAGAAGAGATTGACCCTAGAATCTCAGCTAATGGCATTTCTGCAACAAAATAGAAAGATGAATTTTTCTTTAAATAAAAAAATGACCCAAAACATGTCTTGAAACATGTGTACACTGAGGGATAGGCTCAAGCTAATGCATTTCTCTGGCTTTCTTGATTTCTGTGATAAGAAAGAAATATTGACTCTTGGCAATTTTCCAGAATGAGATACTTTGTTAACAGACTTTTTCATGTGATACAACAGATCTCCTGAACTTGTTCTTATCTGACATTTTGTATTTGACCAACATCCCTCCAACCACACCACCTGTTAGCGAACATTCTACCCTGCTTCTGAGGTCAATATTTTTAGGATCTACATGTGAGATCCCTTTGAGAGGGGTCTGGGAGGTTCACCTGACTGCTCTCCAGCATGTGTGCTAAGAAGGGGGTAGCTGTACCCCAGTCTTCCTGCTCTCCATGGTGGGGATATGAGGGGGAGGGGAATTCATGTCCTCCAAGGGGAGGACAGAAGGCACAATCACTAGGATTTACTAGATTCCGGCTGTCAATCCCTGTCTCCATGGCTTCCCCTCCTATCTAGACCAGATCTGTTTGACTTCTGGCCTTTGCCAGATAGCCCATGTCTCACTTTCAGTGGAGTTCAGCCTGCAAAGACAAGGCAGGAGCTCAGGGTGGGAGAGAGGTGGGACAGCTAGTCTCCAGTAGCAGGAGCTTTGCCCTTTCTCAGTCCCTTCTTAAGATTCCATGGTAAGATGCAAACCTGGGGGACCCAAGGGGAACTTCTGTACTCTCTGAATGCAGGCCCGTGGCAGACGGGCTGGGGCATGTGCTAGGATTGTGGTCTTCCGGCCAATTTCACGTGCCCGCTCCGCCACTGAGCAGCTGAATGTTTTAAGAGAACAGGGTGAAGTTCCCTAACCCTTCACCTCAACTCCCCACCTGTGACATGGGGTTGGTGGAACCAGCCAGTGAGCTGTTAAGGACTAGATGCATGACAGAGGCTTCATGTGGTAAATAGAAATGGGAGGCTGCATTGTACAATCAGGACCTGCCACTCAAACCACCCAACTGTCCCCTCAGGACAATTCATCGCAATTCGATGGCCTGATGATCACCCTGTTCTGCCTGCGGGGGGCCAGTGGATGTCTAGCCCACTGCTTTCTAAAGGGGCTCAAAACACGTGGGCAGACCAGGCATCTTGCTCACACCCCAGGGCTGCAGTCTTGCTCCTGAGTGTGGATGCTGGCCTCGGCCACTCTACCCCCAAGTGAAATTAACCCTGGACTTCTCGGGATGGCTACAGACATTCCATTTAAACCTTCCTATGACAGGAATGAATTGGGGATGACAGAAGTGCACATCAAGAGGGGGTGACTTAAGGGTCCACCCACACCCCGGGCTGGCGCACAGCCAGGGAATGAGGCTGGACAGGTGCCCGTGTGGACTGAGCTCTGTAATGCTCTGAGTGAATCTCTGCATGCAGGGTGGGCTACAGCCCCCCGACAAATGCAAAGCAATCGAAGGTATATTTTTACATATCTGTAGGAAACAGAGATCTAGAATCGGGGAGTTGGGAGTCTGCTATCCAGAGCTGTGGCCACTAGCGATGTGGACAAGTGAGCACTCAAAGTGTAGCCAGTGTCACTAGGAAACCCAATGCTTCTCTTGTGGTTCACTGACATTGAAACTGCACTGCTGCCTGACAGGTGCCGACTTGGGTGGTGTAGGGAGGCTGGTCCAGAAGGCGGCAGAGGATGGACGGCCAGGGGGCACTGTTTTTTGTGGCCTGGCTTATGAAATAAAACCCTGTATTGTATCAGAAATATTCTCCAAAAGTGCTGGCTGGCTCTGGGCTCCACATGTGGGAACCTCCATGGGGACAGGAAGGCCGAGCCCATAGGAGCAGGGTTGGCTTGAGTCCTGCTGCTGTAGGGCCTCTGCAGGTGTCTGAAGACTGCAGGGTGCTTTGGCCAGAGACCCAGCTGTGTTCTATTGAAGGGTGGCAGAGACTCTGTTGCCTGAGGTCCCTTCTAGTACCTCTATGAAAACCTATGGGGAAGGGCCACCTGCCACCTTGACCCATGTGTCCTTCCCAGAACCTCCTTGCCTTGGGAGGCCAAAGAGGTTTCCCTACTTCCATTTTTAACTGAAAAAAAAAAAACCTGGGAAACTCCCCACCCTGAGCTTCGAGGCATGGATTTTGCCAATGTGACATGAGGGCTTCTGACATGCACCTGACTGTTCTACTGGGTGGGAGCTGGCCAAGGTCACTGCCCTTGGAGAGCCCCATAGAGCACCATGGAGCCTGGGGAAACCAGATTGTGTATTATCTCTACGTTTTTGTGTCCTCACTATAAGCACTTGGGGGAATCCTTTCTCATGAGTTGTTCTGAGCCTGTTTATCTGCCGATTCTGAGAATCAGTAAGAATTGAGTGGTCTTAAAATTCAAAACATCAAATGAGACCTGATACTTCATGATGGCTGTCATTTCCCAACTCCCACCCTCCTACCCAGAGTGCCAAAGATTCCTGAATCACATCTTCTGGGAAGTTCTCCACTTGCAGACACCCGTGGTACCTTTTGATGCCTCTCCCTTTGGGCTTGAGTATCGCTGAGTCCTTGTGGTCCCAGCAGGAAGCGGTCATCTGAAATCTCTGCCTGGGGTCTGATTCCTAAGTACTCTGAGTAGTGGCCTCTTCTGAAAGCCTGGTGACAGTATCCCAAGTCCCAGACTAGATGAAGGGAAGGTGTAAGAAGCACCAATTTGAGAAGCGGGTGCTGCTGTCCTTCTGTGGAATGGTCCTCTTGGAAGAGGAGAATAGAAACTTGACTCTGCTTAAAAAATGAAATAAAATGGACTCAACGTCAATCCAGCTTCCTTAGTGCTGATGAGGCCTGGTGTCCTAGTATCTGGTGGGAGGGAGGGAAGGGGCACCCAGAATGGTGGGCCATGGACCACAGTGCCATTCACTCAAACCTGAATGGCATCAGCACCTCTAACTCTGGGCCAGCCCTCGCCCCCGCCCTCACCCCAGCCCTCGTCCCAGCCCTGCAGGGCCTGGGGTCTCCGTAAAAGGGTCTGGCTAACTGTTCAGCGAGGTCCTACTACCTGGACACTTCCTATTCTAGTTGGGTGACTCCAGGGGAGATGCCTCAGTCCTGCTTATTTGCATCCCAAAGTGCCCTTCCCCAGAGGGTATACACAGGGCAGCTTTGCAATTGGGAACTAGGTTTAAAGTCCTAGAAATGCAGAGACTTAATAGAGACCTATTTCTGAAGACCTATTGCAGCACCTAGAAACAGGCTTACATACCTTTGTTTGCCTCTGAGCCCCATTTCCACCCCCTGTAAAATGGGGGCACTGGTATGTATCTCATGGGCTTGTTCTAAGGGTCAAATGAGCCAGGATGTGTCGGGCTCTGAGAAGAGCACCTGGCATGTCATGTCACAGACGCTTTCCTTGAGGTCCTGCGGAGTCATCAAAGGTCTCCTGGAGGAAGGATCTATTCAGTGCCAACTGCTGGCTGAAAAGGAAGCAGGGCCACTGGTCCCCGTGCTTCAGGGTCACAGCAAGTGCAGCCTGGATTGTCAGCCTAGGCGTTTGGACTCCAGTCTTGGCATTGGTACTGAGTTGAATGTGGTGGTAGCTGATCTGATAGCCACTAGGGACACAATGGCCATCATCTTTGAAGGTGACTCTTCTTGGGCAACAGTAACGCTATTCACGATTTTAAAGGAACCCATTTGGATGACAACTCACTTATTAGCACACAACTAGCTGGTCTATGAAGATGGGTGGGCCAGTACCTAAGCTCTTCTGAAAACTAGAAAAACCAGGGGAGAATTGATCCCAGGAGCCCTTAGCCAGTCACCAACCATCACAGGAACAGGTGTTGGATTTACTGTGTGGCAGGTGCCTCAGCCTGTTGGCAGATATTGACATCTCTGAGCCTCAGCTTCTTCATCTGTAAAGTGGGTCAGAATGGACTTGAGGATCTGGAGTCCTCCTGGCTGTGAGGGCCACGCAGTGGCGGAGGCAGAGCTAGAGTCTGAGCTCTGGTGTCTGGCCAAGGGCGATGCCTCCAGCCACCTTGTCCTAAGCACTCTGGGGACACGCATCCTCTGGCCCTCCACCTCTATCTGTCCTTTGAAAGCCAAGTGAATTTGAGGCCAGGCAGGATGGGCGCCTCCTGCAGAAGTGGCAGTGTGTGATTCCTGCCCCACCCCCTGGACTGGGGCGGTGTCACGGGTAGGGGACTTCAGTAATAACCAGAGAAGGTGGGACTCTGGTTCCCAAATAAACAAACTCATGAGTGATGAGGGGACCCTTTGCTCCCGCCCCACCCAGGCAGCTGTCCTGCCAGCCCCACGTGCATGCCCCTCCGGAGGGGGACAAACACCAGCAGGACCCACTTCAAAAGGCTCCCGGGCCTTGAGGAGGGGCAGCTGCTGGTGATGGAACCCGTGTTCTGGGAGCTGGCCAGAATGGAGGCTGGGGTGGCCTCTGCAGCAGGTGGCCCTGAGCAGCCCAAATACATCAGCATGGAGCCCTCCAAAGCCCAGAGACCGAGAGCAGGAAAAATAAATAATTCGCTTATCTCTGACCAAGTTTCTCCTTTGATCTCGCCCCCCCATCGCTCTTCCCCAATGCCTACAATGGTTTTTCTTTTCTCACTACTTTCCCTTAAACCTTCTCTTAAAAACCTTTCCTTCTCCTCCCTTTGATTTATGTCCCAAACAGCTCTGGAAGCCTGATGTCCCCTGATGAATTGTTGGGGTTGTTCTGTTCCGAGATCCTGAGCTGGCTGGGAAGGGGGCAGGGCGGAGGTGGGATGGCATCCTCTAAAGAGGCAAGGACGTGGCCCTGCCAAGGGACATGCCATGTAGACACGTGTGAACATGTGTGTAGAGGCATGTTGCTGTGGGCACAAACACGTTCCCAAAGCATGGGCTGCCCCCTGCTCCTACGAGTCTGTGTGTTTGGAACCCACATAGGGATGAGGAGAAAGATCCTCTCTGCCCACCCCTCCTCACTGGAGGGTGATCCATTAAAAAAAAATCACATGCTGACTATGTCCAGAGCTCTGGGAACGCTAGATGGCCATCGTGACTGGGCCACAGCAGAATAGCTACTGTCTAGAGCAAGATCATGCCAAGGTCAAAGGCTCTGGGCCAGACTGCCCAGGCTCAAGTTCTAGCTCAGCCATTCACTAGCTATGTGACCTTAGCTTAAGAGAAAGGCTTAACCTCTGGGCCCCAGTTTCCCATATGTAAAGTAGGGTAAGAAGGCCTGGGTCATGAGATTAAATGAGCTAACACTGCAAAGCACATACTAGCCTCCACGGAGTGGGAAGCACTTTTCTCACCTGTTAGCAGGCAAGACAGCCATTCCTTGGGCATTTTCTGGCTAACAGAAGTCTGTAAGCTAGTCAGAGCCTCAAGAGCCTGAGAGTAAAATCAATTTGTATGTGCAAAGGTCTTGGGGCTGAATAATTCAAGGAATTAAAATTTACCATTAGTGCGTGGAAACTCAAAATGCAGGAAGCACAATGAGACTAGAGCTGCTGGTAGCAGAGTTTTGGATGCTAATGGGGTTTGGTCTTTGCCCATGTGGCAATGGGGAGCCCTTGGGGGCTTAATGCGGAGAAGTGGGGTGAGGTACATTTAGAAGACCTGAGTGGCTCGTCTTGGGAATGGGGACTGGAGAAGAGGCTGGGAAGGCAGGAGATGGTTGGAGTTGTCCAGATGGGAGAGGACAGGGGCTTGGGGGAGCACGGCTGCTCCCCTCTCTGTTTAACAGACACAGTGGGGGGCTGTGGGAGGAACTCTACCAGAGTTCAGGAGCCTCGTGGAGGAAAAGTCGAGGCAGCCTCTCAAGTCTGAGCATCTGGTGCTCGGTACCCCTGGCTGCAAGGAGGGTGGCAGTGCTCTTGGTTGTGCCAGGAAGCGCAGGCAATCCTGGAGGGGCCGAGCTCGTCTTGCATGCCTAAGCAGACCAAGGATGGACGGCCAGACAGAGCGATGACCAGGCTCCCTGAGTGGGGACTTGAGGGAGCTGAAACCTGATGTGGGGGGGAGATCGTCGTCATTAGTGGCTCCCAAACTGTGCTGGTCGTCGGGATTCTTAAAGCATTAATGCTCGACCTCCATCCCAAGGCATTGTGTGAGGTGGGATGTGGGCACCAGGACACCTCAAAATCCCCCAGGTGACTCTACTGCAAAACTTGGGCACCACTATTTAAAAACTCTCAAGGGTCAGATGGTGGGCCAAAGAGATGAGGACCAATTTTAATCCCCAACCCCACCCTGTGAAGGTGGTTCTCACCTGTCCAAGGATAGGTGGTCACGTCTGTACCTGGACCTCTGACCCAGGACTGCCATCTTACAAACCCTTCAAAGCTTCCCATGTGGCTCCAGGGGAGCAGAACTAGAGTGGCCCTGGGCAGAGGTCCCCAGGGAGGGTCATTGCTACCCGCACGGTTGCAGATTTTAAGCTTCTCACTATTGGACTCACATGGGTTGGTGGCGAGACACACTGGATGGGATCTGAGGACAGGGGCTGGCATCAGGCACAGCTTCCTGGGAACGCTGCTGAAGACTCTTGATCAGGTGGGGACTTTACCTGAGTGACTCGTTAACCACAGGTTGGAGGTGTCGGTGATCCTCTAGGACGCAGCAACCATGGACCCCCCTTGTCCGTCTTGGTCTCGGTCACTCTGCTGGGCTTGCTAGCCCTTAAATCCTCCTCCACTGTGGCCCTTCCCTGATCCAGAATCCAGCAGGCCATGTAGTTTGATTCTTCTAACTGGATTCTTTCCCTATCCTAAGAATGGGCCAGGACACATCCTTCGACCTTGGACTTGGTGGTTTCCAGCTTGCGATTACAAGGAGCTAAGCTGCCGAGCTCATCCTCGGCCATGTCTGTGGTGCAGGGGGTGGAATTGCAGCTCGAGGTGTAGAGACCTTCACATTGATCTCGGGCACTGTCATCAACCTGGTCTGAGTGCTGTGGATGTTCCCAACAAGAGTGCCCGAGGACCCCTGCATGGCCACATCTGACAAAATCTGCTTACCTAGGAATGGCTTGTTTCCACATTCCAGAATGTTCTAAAGTTCCTTAAGTTCTTTCATGTTCATTTGATCCTCAAACTTATCCCTTGAGGGGAGAGGGTGGTGGGACACCCGTGCTTCATGGATAAGCAAACCTAAGCTCACATAAGTCACACCCATGGGACGGGGCCGTTCCAGACCTTGTCTCCTCCGAACTTGGTGCCACATTACCTCCAAGATCAGAATTTCCTCCACTGTCTGTGAGGCTTCCACTCCCCACTGCAGCACAGAGTGGCACCTTCCCCAGGTGGGGAATAGCTTTCCCTGTAGCAGTTGGACTCCATCCTAAAAGCTCATGGCCATGTGGTTTCTGTAATTCCAGACCCTTCCAAGGTCAGCCTCCAACTTAAGGGTACAGGCCGCTTAGAGCTTAGAATGGGACCGAGTGGTCCAATGCTGTCACCCAGGGAACATCTCTCGACCTTGCTGAGCCTGTTTTGGTCCCTCTGAAGATGGGAACAGAGAGCACTTGACTGGAGCTCTAGGGAAGATGGGATGAGCTCATGACACATGGCATCTGACCCCTCTATTAGGACTTCTAGAACATGCAGAATATCGCCATCTGCCCCCACCCCAAGAAACAGAACACATCTGGAAATCTAGTTTGAGCAGAAAGATGCAGAGACTCAAGGATTGTTGTTCTGTGTAACTCAGAAATCCACAGCCTGAAGGTTGAAGACTCTGTGTGGAGAGGCAGCTAAAGGACCACTTAGAGCGTGGCCTGTCCCTTTCTCAGTGGCTCGGGATCCACACTTCCTGCCTGCCAGTGCATCAGGCAAGAATAAAATCCCAAATGGATGATAATCCAATCCAAGGACAAGATAGATCCTCAGTGCGAAGCCACTCCGTAGCTGACCCAAGACGCTGGCTATGTGCTCCTTGGAGCCCTGGGCTCCTTAGCTGGTGCTTTGCACCTTAGCAGTTGACATAGGCCTGGGAACCCTCTGGGGGCAGAAGGAAGGACAGGTGGACTTCTCCAGGCTGTACCCCCACTCCCAGCACAGCTCACACGCAGGGTGCGCCCTCGAAGCCCACTTCCCTTTCCTGCAATGGATTCCACCAGACACTGAACCCCAAATGGACCCGCTGCAGCATGCGAGCCTATTTAAGGCCCACGCAAAGATGTACGTGGGGACGTGAGGTCGAGAAAGTGGGTGAAGCAGCTCACCACAAAGTCAAGTTGGAAGGCCAAACCGAAACCTGGCTAAGATGAAGGATATTGATCACAGTCTCTTCCTCTTTGCTCCTAGCTGACCCCCAGGTGCAAAGGGCTGGGTGTCTTGGTACTAAGGGAGCCAGAGGCCAAGACGGGAGATCTTGGCAAGAGGTCCCTCAGTCACCATTCTAGCTTATACCCGAGCAGGGACCCCCATGCCACTCTGCCCTTGGGGTTTCAGACTGAGCCCAAGGGCCAAGCTCCGACTCCCCTCGACACACTCTGTGGAGAGCACAGACAGGTTAGCTCCCGGCACTCCCTGGTGTGGCTTCCTGTGGGAGAAGCCCCTCTCCCTCCCTGGCTCAGGTAGTGGGGGAAGCCACTGTCCTGTAGTTACTCTGAGTGTGGTTTCCTCTCGGACCAGTTTGCACCAACCTCGATGTGCCCCTAAGGTTTCTAGGGGAACTTGGAGGGTGTCTAGACTTTTGGAAAAGGAAGCAGTTATGGGACGTGTGTTCCCTGGGGTCTGCCCCCATCAAGCATCCGGAATCGTGCAGGGGACGGCCAGAGCGACCTCTGTCGGGGTCCAGCTGACTGGTCTGCACAGTTGAGGATGTGAACTCTGGCCTACAAGTGTCTCCTGCAGAACTCCTCCTGAACCTCTCGCCCTGAACCTCATCCTTCCTCTCCCGGGAGATGGTGATGGGAGTCCCCTTTCACAGGCCGTTGGGATCTAGTAACTTGAGATGGCAAAGGGCTTGGGCCAATCCATGATTCTGGGCCAATCCCTAAAGCAGCTGAGTTAGTGATGGGCATATTGGCGCCTTTCTCCCTCCCTCCAGGTGACTTCTCCGCCCCCTTCAGATCCCATCCCTGTTTTTCCTTCCTTTCCATCCTCTGGTGAAGAAAGGACCCCATTGGAGGAGGCCCAGCCCATCTGTTTTAAAATTCAGGGAAAGATGCCAAAGGCCTCCCCACTTGGGGCCTCGCTGCCTCTGGTAAGGAGGACGGGGTGAATTCTGAAAATTAAACAAATCCTGGTGTCTTTGAAAGGTCACTGGGCTCTGAGGTCGGCTGTCCCACCCCAGACAGACTGCGGGGACGCCAGTCAGAAGGAGGGAGGGTCAGGAACAGATGAGACCAAAGGAGAGGAGGCCCGAGAGGAGGCCCAGATGTGACTCCCACAGGTGAGAGGCCTGTGAGCCGAGGGAGGGGCCTCTCCTGAAGCTGGCCGTCCCCAGGCTCCTTTGCAGAACCCACAAATTTCCAGAGTCTGGGGACAATGTCCCTCCCTGGAAGAACCCACCTTCCGGGGCAAAGCCAGCGCTCTCCTCCCTGCTGACAGCAGATGGGAATGTGTGTCTGGGGCTTAGAGTCCATCCAGGGCTCTGCTGACTCTGCTTGGGGCTGCTCCTTCCCTCGGGAGCTGAGGGACACAAGCAACCAGTCACGTCTAGATGTGTACGCGCCCCGGAATGCACACAGCAGTAGGGCCAGGGGATGTTTGCCAATGGCTTTGCCCCTGTGTGTGTGGCAGGCCATCTGGGCCACTGGGGACCTGGTGAGCCCGGTAGGTAAGAGGACCCACCAGGAGTCTGAGAGAGAAGGATTCCAAGCTTTGAAAACGTGCCCAGGAAACATGGCCTGGACCATTAAGCCACGTGTGGGCCTCGTCTCAATCCTTAAAGCGGCTGAGTTAGTGATGGACACTCTGGTCAGATGTTGCATGTTGATAGTCGGAGGTGTTGGATCCCGGCTGTGCCACCCACAGCTGGGGAGCTTCGAGTTCAACCTTGCCTCAAGCCTCTGCTCCCAATGGCTACCTGTTGCTGTTCCCTGTCTCAGCCCTTACGTCCCCATGAAGGGCCTCTGGAAATGGCTGGTGGAGTCGAGCCCCTCCCTTCCCCGGGTGTGCAGAAGGGGTGGGTTGTCCGATCAGGTGGGGTGCCACCAAGTTCTGCACCTCCTGGTTTTTCTTGTTGGCATAAAGGCTTCTCATGTGTCTGAGATGTGAGATGTGGACTTGGCATCTGAAAATGTGCAGTCCAGCCAGGGAGGTGATGTCACCAGGGAGTCGGCCCCTCCTGGCATCATCTAACTTTGGTCTTTGGACTTGATAGAAAGGGGGGCAACCAGCAGCACTGACGCCCATTGATTCTATCCGGAGGACTCACAGGCTCAAGTTGGCCTGGGTGGGAATCCCTGCTCAGCCACTGTGACCTCAGACAAGTTGCTTCATTTCCCTAAACTCCCATGTAAAGGGGCCTCGTGGTAACAGCCTCCTCACTGGGTAGCTGTGAGGTATGGAGAAAGCAGACCCGGCAGGTCAACCTGTTAGTCATTCTGTAATGTCCACCTGTGATAATCAACTTGGAGGCTCATGTATTTTGACTTGGCTTTGGAGGTTTCCAGTGTGATTGGTGCCTCGTGGGCTTTGTCAGGCTGCCAAGCACCGGGTTTCTCAGCTGGGATGCAAACCTGCCATGTGGGCAGAGTTCCCCTGGGTTGCTCAAGGTCACTCTTGGGGGGGCTTGGGATGCAAGAGGAACTTTCACACTATGCTGCTTACAATTTTCACTGTGCTGTGAGTGAAAACGGTCCTTTGACTCTGAACACTTGTCAAGAATTGACATAAGCTTGTGAGATCTGGGGGGTGAGAATGCAGTGGTTATTGGAAAGCGAGGATGACTATTGCAGATCAAGCCAACATAGGATGACTCAAGCCCTGGAAATGGGCGCGTGGAGCTTCATGTGTCTTGTAGATCTTTAGTACCCAGAGGATGCTTTTAAAGTTGTCAATCCTTTGGCGTCTGACAATCAAACCTTTACCTGCAGATTAGAGGCTGAGGGGTCATAGGAGGGGGTGGTAAGCCTGTCCCTTTTAGCTTCCTGGGTCGATTCATGGAGAAACGGAGGAGGCCTTGATCAAATCCCAGGTTTATATCTGAGGCACCATGGAAAAAACAGCTGTGTGAAGTCTCAACCTGGTTCCAGATCTCGGCCCTACTGAAGGACAGAAGAGGCTGAACACCTGAGGAACTTTCTGGAAGCAGGTTTATTGGCTGCAGGCCACCGTCCAGAGTGTGGCTCATGCCTGAAACATTCTCTGGACAGAGATTCTGGAAATTCTCTGACCTTTATCCCCTGGAGGCAGTGGGGAGGGCATTCACATAACAAGTTTCTCTGTTCCATTTCCTAGACCAGACATGGATTTCACAAGTCTTGTGTTGTTTTTTTTTTTTTTTTTTTAATCTTTTTTTACAAGTTTGCAGATGGTCCTCAATCCATGAGGATGAAATAATCCTATAAATATCATTTCAAAATACCAACTCCTATCCAAACGGGGAAACCCACCCAAGTCACAACTGCAATACTACATTGCTCACCTTCTGAATGATCCTGTCTCTACCCAGTCTAGTGTCCCCTGCTGAGCATATTGCAGTCTACAATAGCCTCCTGTATGCACCTGCTATCTCTCAGAGCAAGGGGAGGAGATATGCTCCCCTCTGGAGTCAGGGCTGATCCTGGGCCTTGCTTGAATCAACAGGGTGGGGGGGGAGAGTCATGTTCTGAGCCCTTAAGAGAACTTGGCAGCTACTGCTGTGCCTTCTAGAAACCCAGAAGCCATGTTGTAAGGAAGCCCAGGCCACTCTGAGGAGGGTCCAGGCAGAGACCCTGCATCTGAATCACCAGCTAAAAAATAAGCAGGCAAAGGACTCTAGCTGACCATCACCTGGGATAGAACAACCACCCAGCAGAACCCCGCCCAATGCCAGACACCCCCCAAATTGAGAAACACTTGGTCACTGTTGTCTGCGGTCGCTGTTCGGGGGCGCTTTGTTATACAGCAATCATTCTGCTCCTCTCACAGGAGGTAAGCTCCATCAAGTGAGGGTTTTGTCTGAATTGACCCACTGTGTCCCTGATCCTAGCCTGGTCTACCTGGCCCTCGGTAATGGCTCAGAGATGGTGACAACCATTCACACAGGTGTGAGGGCCTCTCCAACAAAGTCACAGACCCCTGTGGCTTGGAGACTACCTGTGTTCTTGATTTTTGTCTAGAGTTTTCTATTTCTCAATAATCGGGGGCGGCAACAGCGCTGTAGACCAGGTGACCTGGAACGTCCCAACACCTGACCAGGGTCCACACCTTTCCAAGGGGTCTCCATCACCCCCAAGCTCTGGCTACTGTTCTTTCAGTTGGGAGGTGCATGCTTATCCCCACCCTGCAGCAGGAACCCTTCAACTTCTGCTTGTACGAGCAGCTATTCTAGCCACATCTGTCCCCTGTGTGGCTGGGCATCATGGAGGGGGTTTTGTGCTCCCCCTTCCCTACCACCCCAGCCTCGCTCGCCAGCTCTGGCGGTGGGCAAGGAGCAAGATGCCCAGCCTCCTGCAGCAGTGGCCTCCCTTATCTCCCCGTGTTGGAGCTCTGTTCCAACCCCTCCCGGAGGCTGGGCTGACAGGCTCCTAGTTCGCACTTTTCCCAAGCAGTGTCCACTTTGGGAAGGGTGGCGGGGCCCGAGAGCAGCCACTTCCTTTGACAAATGCCAGTGTTGACAGCTAGACACTGTTTTACAAACTCCGGCCCCCACCGCACCCCTGGGGGTTGCTGGGTAGAGCAGGAAGGTGAGGCCATTCTCCAAGGATGGAAACCCGAGTGGGCGTGTGTGGGTGAACTCTGCCCAGAGGACAGTGCGTTCCAGGCCTGATGGCCATGGTGGGGTCACGCCTCCGTGGCCTGGGGTACTGCTCAGGAAGGCTAGCACACCTCTCGGAACGTCACTTTCCTTCTCTGTAAAGTAGAGGTAAGTATCTTGCTGTCTGTCTTGCTAATTCTCCTCAATGGATCAGCACGCTCTGTTCACAACAGCCCATGTTTTTCTGTAGGTCAGGCCATGAGCGTTGGTTAGCCAAAGCCTCTGGAACAGGGTCCCGGGAGGCTGCACTCAAGGTGCCGACTGGGGGCTCATCAGAAGGTTCCACTATGCCATGCGCGGTGGAGGATGCCTGTAATCTCAGCAGCTCGGGAGGCTGAGGCTGAAGGATTGTAAGTTCAAAGCCAGCCTCAGCAAAAGCGAGGCCCTAAGCAACTCATTGAGACCCTGTATCTAAATAAAATACAAAATAGGGCTGGGGATGTGGTTCAGTGGTCGAGTGCCCCTGAGTTCAATTCCCAGTACCTCTTTAAAAAAAAAAAAAAAAACCTTTGTGCATAAGTGCTCCAAGCTCCTGAGGTGACTGGCAGGATTGTCTCTCACAGGTTTTAAACTGGGAACCTCAGTTTCCTGCTGACTGCTGGATGGAGGCTGCCTTTGGGTCCTTGACACATGAATGTCGCCAACATGAGCAGCTTCTTGAAAGCCATCAAGGGGAGATTCTGCTGGCAAACGGACGTCATTGTCGTCTGTAATGAAGTCGTACCCAATCTCTTGGCCATGTGCTGTTGGTGAGAAGTAAATCTCAGGTCCTACTCATACTCAACTAGGAAAGGACTTAGAAGGACGGGAGTGCCACCAGGGACCTCCTTGAAGCCTGTTCACCACACTCCTCAGCTCCTTCATTTGGCCTCCAAATTGAGTAAGTACATTTGGGGGGGGGATTGTTTCCTGCTAAGCCTGGGTTTCGTTTTAATTATAACATCAGGGTCCCTGCACGAATCGGGGCACACCGGTTTAGTTGATCAGAGCACAAAGGGACAAGTGTTGGAGAGAAGTGCTCTCAGAGGTTTGGTTTATAAATGCGCTCAGCTACTCGGGAGGCTGAGGCTGGAGGACAGCGATTCAAGGCCAGCCTCAGCAACTTGGACCCTACCCCCAAAATGTCAGTCAAGGCACAGGTAACCCTGCCATCTAATTGGTGCACAGTGATACTCTGTCCTGGGTGTTCAACAAGAACGTCTTTATATTTGCAGTGGATGATTCTTTTTTTTTTTTTCCTGAAGTCAAATTTTTATTTCAAAGCTTCCTTTTATGGATTCCCCAGTTCTTGTCAAAAACAAACTGGGAACAAAATAGTCCAAGTTTGTTCATTCAATGAACATTCTACCATCTTGTTATGGTGGGTACCCAGGTGCATGCTGGGGACACTTGGAGATGACAATCACTGGTTACTCTGGGTCTGGATCTGAACCTCAGCTGGCTCCCTTCCCACCTCCTGGGCCCCTTTGGTCCTCTTCCTTTCTTCCCCAGCCTAAGCCCCCACCTCTTTTTAAATACAGTGTTGGGGGAAAAGGAAGAGTGTTCTGCAGGGGACCCCGGAAGCTCTCCTGCTCTCCTCACAGAGCATGCTCCTCCCCTGCCCTGTACAAGTCATCTGCCACCAACTCTCTAGGTGGAGCATGGACCCTCACTCCCCTACTTCAGCACCTGAAGAGATGACAGGGGAAGCCAAGTAGTGTGTAGGCTGACTCCTGCGAGGAGCTCCATAAGCCACAGTGGGAGAACGTGGAATGGCATGGGAGGAGGGTTCCTGGGAGCTGCTGCCCCTGGGTTATGCAGGACCAAGAGCTCTGGAGGAGGATGGCCGCCATGAGGGTCGTGCGCCAGTGTGAACGTCCTGAGGCCAAGGGACCATGTTTAACAGGATGGAAGAGTTGAGAACATGGGGTGAGCCCTGCATCAAGGACCTCCTTGTGGGGGCTGTCGGGCTTTGCCGCCACCCAAGGCGCGCAGGTCCACGCGGGCTGAGCCCTTTGCTCCAGCAGCTGTCCAGGTGTCTGTCCATCCCTCCATCCCCGCTCTCATCCATCTTCCAGGCCAGCAGAGCCTGCTCCTCTGACAGCTGTGCTGACACTGCCCCTCCTCGCCCACTTCTCCCAGCCCACAGACTCCTCTAGGAGCCACCTGCTGCCTGCTATGTAATAACTAATATTCTAATATGTAGAAAGTGATCATCTTTTTCCAAAAAATCTAGGTGTAAATGTTTGAAACAAACATACTGGATAATAGAGGAATAAACCCATAGTGATCATCTCTGGGATGGGCCAAAGACTTTTCTTTATTCATATTTTAGTTGTACAAATAGTGGAGGGAGGCTAGACGATGAACATCATCTTGCTGAATTCACAAATTCTCTTTCCTGGTCCAACACCGAGCATGTCTGACGCATCCTCCTAGCTTGGCTATGGCCCCAAGTGAGTCAGATCAGGGCCTTTGCTATGCACTGCCTAGAGCCTGACCTGACATTAAATCTTCATCCCAGTCCAAAGAGAAGTAGCTGTCCCCAGCTGCAGAGGGGAAAATGAAGCTCAGCTGTTGAAGGTCACACGGACAGCGACGTGTGGTGATCGGAACCTCATACTTCAGCTCAAACACCACAGGACTAAGCATGGAAAGCAGTACCTCACTCTCACTCCTTACGATGCAGGTACTGACTGTTTAGTGCACAGACGAGGAAACCAAGGTGTCTAGAGAAGATCTACAAGATACCCAGCCGGTGTACAGTGACGGTGGGGACTATTATTTCAGATTACATTTCTGGATGACAAGACCCCAAGCTTTCAGATCCATGCTGAAAATATCCTGCAGGAAGCTGGCAGGCTTCTCTGCAGTGTGCAGGGGGTTCCAGGGCCCTTGGCTGCTCTGGGGTGATTGCTAATGAAGACACAACCATCCAGGAGGGCACTGCCTGGCCATCCTCCATGGTACCTCGGGTGTGTTCTGGAAGAACTTGGCCTGAGACCAGGATGTGGATGCATGGAATGTGTTGACGGACCATCCCCATGACAAACAGGTAATGGAGAGGGAGAAGCCCAACAGAGGGGTGACTTCAGAAAGTCCCAGCCTCGGCTGGATCCTGGGGGGAGCTCTGGGATAGGAATGGGCCCCTGGATTATCTGGTCTCCAGGCAAGGACTTGGACTGCTGTGGTCCCCATCAATCGGTCACTGCCTGGGGGTCAGCCCAGGACAACTCGAGGTTCCATATACGTCTGTCAGCAAAGGAGTCCAGAGCAACCTTCAATATCCCACAGGCAATCTCCCAGAGGGTGCCCCTTCTCCTGGGCACCATTGTCCTACCCTGGGACCCAGTACTCCTTATGAATCCCAGCCTCCTGCTGTGTGAAATGAGGTGAGTTTGGAATACCATGATTTCAGAAATCAGAAGCTTTCCTTCCAGGAGCCTATGACAAGGAGGTCTTAAGTAAAAATAGAACTGGCAGCTTGCAGCCGCTGGATCCATTCATCCTTAATGTCCCTTTGGCCCACCTCCGGAACTCTACCCTAGGAAGAAGGTGTTATCACAGCATGTCCTCGATGTGGACAAGGGTGTTGATTGTAGCACATTTCATAACATCAGGAAAGCACGTCCTGCTTCTCCCTCCATGAGCAAATCATTGGGGAACAATGGCCCGTTCCAAGTGTGGAATAACATATAACTGTTAAAAAGAACGAGGTCACCTGAAAGCATTCAAGACCTGGTAACAAAAAACACTGCAGCGTTGATGCCATGCAAACCAGTTTTTGAAAAAGATAGATCTCATGTGTGCACGTCGGTACAGTCTGGGGGATAACAGGGGGCTAATGGGGGGTCATAACCCTCTGTATTTTCTTTAAAGACAGACCTTCACAGGTCAGCATTGTGGCTCAGTGGTAGAGCCCTTGCCCAGCATGCGTGAGGCACTGGGTTCGATCCCCAGCACCACATAAAAGTAAAGGTATTGTGTCCATCTCCAAATAAATATATTAAAGACCTTCACAGCTATTCCAGGTTATAAAACTAAGATCTAGAAAAGCGGCTGAGCAGAGCACAATGTGGGGAGGGGCAGCTCCAGCCCAACCACCCCCTCCCCGACTCCTCCACCTGCTTCTCCCAGGTGGGAGTGGCCAGCTTCAGGGCATCACCCCCTCCACCTCGCTCTGCTCCAGGCCCCGTCCACAGCTGTCCCAGCAGGTCCTCCTTGGACATGTCATATTGACATGGCCCATGCTGCCCAGCCCACCAGCGCTCAGCAGGCCTGCTGCCCCGGCCCTGACCCTAGCTCTTCCAGAGGTTGAAAGGCCACAGTGCTGGGTCTGTTCAGCACTCAGCAAATGCAGATAGATCAGGGCGGTGGGCGGTTACTGTGTGAGGAAGGCACAGGCAGGCAGAGGGGAGACTCAGCTGTCACAGCATGGAGACCAGATCTTTTTAGGGAGGGTCCCTCTGATTGTGTTAAAGTTGGTTTGGGGGAGTATTGCTCCGGCCTGCTGGCCAACAGACTGCTGACTGCCAGGATTGGTGTTTACGTGATTGTTTCAAGACAGAGAGTGACAGAAGAGAAACCAGGATATCTATGAATTGGGCTTTCTTTTTTCTTTGCTCTTCTATTCCAAAGGCTTGGATTGTTTTGTGTAATGTGTGACTGGGGGAAATAGAAACATAAAGTGGGTTTTCTTCAGCATATTTCAATGTCCAAGTATCTATGGTGGGAAGAGATGGGATAATTACCTTGAAGCACTTGCCCAAGTATGCACAAGTATGCACCCCGGTATGCACAAGTGCTCAGTAAGTACTGTCACGATTCTCAGCCACCAGGTGTAGCTCTCAGCTGTGGGCCCCAGGAAGCTGGTGTGCACACCCCATTCAAGGCTAATGTCAGGGTTGGGACCTTTGTCTGTACTTCTGGATGTGGTGGTGCACTCCTGTAATCCCAGTGGCCCAGGAGGCTGAGGCAGGAGCATCGCAAGTTTGAGGCCAGCCTCGGCAATTTAGCGAGACCCTGTCTCAAAGTAAAATATAAAAAAGGCTGGGGGTGCAGCTCCGTGGTAGGGCACCCCTGGGTTCAACACCCCGTTGCTGGGGAGAGGGAGCTTGTAGGTGTCCATAAGATTGTGCTTGTCATTCTGTGCTGTCTAGAATGTCAACTCATGTCCCACATCTTCAAGACATTCAATTATTATTTGACAATTTTAAAGGAAGCTCAGCATGAAGGAGGAGTGAAATGTATTTTGAATTCTGTCCTCACCATTCTATCCCCAATTTTTTTTTGGTACCAGGGTTTGAGCTCAGGGGCACTCAACCACTGAGCCACATCCCCAACCCTATTTTGTATTTTATTTAGAGACAGGGTCTCCCTGAGTTGCTTAAGGCCTTGCCCTTGCTGAGGCTGGCTTTGAACTTGTGATCATCCTAAGTTGGTAAATGTTTAACAATGGTTTTCCATGGGACAGAGTATGTTGTGGGGAGAGGGAATTCCTGCTGTATTAGTTTTTTGGTTGTTGTTTTTGTTTTTGTTTTTGCTTCTTCTGTGACCAAAAGACCCTAGAAGAACAACTTAGAGGAGGAAAAGTGTATTTGGGGCTCATGGTTTTCAGAGGTCTCAGTCAATAGATTGCTCTGTGCCTGGGGAAGAGTTTGGCGGAGGAGAACATCTCAGGACATGAGAGTTGGTGGGCAGAGAGAGCTCTGCTCAACAAGGACAAATTATCCACCCCACAGACAACCCCAGGGATCTGCCTCCTCTAGCCACACTGTCCTGCCTAGGGTGACCCCAGTTAATCCATGCCACTGGATTCACAGGCTGACTAGGTTAAGCTCTCCGAACCCCATCATTTCACCTCTGAACCTTCTTGCCTTGTCAAACACACGAGCTTCTGGGAGGACACCTCACGTCTGAACCACAACACCTGCTGTATAGTGATCGCCAGTTTCCAGGCTACCAATGCTCCTGCTAGGGCCAGTTTCCCGCACGTGCGAGGCAGGTGCCCAACCACGAAGCTGCAATCATATGCCTTAATGGATAATTTTTATAATCGTGGCCACATTCAACCACTGACTCTGGAAATTTCTGAGCAATGATCTGCAGGGAGAAGCTGGTGTTTGCGGGTTCCAGCACCCACAGTTCCTGGTTCTTCTTGCCTCCATTTCTGTACCCTGCAAACCCAGGACAATCCCACTTTCCACAACTCTTGTTGCAAATAACACTGCAAAGAGCTGGGCAGAGAGCACACACCCCAGCAAGGCGGCCGCATGATCCCAGGGCTGGTGGGGTGGGGGAAGACCAGCCCTTCAGCACACCATAAATCCCCTTTTGCCCATGGGGAGGAGAGACAAGGTTGGTTTCCACCCACCAGTCAGGTTGTAGGTGCGGGGCTCCTGGCATATGCCAGCTTTGTATCTGGCCATCCGTCACCTCTGGGAGTGTGTACCTGGTTACATCACATCTGTTGGAAAGTGGGTATCCAAGTAGGCACGCTTTTACATTTTTCTCAAATTAAAAAAAATATATTAATAAAAATCACATACGTTAGTTGTCCAAAATTGAGAGAAACCTGTGTCTGGAAACCAGGAAACATTGAATACATCTTAGGTGTTGTGATTTGAGAGTCTGCTTATAAATTGAACAACAGATCGACCACTGTATACGTTCCCACATTATCTGTTTTTCTCTGCCCTCTGTTCTTCTGTATTTTAAAAATAAAAGCTCACTAGGTTATCTTGTGTATATTGTTGCATGTTCTGCTTTTTTAAAAAAATTTAATTTGGTTGTAGCAGGAAATTTGTCTCTGGAGCACCTGTGAGATGCTGGGGTCACGTCAACGGTGGCAATCATCCCCAGGAGCCAGGCTGCCGACCGCCTCCTCGTTCACCTCTGACATGGTGCTGCGTGACCTGACGTGAGGCCAGGGCCCCTGGATCTAGCTGCAGCATGTCCTGGGCTGAGCACCCATTTCTCTGCCATGACCCAGTCCTTCTGAGACCTGCAGCGTCCTGGAAGGGCCCAGAGCCCAACTAGCTCCTTGGAAACACCCAACGGAGCCCCTCCCCGCAAGGCTTCTTGTCACATCCTGCATCTGTCCCACCAGGCTCTGCCCTCTCCAAGAGCATCCATAATGGTGCGCTCTGGGGAGGGTCCAGGCAGCAGCTGCCTTTGATCAGCCCAACATCTGGGCTGCCTGGTGATCAAAGATGGGAACACTCTGACAGCCCAGACTTGGCAAGGACCCAGCCTGGCTAAAAGCACTGGCGGGGGAGGGGAGAGAGGGCAGGGGTGAGGGAGGGGAGGAGAGGGATGGAGGGCTGGGGCCCGCTGGGAAGGGCAGCCATCAGGAGCAGGGGCTGTGTTTGGGTGACCTTGACTCTATGGGCCTCGATGTCCCTTTCTGAAAAATGGGGATAACTGGGAGCGGTCCCCAGCATGTGACCTGGGCTCTTGCTCAGGGGTGTCGAATGACCTGGGCCCCAGGCAAGGCCCCTGGGGTCCTGGCATCAGCCAAGAGTGCCTCCAGCTTCTCCTACAGCTTGGAATGAATTATATCACTAACAGCAGCAGCAGCAGCAGGTAATATTTTATTTTGCGTTTAAAAGTTCTTATTAAAGAACCACAGACGTCCTCAGTGATCACCCACCAGACCCACCCAGAGAGCAGCACCGTTGATGCAGAAGCAGAACACTCGCAGCCCCCTGCCACTCCCCGGGGCTCCCCTGCGGTCACTGCCCTCCACGTTGTTAGGACGCCCATTGCACAGAGCAGAATACCAAGGTGCGGACAGCAGAAGCCGCTCACCCAAGGCTCCTCTCGGGAAGGTGAGGCTTCAAAGCTTCAAGCCCTGGCCACAGCCCAGAGCACCTGCTGAGACCTGCTCTCAGGGCTGACACAGCCCCAGGGGTGCCATGCTTACAGGGTGGGGCTCCTGGGAGGGGGATGGGGATGGGGATGGGGGATGGGGCTCCTGGGAGGGTGGCTTTATTTGTTTTTTTGGAGGACCAGCCCACTTCCAAATACTAGCTGCAGAAAGCCTCAGGGCTCATGGGGAATAGAGCTACTCAGTGGCCCAGGGGATTCTGCTCAAGTCTCTAGCCCATCTCAGCTCACAGGAACGAGAAGGTGTCCCAGCCCCTGCCCACCCCCTCTCCTCACCCGCCCAATGCTATCCCCTGAAAGCTTTCTTTGTCCCCATGGGTGGGGGTTGGAGGAGGTGGGATGTGCTGTTGGCACCAGGCAGAAGCCCACTCCCTTTTGTGGAAGTGCCCAGAAGGTCTTGGCCTGAGTCTGAGAGCAGAGCCGGAGGCAAGGTTCATGCACAGAGAGCAAACGTAGGAACTGACCCTACGGAGAAGGAAAAAGATCAGGGCAGGAGCCGGAGGACCTGGCCACACCATAGGCATCCGGTGCCTCTTCTGCTGGACCCAAGGAGTCCTATGAAACGCATCTCAGAAGTGTCTGCCAGGGGCCCCAGGACGGGAGCACTTATCAGTTGGCTCCCACCTCTGTTGGTCAAGGTGGCCCTGTGGCCCAGGAGGAGTGATGTCAAGGGCCTTGCCTTGCCCAGGGTATCCACAAACCTTGGGACAGAGTCTTCAGAGAGTGTCCACGACACAGTCAGGGTGTTACCTGCAGCAAGCTGGTGACAGCCGACCTGGAACTGGGGCCAATCTGTGTGTGCGTGTGTGTATGTGTGTGTGTGTGTGTGTGTGTGTCCCAGGTGGGGGGAGGGAACACGTGGGGGTGAAAGGCAGGTGTGGGTAGATAGGAAGAGGTGCACAGAGGGTGTGGAGACATTGGTGCCACCGGGAGGCTCGGCAGAGGCTGTGGGCCAAGGCTGGCTCATTTTCACCATAGTGACTTGTCTGTCACCCCGGCCATCTTCCCTTCCTCTGTCCTGTGAACACTCCCCTCCACCCTTCACTCCAACATCATCCCAACAACATGGGATGGCAGCCCGTCCTGCCGTGAGATGCCTGTTGGAGACGGAGTTGCATTTCCCAAATACTCACCTGTTGAAGCCCTAAACTCCAGGGCCTCACAACAGGGTCCTTGAAGGCGTCAGACCACATTAGAGGAGGGGGTCCCGAATTCAATATGGTGGGTGTCTCATCAAAAGGAAAAATTTTGGCACGGACACGTGCACACAAGGAGACCCCCACATCAAGGTGAAGACAGAGTTGGGGCACATGGTCTGTAACCCAAGTCTGCCAACCAACGACAGGGGCGAGGAGTGGAAGAGACATGCCTCATGTTAGGTGCAGGACAGGCTGAATAAGCTGTCTGCAGGGCAGGCCAAAGTTAGCTGCAGGATGACCTGGCTGCTCAAACCCTCTGTCTAGTTCTTTATCACCTGTTTGCTTCAAGCCCAAACACCCAAGCCCCCACTCAAGGCTGAACATGTAGCCCGCCGCTCAAGGCCAAGCACTTAACCCCCTTGTGTGCCAACAAGGCAGCTTGCAAACCCAGAGACCCTGTTAGATTTAGGCAGCACAGCAGAAGGGCTATAAAAGCCTTCCCCAGCTGCCCCCTCCCACTTCTTTCTTTCTTTCTTTTCTCTTTGTTGCACTGCTGCAATAAAGATCTCTTGGTTGCTCCGAGTGTTGTGGTCACTTTCCTTTCACCTCGTGGCTCTCAGGAGGAGCCAGCCTTGCCCATGCTGTGATCCCACAGATCTTCCAGAATGGCAAGGCAATACTTTCAGTGGCATGAGCCATCCACTGTGGTATACTATTGAAGCATCCCTTGCCAAGGAGGAGACCTAAGGGTACAGCAATTCCATGGCACCAAGGAGAGGCGCTCAGTCTTGGCACTTGCCTGGGGCCCGGGTTCTCCTGGGTAATCCCAAGGAACAGGAAATTCACCCTGCTGAGAATAAAGGTCCACAGCCAAATTTGGAAAGAAAATTCTGACCTCTCAAGCATCCTCCAGCTCATGCGTGGCTTGAAGAACATTCTGAAGATGGTTCTTTGGAGGCAGGGCTGTCTGCCAGGGAGTGGAGAGTGCTCAGCTGATGAAGCCAGGCGGATTTGATGTGCAGATGTGCTTCCTTTAATGAACAACCTTGGAGACAAACAAATCACGAGCAGGGAGAGACATCTGCAGCCTCTTAGGAGGCAAGGGGAAGGAATGGCAGACACCGGTGGCGAGGGCATCACACCACGCTTCCAACTCATCTAGGGGGTGCTCAACCCACTATGGCTGTCTGCTGGCTCCTGGGGAGGAGGGACACATGTGCAGAATTGGGAACTTTGCAGATCAGTAGTGGGTGATTGGTTTTAACCGGGTCACCTGGGTTTTCAGCAGATTTACACTGTTGGAGCTCCACCCGGAGTCCCTGTCTCTTACCCCTCCTGGGATAACGTCCTCAGCTCTATGACCTTGTGCGTCCTGTGGCTGCAGCTGTGACTGTCTTTGGAGGTCTGCTCAGAGGATACAGGATGCTTTGCCTGCAAGTCCAGGAGCTGATGGCCCCTCGATGGGGGACAGCATTGAGCTTCTGAGCCCAGCACTGCTTTTGTAGGGAAGCTCAGCCATGGCGGGTCAGCGCCGGAGCCCCCGCTACTTTGCCTTGAATGTTGGGCCCCGCTCTGAGCTATAATTTACACAGCAAGGCTCCCCCGCAGGATCAGGCTAAGCCAAGGCTTTGCTGAGATCTCACCCTGGCTGGGCGTCTTCTTCCCTCATCCTCCGTGGTTTCTCCTGGTGCATTTCCTTAATCAATCACTCTGGGAGACTCCTCGTGTCAGACCCTGCTCCTGGGAACCTGACAGGAGGCAGGGGGTTTAATCCCTCAGGAGCAGCCCAAGTCTCTTCTCAAATATCCTGGGCTGTCTTCTGGGGTCCAAACCGCACTTGTGTGGTCTGAGGAGAAGGACCGAGATTTGTGGGAGGGGAGCAAGAGGGAAGGCGTCTGTCAATCAATCAGGTGACAGAGAAGTTGATGCCATATTGCACCGGGGTTTCTCCACCTTGGAACTAGTGACACTTGGGGGATAACCTGGGCACCATAGGAGACTGAGCAGAATCCCTGACCTCTGCCCACCTGAGTTCAGTAGCATGTCCCCCGTCACGACAACCGAAATTTTCTCTAGATGTGCCCCATGTTACCTGGCTGAGAACCACTGCCTGGGACCCTGCAGGCCCCCATCTCCAGCTGGTTAGCTTGATGCAGCCCGGGTCAGTTCTCCAGGAAGGTCCATGTCAGTTTCCTGCATGAGGCATGGGCAGCAGCTAAGGGGTGTGTGCACCAGGGAGGCGGGGCAGGACATCAGCATCGACGACACACGTGGACCACGGTGATGGGCTCAGCATGGTGCTAGGCAGGCCACAGTGGGAGTGGGACTTATTTTGGCAAAGGAATCACCAATGTGCTTGAAAAGACCCAGGGTGAGCTCTGTGTGTAGTCAGCATGATTTACCAACCAAAATGTTTTTCCAAGGATTGACAGATTTTTTCCCAGGATGCAGGACATCAGGGGCTGAAAGCCAGCAGAGTTCCATTCAAGCGGGGACTGTTGTTCCCCTCTGAGAGGAATCTGGCTCACACCAGCTGATATGCAAGCATCCTGATGCCAAGCATCACCTCCAGGTGGTGGGTGGCATGCTTCGCCAGGTCACATACTGATATTTCCATGGTGGTGATCGGGCCCGCTGAATGAGCATGTGCCTAGGTTCCTCCTAAGGGTATTGGAAAATGTCGGTCAGTGACAGTTGACCTAAGCCTGGGTTGGCTTTCTGTGCCTTGGTCACATGGGGCAAGCACCGAAGCTGCTGCCCTCCTCCCTCTGCTGTCTGACGGCTCAAGAGGTGCAGAAACCTGGCCCCCAGCCCTCCCACTTTCCCATCTCCCTACCCCATAATCTCTCTATCCACATTTCGAATCCCCACAGGCTCCAGCCCTCTTGGAGTCCACGCTGGCTTTCTTCTGCATAAGCACAGGAGATGCAAACACCCTTCTTATAAACGGACTATCTCCTGGACCCTCCTCACAGGCTCTGCCAAGACATACAGTGTCTCCAACCTTTCCTCCGAGCCTGGTGCCCACCTGTCTGGGAGAGAACAAGCCACTTGTGAGCCCTGCGGAGCAGCCCTGCCCAGGGTGGTCCACTGGCCTCTCTGCAAGATGACCTCCTCTGCCCTGGGCTTGGCCAGCCCCATCCAGAGCTGGCCAGACTGTCCTGGACTCCCTGTGGCTCCTACCCAGGGAAGCAACCCCACCTCCCTCTCTGCTCAGGGTTCTGAGTCTTCTTGGAAGCATTCAGTGATGATATTTCAAAAACCTTATTCTACTTCTTTCCCCCAAAAAACAGCCCATAAAACAGATCTTAGAGCCACAGGAAATGCATATTGGTTGGGGACTGCCCAGGTATGGGCAAGCTGACACGGAGTGATATCTCTCTCTCTCTCTCTCTCCCCCCCACCCCACCCAATGCTTGTAGAGACTCATGCAACTTGATTTTCTGTTTCCAACTTCTAGGGAAGATTATTATTATTTTTTAACTGTGTTGCTTAGTGACCTCTGGATCCTGGGAATATCCATTTAGCCCCCTCCCCCTGTCCCCATAAGATTCTGTAAAGGCCACTCCCTTTCCAGTGGGATGTGGGGAGGAGGAGTTGGCCATATCCATTCTCTCATGCCCAGGCTGGCACAGGGCTCAGACCCAAGCAGCTCTGACCCAGGCGCTGGGATGTCCAGAACCACTGGCTCTTTCTTTGCCTATTTGAGAAGGGACAGGAGCAGGGGGGCTTCTTCAGCTTCACAGGAAGGCTGCAAAGTGCAGGATAGCTCAGGAAGCATCGCGGACTGCCCACTCCGGGCATCAGCAGTGTGACCAGGACAAACCCAGTCAAGCATCACACCCAGGAAAAAGCCCCAGTCCTCTCTGCAGAGGTGGCAGGCACCTTGGACTGGGCTCCTCAGAACCAGGTCTGGAGATGATGGAGGAGGGGAAGTGTTTGCTTGGGAGGCGAGCTCAGGGAGCACTGGGGAGGGAGGCGGTGAGTTCCTGAGGCCCAGTCCTCTGCAGGAAGTCGTTTTTAGGTCTCCTTAGGTTCAGGTGTGACTGGTGCGTGGGTGACATGGCACCGTGGGCTGTGGATCCTGAAGGCTCCCAGTGGCACAATCCCCAGTGACTCCCATTAGCACCACCCAGGTCAAGGTGCAGCCAGCCGAGTGCAACGCATTTTGAGGCTGATCAATTAAAAAAACTCTCCAGTGGGCCACGCATCAGGGAAGGCTCGCCCACTGGGGCTGGAGGGAAACAGGGTGCCATCCAACTCTAGACAGAACAGAGGCTGAGTGAATGAGCGCACAGGGCTAGACACCCTTCCTGGCACCCCAGAACCCACCACCTGAGTCAGGGAACCGAGGGCCACATTGCACATGTGATGTGGAGGATTTTTTTTTAAGAGGGGTGTCATGGTTTGGATATGAGGTGTCCCCTGAGGTCTCTCATGTGAGACTCTGCAGGGGTGTCATGATTTGGATATGAGGTGTCCCCCGAGGTCTCACGTGTGAGACTCTGCTAGAACATTCAGAGGTGAAATGATTGGACTTTAAGAGCTGAAACTTAACCAGTGGATTAATCCTCTGATATGGATTAACTGGGTGGTGGCTGGAGGCAGGCAGGGTGTGGCTGGAGGAGGTGGGTCACTGGAGGAGTGCATTTGGGGTTTGTAGTTTGCCCCTGGTGAGTGCGTCCTGGTTGCCGGGTCCTGAGCCGCTTCCCTCCTCCATGCCCGTCCGCCATGATGATCTGCCTCACCTTGGCCCAGAGGGGTGGAGTTGGCCAACCGTGGACTGGACCTCGGAAACCAGGAGCCAACCTTCTCCGAGTAGTTCTTGTCAGGTCTTTTGGTCACAGCCATAAAAAGCAGACTGAAATGGTCCATTAGGGCTCCCATAGAAAGCCACAAGCTGGGTGGCTTGTGAACCTCCCTGTATTGCTCACGGTTCTGGAGCTGGAAGTCCAAGACCAAGGTGCCAGTAGATCTGGGCCAGGTGAGGGCTGCTTCCTGGTTCACAGATGGTGTCTTCTGGCTCTGTCCCCATGTGGGGGAGTGAGGGAGGGATCTCTCTGGAGGGCCTTCCTGACCAATCAGCTTCCACAGGCCCCTCCTCACACCATCACTGGGGGGCAGGGTTTCAACCAGGGCAGGGAGCCCTCCCCCTTCCCAGGCCACCAGATTTGCAGCCTTGAATTCCCCAGTGCATTTATATCATTCTAGGTTGGATCCCACTAAGGAAACACAGTCCCTAAATTCACACTAAAGGGTTAGTGGCTGATAGACTATGAAGGATCTTTTTTGTCTAAGTAAAATTTTGTCCCTTTGCGTTGAGAGATTGAACATCCAGTTTGATGCTAAAAATTTCCCATAACTACAAGGGTTGGGGGAAAGCCGGTGTGGGAGTCAGGAAGCAGCCCTGGCTCTTGGCCCAACTCTACCGTCAACATTCTGTGGCCTTCTCAATGCCACTGCTTCTCCGGGGCCTCCCTGAATGAATCCATCATTTCGTTGATGGGAATTTATGGTTGTCCTCCCAGTGAGCATGCACTCCCCTGCAGGGCCTCTCCTTGGCCAAAGGATGGCCGTCTTCAAGTTTATTTGGCCTCCTTCTCTGAAGGTCCCCATCTCCTCTTCTTCCAAGGAACCCAGTCCTACTGGGTTAGGGCCCACCTTGATGACCCCTCTTTAAAGACATCCCAAGATACTTGGGGTAAGAACATGAACACATGAATTTTGAGGGGACACTTACAATTCAGCCCATAGCCCACCTCATGATACTGGTCTAAACCAGTATTGGTGGATTTTAAGAGGATCCTGCACAGAAAGGTGGCAGGGCAGAGTAGTTGAGAGCCAACCCAGTGATCTGGAAAATGATCAAGAAGATGCCCAAGTGTAGGGGCGGGACTTTCCAGCTGGCCCTGGATGGGGAGGGAGCGAGGAAGGGCTGGAGTCCCCGAACACCTGCAGAGCCCCTGCAATGCATCAGGCCACTGGACATGCCACCATCCCAGGTGGGGACGTTCTGAAACGCATACATACTTCTCCTGGTGGGAGAATGTGTTCTCCAATTCCAGCTTCTCCAGATTTCACTTGACCCTCTTCTGCACAGACAACGTCCCTCCTGTCCCCAAGGACGGGCTTAGAGAAAGGCCTGGCCAGTGGTTTAGCAACACGTTGGTCCTTAACCATGGCCGGTCCTGCCATCTGATAGTATTGACGATCCAGAAGCAACTCCTTGCCCCATTCAATAGGAAGCAGCCCTGAGACCTGCTGCACCCATTGATTGACATCCCATTACTCTGGCAGCCATTGACCCTGCTGGAAAGTGGACTCAGCCCTGGAAGCCTTTCCTGAGATGTCCCTACCCCCCTGGATCCAAAGGATGCCACCAAACGTCCACTTTAGGGACTTGAGCTGCGGCTCACCAGCGGGCTTCAGGTTCTGGAGGGCAGGCATGGCCACGATTGTTCGTCTGCCAAATGGGCAGAACTGGCCATTCCACTTCCTCAGAGGGCAAGGGGTCAAAATGAGTCACCACGACAACTCCTTGTCCCCGCAGCAGCTCTCCCTGGGCGTACCCCAACTTCTGACACCCCCAAAACATGAGGAGGGTGGTGAGAGACAGCTCACCTTTGAATCATCCCAGTGGGGAAACTGAGGCCCACAAAAGTTGGGTTAAAAATAGTGTCTATACCACAGTGTTTTACTCCAGAGGGAAAATAAAGCATTTAGGTTTATCAACTTTGAAGACACAAATAAGAACAAAAAAAATCTATGAGAAATCGCCTTTGATTTTACCATTAGGTCTAAGCCTGGGATACGCCTTCAACTGACTGCCAGGGGGTAAAACGTAGGTTTCTTCTTAGGATGACTGTCCTCGGAGTGTGTCCACTGTGCTTTCCTAACGTTCTCTTTCCAAACCCCTGTGTTCCCAGACATGGTGTAATGGCCTTGGATGAGTCCGTGAGCCTGGCTCTTGTTGGACATTCCTGCTGTTTCTCTTTTCTGACTTGAGCCAATGAGAGGAAGCAAATCCACTGCTTTCCTAGGAATCCCCTTCTCCTGGGTGGCAGGGGCGGGGGATGATGTCCTTCCTGCCACACCTCCCTCCACAAGGCCCAGGGTTACCACTTCTGTTGGAACCGCTCTCGGGTCCAGCAGCATTTTGCCACACGGGGTCCCCGGTGCTCTTCCAGCAGAAGCCACCCCTTGCCTGGGTGGAGCGAGACCAGAAGCCCAGGAGGGCTCTGATGGGCCTCCCAGCCCTGCCACTGACTGTCCCCGAGACCTGGGGCTGGTGATTCCACCTCTGTGCCCCTCGGCCTTTCCGTCTGAGCACTGGGAGCGCCCAGCTCAGCATGGGGCCTGGCACAGGGTGGACACACTGGGACGTGCTCCGCGATGTCATCAGTCTTGCTCGTCCTTCCTTCCTTCCTGAAAAATGGGGTTTGAAGAGGTGGCCGCTCATGAGGTCATAGGGGGTCGGATGAGATGGCAGCTATAAAGTGCCCATCCAGCACCCTCAGTCGGTGGCATTTTAAGTCATATTTTCATTATGGCAAGGTGACACTCTACGAAGGCCTCCACTCCACTGGAGATAAACGAGGCTCTTTAGGCCCAGAAGTTGATCTCCCACACACCCTTGGCCAACCTCAGCTCATTTCCCAATGTCCCCAGCAGTGTAGGTCGTGAGCGGGGCTGCTGTGGTCATACGTCCCACAGCAGCTATTCACAGAGTCCACGTCAGGTGCCATAGCATAGAAAGGGTGCCCTCGCACCTGGGCAGCAAATGGACCCAGGTCCTTGCACTCCCTTTCGGAGGACCAAGTACCAGCACTGCAGCAGGCCTAGCCCCTGCTCTCGACCCGTTGGAGAAATTCATCCAAGTTGCACTGAGTTTTGCAGCTGTCAGAGCCCAGGTCTGCAGGAGTTTCAGTGGGGTGACAACTTGCCCAGCCTGTCAATCACGGTGGCCGGACTTCCTTATTATTGTTGGAGCTCATCAAACCAGGTCCAGCCGGAGCTCATCCGCAGAGCTCTTACCTACTATGCTAAAGGCAAATTAACAAAAGTGCTTAATAAGGACTGGCTGGTCCCCACATGTGCAGGTGTAGACACACAGAAAAGAGCGTGTGTAGTAGGTAACGTGTAGGTAGGAGGTGGAAGGTACAGCACACACATGTGAACTAGATCCCTTCTCCAAGCCTGCAATGCAGGTGCCTTTTTGCCCACTTCACAGACAGCAGGCCAAGCCCAGAGACACCAGGGGCTGGTGCCAGTGTCCCTGCTCTTCCTTGAGAGGCTGCGATGTGGTAAAGGGCCGAGCATGGTGCCTGGCACGTACCCAGTGCTCAGTACCTGGGGACGGTCATCATGGGGGCTCTTCAGAGCCCCTGAACAGGCAGCCCAGGGCTCCTCCACCTCTCCCATACTCTGGGGGTGGGTGGCTGGAGCTGGGTTATCTCACTGTGGCCTTTCAACCTCTCGGAGAGCTGGGGTCAGGGCCGGGGCAGCAGGCCTGCTGAGCGCTGGTGGGCTGGGCAGCATGGGCCATGTCAACATGAGATGTCCCAGGAGGACCTGCTGGGACAGCTGGGGGCGGGGCCTGGAGCAGAGCAAGGGGAGGGGGTGATGCTCTGAAGCCGGCCACTCCCACCTGGGAGAAGCAGGTGGAGGAGTCGGGGAGGGGGTGGCCAGGCTGAAGCTGCCTCCTCCCCACCTTGTGCTCTGCTCAGCCTCTTTTCAAGATCTTAGTTTTATTTTTTTTTCACTTTTTTTTTATTGTTGGTTGTTCAAAACATTACATAGTTCTTGATATATCATCGTTCACACTTTGCTTCAAGTGGGTTATGAACTCCCATTTTTAGCCCATATACAGATTTCAGAATCACATCAGTTACACATCCATTGATTTACATATTGCCATACCAGTGACTGTCGTGTTCTGCTACCTTTCCTATCCTCTACTATCTCCCTTCCCCTCCCCTCTCCTCCCTTCTTCTCTCTCTACCCCCTCTACTGACATTCATTTCTCCCCCTTGTATTATTTTTCCCTTTCCCCTCATTTCCTCTTGTATGTTCTTTTGTATAACCCTGAGGGTCTCCTTCCATTTCCATGCAATTTCCCTTTTCTCTCCCTTTCCCTCCCACCTCTCATCTCTGTTTAATGTTAATCTTCTTCTCATGCTCTTCGTCCCTACTCTGTTCTTAGCTATTCTCCTTATATCAAAGAAGACATTTGGCATTTGTTTTATAGGGATTGCCTAGCTTCACTTAGCATGATCTGCTCTAATGCCATCAATTTCCCTGCAAATTCTATGATTTTGTCATTTTTTAATGCAGAGTAATACTCCATTGTGTATAAATGCCACATTTTTTTAATCCATTCATCTATTGAAGGGCATCTGGGTTGGTTCCACAGTCTTGCTATTGTGAATTGAGCTGCTATGAACATCGATGTAGCAGTGTCCCTGTAGCATGCTCTTTTTAGGTCTTTAGGGAATAGACCAAGAAGGGGATTAGCTGGGTCAAATGGTGGCTCCATTCCCAGCTTTCCAAGAAATCTCCATACTGCTTTCCAAATTGGCTGCACCAACTTGCAGTCCCACCAGCAATGTACAAGTGTACCCTTTTCCCCACATCCTCGCCAGCACTTGTTGTTGTTTGACTTCCTAATGGCTGCCAATCTTACTGGAGTGAGATGGTATCTTAGGGTGGTTTTGATTTGCATTTCTCTGACTGCTAGAGATGGTGAGCAGTTTTTCATGTACTTGTTGATTGATTGTATGTCCTCCTCTGAGAAGTGTCTGTTCAGGTCCTTGGCCCATTTGTTGATTGGGTTGTTTGTTATCTTATTGTCTAATTTTTGGAGTTCTTTGTATACTCTGGATATTAGAGCTCTATCTGAAGTGTGAGGAGTAAAGATTTGTTCCCAGGATATAGGCTCCCTATTTACCTCTCTTATTGTTTCTTTTGCTGAGAAAAAACTTTTTAGTTTGAGTAAGTCCCATTTGTTGATTCTAGTTATTAACTTTTGTGCTATGGGTGTCCTATTGAGGAATTTGGAGCCCGACCCCACAGTATGTAGATCGTAGCCAACTTTTTCTTCTATCAGATGCCGTGTCTCTGATTTGATATCAAGCTCCTTGATCCATTTTGAATTAACTTTTGTTCATGGCGAGAGAAAGGGATTCAGTTTCATTTTGTTGCATAACTGGAATAGTTGTGAAGGTCTTTAATATATTTATTTGGAGATGGACACAATACCTTTACTTTTATGTGGTGCTGGGGATCGAACCCAGTGCCTCACGCATGCTGGGCAAGTGCTCTACCACTGAGCCACAACACTGACCTGTGAAGGTCTGTCTTTAAAGAAAATACAGAGGGTTATGACCCCCCATTAGCCCCCTGTTATCCCCCAGACTGTAACAACGTGCACACATGAGATCTATCCTTTTCAAAAACTGGTTTGCACAGCATCAACGCTGCAGTGTTTTTTGTTACAAGGTCTTGAATGCTTTCAGGTGACCTCATTCTTTTTAATAGTTGCATGCTATTCCACACCTCGAACAGGCCATTGTCCCCAAGGATTTGCTCATGGAGGGAGAAGCAGGACGTGCTTTCCTGATGTTATGAAATGTGCTACAATCAACACCCTTGTCCACATCGAGGACATGCTGTGATAACACCTTCTTCCTAGGGTAGAGTTCCGGAGGTGGGCCAAAGGGACATTAAGGATGAATGGATCCAGCGGCTGCAAGCTGCCAGTTCTATTTTTACTTAAGACCTCCTTGTCATAGGCTCCTGGAAGGAAAGCTTCTGATTTCTGAAATCATGGTATTCCAAACTCACCTCATTTCACACAGCAGGAGGCTGGGATTCATAAGGAGTACTGGGTCCCAGGGTAGGACAATGGTGCCCAGGAGAAGGGGCACCCTCTGGGAGATTGCCTGTGGGATATTGAAGGTTGCTCTGGACTCCTTTGCTGACAGACGTATATGGAACCTCGAGTTGTCCTGGGCTGACCCCCAGGCAGTGACCGATTGATGGGGACCACAGCAGTCCAAGTCCTTGCCTGGAGACCAGATAATCCAGGGGCCCATTCCTATCCCAGAGCTCCCCCCAGGATCCAGCCGAGGCTGGGACTTTCTGAAGTCACCCCTCTGTTGGGCTTCTCCCTCTCCATTACCTGTTTGTCATGGGGATGGTCCGTCAACACATTCCATGCATCCACATCCTGGTCTCAGGCCAAGTTCTTCCAGAACACACCCGAGGTACCATGGAGGATGGCCAGGCAGTGCCCTCCTGGATGGTTGTGTCTTCATTAGCAATCACCCCAGAGCAGCCAAGGGCCCTGGAACCCCCTGCACACTGCAGAGAAGCCTGCCAGCTTCCTGCAGGATATTTTCAGCATGGATCTGAAAGCTTGGGGTCTTGTCATCCAGAAATGTAATCTGAAATAATAGTCCCCACCGTCACTGTACACCGGCTGGGTATCTTGTAGATCTTCTCTAGACACCTTGGTTTCCTCGTCTGTGCACTAAACAGTCAGTACCTGCATCGTAAGGAGTGAGAGTGAGGTACTGCTTTCCATGCTTAGTCCTGTGGTGTTTGAGCTGAAGTATGAGGTTCCGATCACCACACGTCGCTGTCCGTGTGACCTTCAACAGCTGAGCTTCATTTTCCCCTCTGCAGCTGGGGACAGCTACTTCTCTTTGGACTGGGATGAAGATTTAATGTCAGGTCAGGCTCTAGGCAGTGCATAGCAAAGGCCCTGATCTGACTCACTTGGGGCCATAGCCAAGCTAGGAGGATGCGTCAGACATGCTCGGTGTTGGACCAGGAAAGAGAATTTGTGAATTCAGCAAGATGATGTTCATCGTCTAGCCTCCCTCCACTATTTGTACAACTAAAATATGAATAAAGAAAAGTCTTTGGCCCATCCCAGAGATGATCACTATGGGTTTATTCCTCTATTATCCAGTATGTTTGTTTCAAACATTTACACCTAGATTTTTTGGAAAAAGATGATCACTTTCTACATATTAGAATATTAGTTATTACATAGCAGGCAGCAGGTGGCTCCTAGAGGAGTCTGTGGGCTGGGAGAAGTGGGCGAGGAGGGGCAGTGTCAGCACAGCTGTCAGAGGAGCAGGCTCTGCTGGCCTGGAAGATGGATGAGAGCGGGGATGGAGGGATGGACAGACACCTGGACAGCTGCTGGAGCAAAGGGCTCAGCCCGCGTGGACCTGCGCGCCTTGGGTGGCGGCAAAGCCCGACAGCCCCCACAAGGAGGTCCTTGATGCAGGGCTCACCCCATGTTCTCAACTCTTCCATCCTGTTAAACATGGTCCCTTGGCCTCAGGACGTTCACACTGGCGCACGACCCTCATGGCGGCCATCCTCCTCCAGAGCTCTTGGTCCTGCATAACCCAGGGGCAGCAGCTCCCAGGAACCCTCCTCCCATGCCATTCCACGTTCTCCCACTGTGGCTTATGGAGCTCCTCGCAGGAGTCAGCCTACACACTACTTGGCTTCCCCTGTCATCTCTTCAGGTGCTGAAGTAGGGGAGTGAGGGTCCATGCTCCACCTAGAGAGTTGGTGGCAGATGACTTGTACAGGGCAGGGGAGGAGCATGCTCTGTGAGGAGAGCAGGAGAGCTTCCGGGGTCCCCTGCAGAACACTCTTCCTTTTCCCCCAACACTGTATTTAAAAAGAGGTGGGGGCTTAGGCTGGGGAAGAAAGGAAGAGGACCAAAGGGGCCCAGGAGGTGGGAAGGGAGCCAGCTGAGGTTCAGATCCAGACCCAGAGTAACCAGTGATTGTCATCTCCAAGTGTCCCCAGCATGCACCTGGGTACCCACCATAACAAGATGGTAGAATGTTCATTGAATGAACAAACTTGGACTATTTTGTTCCCAGTTTGTTTTTGACAAGAACTGGGGAATCCATAAAAGGAAGCTTTGAAATAAAAATTTGACTTCAGGAAAAAAAAAAAAAGAATCATCCACTGCAAATATAAAGACGTTCTTGTTGAACACCCAGGACAGAGTATCACTGTGCACCAATTAGATGGCAGGGTTACCTGTGCCTTGACTGACATTTTGGGGGTAGGGTCCAAGTTGCTGAGGCTGGCCTTGAATCGCTGTCCTCCAGCCTCAGCCTCCCGAGTAGCTGAGCGCATTTATAAACCAAACCTCTGAGAGCACTTCTCTCCAACACTTGTCCCTTTGTGCTCTGATCAACTAAACCGGTGTGCCCCGATTCGTGCAGGGACCCTGATGTTATAATTAAAACGAAACCCAGGCTTAGCAGGAAACAATCCCCCCCCCAAATGTACTTACTCAATTTGGAGGCCAAATGAAGGAGCTGAGGAGTGTGGTGAACAGGCTTCAAGGAGGTCCCTGGTGGCACTCCCGTCCTTCTAAGTCCTTTCCTAGTTGAGTATGAGTAGGACCTGAGATTTACTTCTCACCAACAGCACATGGCCAAGAGATTGGGTACGACTTCATTACAGACGACAATGACGTCCGTTTGCCAGCAGAATCTCCCCTTGATGGCTTTCAAGAAGCTGCTCATGTTGGCGACATTCATGTGTCAAGGACCCAAAGGCAGCCTCCATCCAGCAGTCAGCAGGAAACTGAGGTTCCCAGTTTAAAACCTGTGAGAGACAATCCTGCCAGTCACCTCAGGAGCTTGGAGCACTTATGCACAAAGGTTTTTTTTTTTTTTTTTAAAGAGGTACTGGGAATTGAACTCAGGGGCACTCGACCACTGAACCACATCCCCAGCCCTATTTTGTATTTTATTTAGATACAGGGTCTCAATGAGTTGCTTAGGGCCTCGCTTTTGCTGAGGCTGGCTTTGAACTTACAATCCTTCAGCCTCAGCCTCCCGAGCTGCTGAGATTACAGGCATCCTCCACCGCGCATGGCATAGTGGAACCTTCTGATGAGCCCCCAGTCGGCACCTTGAGTGCAGCCTCCCGGGACCCTGTTCCAGAGGCTTTGGCTAACCAACGCTCATGGCCTGACCTACAGAAAAACATGGGCTGTTGTGAACAGAGCGTGCTGATCCATTGAGGAGAATTAGCAAGACAGACAGCAAGATACTTACCTCTACTTTACAGAGAAGGAAAGTGACGTTCCGAGAGGTGTGCTAGCCTTCCTGAGCAGTACCCCAGGCCACGGAGGCGTGACCCCACCATGGCCATCAGGCCTGGAACGCACTGTCCTCTGGGCAGAGTTCACCCACACACGCCCACTCGGGTTTCCATCCTTGGAGAATGGCCTCACCTTCCTGCTCTACCCAGCAACCCCCAGGGGTGCGGTGGGGGCCGGAGTTTGTAAAACAGTGTCTAGCTGTCAACACTGGCATTTGTCAAAGGAAGTGGCTGCTCTCGGGCCCCGCCACCTTTCCCAAAGTGGACACTGCTTGGGAAAAGTGCGAACTAGGAGCCTGTCAGCCCAGCCTCCGGGAGGGGTTGGAACAGAGCTCCAACACGGGGAGATAAGGGAGGCCACTGCTGCAGGAGGCTGGGCATCTTGCTCCTTGCCCACCGCCAGAGCTGGCGAGCGAGGCTGGGGTGGTAGGGAAGGGGGAGCACAAAACCCCCTCCATGATGCCCAGCCACACAGGGGACAGATGTGGCTAGAATAGCTGCTCGTACAAGCAGAAGTTGAAGGGTTCCTGCTGCAGGGTGGGGATAAGCATGCACCTCCCAACTGAAAGAACAGTAGCCAGAGCTTGGGGGTGATGGAGACCCCTTGGAAAGGTGTGGACCCTGGTCAGGTGTTGGGACGTTCCAGGTCACCTGGTCTACAGCGCTGTTGCCGCCCCCGATTATTGAGAAATAGAAAACTCTAGACAAAAATCAAGAACACAGGTAGTCTCCAAGCCACAGGGGTCTGTGACTTTGTTGGAGAGGCCCTCACACCTGTGTGAATGGTTGTCACCATCTCTGAGCCATTACCGAGGGCCAGGTAGACCAGGCTAGGATCAGGGACACAGTGGGTCAATTCAGACAAAACCCTCACTTGATGGAGCTTACCTCCTGTGAGAGGAGCAGAATGATTGCTGTATAACAAAGCGCCCCCGAACAGTGACCGCAGACAACAGTGACCAAGTGTTTCTCAATTTGGGGGGTGTCTGGCATTGGGCGGGGTTCTGCTGGGTGGTTGTTTTGTCTCAGGAGATTGTCAGCTAGAGTCCTTTGCCTGCTCATTTTTTAGCTGGTGATTCAGATGTAGGGTCTCTGCCTGGACCCTCCTCCGAGTGGCCTGGGCTTCGTTACAATATGGCATCTGGGTTTCTAGAAGACACAGCTGTCAAGTTCTCTTAAGGGCTCAGAACATGACTCCCCCCCCCCACATACCCAGTTGATTCACGTAAGGCCCAGGATCAGCCCTGACTCCAGAGGGGAGCATATCTCCTCCCCTTGCTCTGAGAGATACCAGGTGCATACAGGAGGCTATTGTGGAGAGCAATATGCTCAGCAGTGGACACTAGACTGGGTAGGGACATGATCATTCAGAAGATGAGCAATGTAGTGTTGAAGTTGTGACATGGGTGGGTTTCCCCGTTTGGATAGAAGTTGGTATTTTGAAATGATATTTATAGGATTATTATGCCCCCCTTTCTATCAAGTCCAAAGACCAAAGTTAGATGATGCCAGGAGGGGCCGAATCCCTGGTGACATCACCTCCCTGGCTTGACTGCACTTTTTTCAGATGCCAAGTCCACATCTCACGTCTTGGCCACATGAGAAGCCTTTATGCCAACAAGAAAAACCAGGTGGTGCAGAACTTGGTGGCACCCCACCGAATCGGACAACCCACCCCTTCTGTACACCTGGGGAAGGGGAGGGGCTCGACTCCACCGGCCATTTCCAGAGGCCCTTCATGGGGACCTAAGGACTGAGACGGGGAGCAGCAATGGGTAGCCATCGGGAGCAGAGGCTTGGGGCAAGGTTGAGCTCGAAGCTCCCCAGCTGTGGGTGTCACAGCCGGGATCCAACACCTCCGACTATCAACATGCAACATCTGACCAGAGCGTCCATCACTAACTCAGCTGCTTTAAGGAGTGAGACGAGGCCCACACGTGGCTTAGTGGTCCAGGCTACGTTTTGTGAGCATGTTTCCAAAGCTTGGCATCCTTCTCTCAGACTCCTGGTGGGTCCTCTTACCTCCCAGGCTCATCGGTTCCCCAGTGGCCCAGATGGCCTGCCACACACACACAGGGGCAAAGCCGTTGGCAAACGTCCCATGGCCCTACTGCTGTGTGCATTCTGGGGCGCATACACATCTAGACGTGACTGGTTGCTAGTGTCCCTCAGCTCCCGAGGGAAGGAGCAGCCCCAAGCAGAGTCAGTAGAGCCCTGGACGGACTCTATGCCCCAGACACACATTCCCATCTGCTGTCAGCATGGAGGAGAGTGCTGGCTTTGCCCCTGAAAGTGGGTTCTTCCAGGGAGGGACACTGTCCCCAGACTCTGGCACCTTGTGGGTTCTGCAAAGGAGCCTGGGGACGGCCAGCTTCAGGAGAGGCCCCTCCCTCAGCTCACAGGCCTCTCACCTGTGGGAGTCACATCTGGGCCTCCTCTCGGGCCTCCTCTCCTTTGGTCTCATGTGTTCCTGACACTCCCTCCTTCCAGCTGGCATCCCCGCAGTCTGTCTGGGGTGGGACGGCCAACCTCAGAGCCAAGTGACCTTTCAAAGACACCAGGATTTGTTTAATTTTCAGAATTCACCCCGTCCTCCTTATCAGAGGCAGCGAGGCCCCAAGTGGGGAGGCCTTTGGCATCTTTCCCTGAATTTTAAAACAGATGGGCTGGGCCTCCTCCAATGGGGTCCTTTCTTCACCAGGGTATGGAAAGGAAGGAAAAACAGGGTGGGATCTGAAGGGGGAGGAGAAGTCAACTGGAGGGAGGAGGAAGACGCCAATATGCCCATCACTAACTCAGCTGCTTTAGGGATTGGCCCAGAATCCTGGAATCTCATTACAACCTGGTTCTTCGTCATATCTCAGTGGTGTTTCTGCACAATATAGCAACTTGTGCCTACAGTCCCCGTCGCAGTCCTGGCATTCCAGGTTCATGGCTCATCTGAGCCTCACAGGGAGGGCTTGTTGTCACCTCCCTCCTACAGGGAAGGGAACAGCAGCAAAGCAAGGAAGCATTGCCCAGAGCCACACCCCACAGTGAGGATGAGGACCTGACCCAGCTCCCAGGACAGAAGTCTTTGCGTGAAGCAGCATGGGGTCTACGTTGACCTCATCTGGTCCTCACGGTGGCCTTGGGGACCACACATCCTCCCCTTCAGGTGTAATTGTGCAATTCCCTTTCATGTCCAAGGCCACGGCCAACAATTGGTGTCCACAGGAGAGAAAATGATAGCAACCAGTGCTAAGCAGTGTCATCTGAGGTCCAAGCCCTTGGTCATCTTAAGTTACGAAATCCCAATGGCCCATGAAAGGGGACTATGATCACCATCTCACGAGAGAGGAAGAATAAGGCTCAGGGAGAAATGTTCAGGAGGAGTTCTGCAGGAGACAGTTGTAGGCCAGAGTTCACATCCTCAACTGTGCAGACGAGTCAGCTGGACTCCGACAGAGGTCGCTCTGGCTGTCCCCTGCACGATTCCTCATGCTCCACGGGGGCAGACCCCAGGGATCACATGTCTTATAACTGTTTTCTTTTTCCAAAAGGAAGAAACCTCAGGGACACTTCGAGGCTGGTGCAAACTGGCCCGAGAGGAAACCACATTCGGAGTAACTACAGGACAGTGGCGGGACCCACTACCCGAGCCAGGGAGGGAGAGGGGCTTCTCCCACAGGAAGCCACACCAGGGAGTGCCGAGAGCTAACCTGTCTGTGCTCTTGACAGAGCGTGCTGAGGGGAGTCGGAGCTTGGCCCTTGGGCTCAGTCTGAAGCCCCAAGGGCAGAGTGGCACGGGGGTCCCTGCTCGGGTATAAGCTAGAATGGTGACTGAGGGACCTCTTGCCAAGATCTCCCGTCTTGGCCTCTGGCTCCCTTAGTACCAAGACACCCAGCCCTTTGCACCTAGGGGGTCAGCTAGGAGCAAAGAGGAAGGGACCACGATCAATATCCTTCATCTTAGCCAGGTTTAGGTTTGGCCTCCCAACTTGACTTTGTGGTGAGCTGCTTCACCCACTTTCTCGACCTCACGCCCCCATTTACATCTTCGCATGGGCCTTACATAGGCTCGCATGCTGCAGCGGGTCCATTTGGGGTTCCGTGTCTGGTGGAATCCATTGCAGGAAAGGGAAGTGGGCTTTGAGGGTGCACCCTGCGTGTGATCTGTGCTGGGAGTGGGGGTACAGCCTGGAGAAGTCCACACTGTCCTTCCTTATGCCACCAGAGGGTTCCCATGCCTATGTCAACTGCTCAGGTGCAAAGCACCAGCTAAGGAGCCCAGGGCTCCCGGGAGCACATAGCCAGCGTCTTGGGTCAGCTACAGAGTGGCTTCGCACTGATGATCTATCTTGTCCTTGGATTGGATTATCATCCATTTGGGATTTTATTCTTGCCTGATGCACTGGCAGGCAGGAAGTGCGGATCCCGAGCCACTGAGAAAGGGACAGGCCACGCTCTAAGTGGTCCTTTAGCTGCCTCTCCACACAGAGTCTTCAACCTTCAGGCTGTGGATTTCTGAGTTACACAGAACCACAATTCTTGAGTCTCTGCATCTTTCTGCTTGAACTAGATTTCCTAGATGTGTTCTGTTTCTTGGGGTGGGGGCAGATGGCGATATTCTGTGTCAGGGACTAGAAGGAAATTCTCCTTCAAAGAATAGCCTGACACTTACAAGAAACAGCCCCCTGGGAGACATCCTGCCTGGGAGACACCCTGCAGCCATCTATCTCCCTGAGACATCCTGTGGCCACCTATCTTCCTGAAACATCCTGCGGTTATCTCACCTTGTGCAGACATCCAGCAACTGCCGATAAGAGAGCTTCCCCATCCCCAGCATATAAATACCCCTGTGTGAACAATAAAAGTTTGCAGCTTCATCAGAACTCTTGTCTTGCTGTCACCTTTCGTGTCTCTTGTCCCTTCATTCCTCCCCATCTGGGTTCGCTGCCCACGTTGATGTGTCCTGCCGGACGGGACAATTCTGCGTGTTCTATAAGTCCTAATAGAGGTGTCAGATGCCATGTGTCATGAGCTCATCCCATCTTCCCTAGAGCTCCAGTCAAGTGCTCTCTGTTCCCATCTTCAGAGGGACCAAAACAGGCTCAGCAAGGTCGAGAGATGTTCCCTGGGTGACAGCATTGGACCACTCGGTCCCATTCTAAGCTCTAAGCAGCCTGTACCCTTAAGTTGGAGGCTGACCTTGGAAGGGTCTGGAATTACAGAAACCACATGGCCACGAGCTTTTAGGATGGAGTCCAATTGCTACAGGGAGCTATTCCCCACGTGGGGCAGGTGCCTCTCTGCGCTGCGGTGGGGAGGGGAAGCCTCACAGACAGTGGAGGAAATTCTGATCTTGGAGGTAATGTGGCACCAAGTTCAGAGGAGACAGGTCTGGAATGGCCCCGTCCCATGGGTGAGACTTATGTGAGCCTAAGTTTGCTTATCCATGAAGCACGGGTGTCCCACCACCCTCTCCCCTCAAGGGATAAGTTTGAGGATCAAATGAACATGAAAGAACTTAAGGAATTTTAGAACATTCTGGAATGTGGAAAGAAGCCTTTCCTATGTAGGCAGATCTTGTCAGAGGTGTGGACCTGCAGGGGTCCTCGGGCACTCTTGTTGGGAACATCTACACCACTCAGACCAGGTCGATGACAGTCCCCGAGATGAATGTGAAGCTCTCTACACCTCGGGCTGCACCCATGCAGGTAGCAATGACCTTCCCTGAGGACCTCTGCCCAAGGCCACTCTAGTTCTGCTTCCCTGGAGCCCCATGGGAAGCTTTGAAGGGTTTGTAGGATGGCAGTCCTGGGTCAGATGGCCAGGTACAGACATGACCACCTGTCCTTGGACAGGTGAGAACCACCTTCACAGGGTGGGGTTGGGGATTAAAATTGGTCCTCATCTCTTTGGCCCACCATCTGACCCTTGAGAGTTTTTAATAGTGATGCCACGTTTTGCAGTAGAGTCACCTGGGGGGTTTTGAGGTGTCCTGGTGCCCACATCCCACCTCACACAATGCCTTGGGATGGAGGTCGAACATTAACACTTTAAGAATCCCGACCAGCAGCACAGTTCGGGAGCCACTAAAGATGTCGACTCCCCCCCACATCAGGTTTCAGTTCCCTCAGATCCCCACTCAGGGAGCCTGGTCATTGCTCTGTCTGGCCGTCCATGCTTGGTCTGCTTAGGCATGCAAGACGAGCTCGGCCCCTCCAGGATTGCCTGCGCTTCCTGGCAAAACCAAGAGCACTGCCACCCTCCTTGCAGCCAGGGGTACCGAGCACCAGATGCTCAGACTTGGGAGGCTGCCTCGACTTTTCCTCCACGTGGCTCCTGAACTCTGGTAGAGTTCCTCCCACAGCCCCCCACTGTGTCTGTTAAACAGAGAGGGGAGCAGCCGTGCTCCCCCAAGCCCCTGTCCTCTCCCATCTGGACAACTCCAACCATCTCCTGCCTTCCCAGCCTCTTCTCCAGTCCCCATTGCCAGGACTAGCCACTCAGGTCTTCTAAATGACCTCACCCCACTTCTCCACATTAAGCCCCCAAGGGCTCCCCATTGCCACATGGGCAAAGACCAAACCCCATTAGCATCCAAGACTCTGCTACCAGCAGCTCTAGTCTCATTGTGCTTCCTGCATTTTGAGTTTCCACGCACTAATGGTAGATTTTAATTCCTTTAATAACTCAGCCCCAGGACCTTTGCACCTACAAATTGATTTTACTCTCAGGCTCTTGAGGCTCTGACTAGCTTACAGACTTCTGTTAGCCATTCCTTGGGCTTTTTCTGTCTTTCCTGCTAACAGCTGAGAAAAGTGCTTCCCACTCCGTGGAGGCTAGTATGTGCTTTGCAGTGTTAGCTCATTTAATCCCATGACAGAGGCCTTCTTACCCTACTTTACATATGGGAAACTGGGGCCCAGAGGTTAAGCCTTTCTCTTAAGCTAAGTCACATAGCTAGTGAATGGCCGAGCTACAACTCGAGACTGGGAAGTCTGGCCCAGAGCCTTTGACCTTGGCATGATCTTGCTCTGGACAGTAGCTATTCTGCTGTGGCCAAGTCACGGCGGCCATCTAGGGTTCCCAGAGCTCTGGACATAGTCAGCATGTGATTTTTTTTATTTTAATGGATCACCTCCTGTGAGGAGGGGTGGGCAGAGAGGATCTTTCTCCTCATCCCTATGTGGGTTCCAAACACACAGACTCGTAGGAGCAGGGGGCAGCCCATGCTTTGGGAACGTGTTTGTGCCCACAGCAACATGCCTCTACACGCATGTTCACACGTGTCTACATGGCATGTCCCTTGGCAGGGCCACGTCCTTGCCTCTTTAGAGGACGCCATCCCACCCCCCACCCTGCCACCCAGCTCAGGATCTCGGAACAGAACAACCCCAACAATTCATCAGGGGACGTCAGGCTTCCAGAGCTGTTTGGGACATAAATCAAACGGAGGAGGAGGAAAGGTTTTTAAGAGAAGGTTTAAGGGAAGGTAGCGAGGAAAGAAAAACCATTATAGGTGTCGGGGAAGAGCGATGGGGGGACGAGATCAAAGGAGAAACTTGGTCAGAGATAAGTGAATTATTTATTTTTCCTGCTCTCGGTCTCTGGGCTTTGGACGGCTCCACGCTGATGTATTTGGGCGGCTCAGGGCCACCTGCTGCAGAGGACACCCCAGCCTCCGCACTGGCCAGCCCCCAGCACACTGGTTCCATCACGAGCAGCTGCCCCTCCTCGAGGCCCGGGAGCCTTTTGGAGTGGGTCCTGCTGGTGTTGGTCCCCCTCCTGGAGGGGCATGCATGTGGGGCTGGCAGGACAGCTGCCCGGGTGGGGTCAGGAGCAGAGGGTCCCATCATCACTCATGAGCCTGTTTATTTGGGAACCAGAGTCCCCCCTTCTCTGGTTATTACTGAAGTCCCCTACCCGTGACACCGCCCCAGTCCAGGGGGTGGGGCAGGAATCACACACTGCCACTTCTGCAGGAGGCGCCCATCCTGCCTGGCCTCACAGTGCACTTGGCTTTCAGAGGACAGATGGAGGTAGAGGGCCGGATGATGCGTGTCCCCAGAGGGCTTAGGACAAGGTGGCTGGAGGCATCGCCCACGGCCAGACACCAGAGCTCAGACTCTAGCTCTGCCTCCACCACTGCGTGGCCCTCACAGGCAGGAGGACTCCAGATCCTCAAGTCCATTCTGACCCACTTTACAGATGAAGAAGCTGAGGTTCAGAATGCTAATGTCTGCCAACATGCTGAGGTGCCTGCCACACAGTAAATCCAACACCTGTTCCTGTGATGGTTGGTGACTGGCTAAGGGCTCCTGGGATCAACTCTCCCCTAGGTTTTCTAGTTATCAGAAGAGCTTAGGGTACTGGCCCACCCATCTTCATAGACCAGCTAGTTGTGTGCTAATAAGTGCGTTGTCATCCAAATGGGTTCCTTTAAAATCGTGAATAGCGTTACTGTTGCCCAAGAAGAGTCACCTTCAAAGATGATGGCCATCATGTCCCCAGTGACTATCAGGTCAGCTACCACCACATTCAACTTGGTACCAATGCCAAGACTGGAGTCCAAACGCCTAGGCTGACAATCCAGGCTGCACTTGCTGTGACCCTGAAGCACAGGGACCAGCGGCCCTGCTTCCTTTTCAGCCTGCAGTTGGCACTGAATAGATCCTTCCTCCAGGAGACCTTTGATGACTCCACAGGACCTCAAGGAAAGCGTCTGTGACATGACATGCCAGGTGCTCTTCTCAGAGCCTGACACATCCTGGCTCATTTGACCCTTAGAACAAGCCCATGAGATACATACCAGTGCCCCCATTTTATAGGGGGTGGAAATGGGGCTCAGAGGCGAACAAATGTATGTAAGCCTGTTTCTAGGGGCTGTAATAGGTCTTCAGAAATAGGTCTCTGCATTTCTAGGACTTTAAACCTAGTTCCCAATTGCAAACCTGCCTTGTGTATACCCTCTGGGGAAGGACACTTTGGGATGCAAATAAGCAGGATTGAGGCATCAACCAACTAGAATAGGAAGTGTCCAGGCAGTAGGACCTCCATGAACAGTTACCGAGCCCCTTTTACGGAGACCCCAGGCCCTGCAGGGCTGGGACGAGGGCTGGGGTGAGGGCGGGGGCGAGGGCTGGCCCAGAGTTAGAGGTGCTGATGCCATTCAGGTTTGAGTGAATGGCACTGTGGTCCATGGCCCACCATTCTGGGTTCCCCCTCCCTCCCCTCCCACCAGATACCAGGACACCAGGCCTCATCAGAACTAAGGCAGCTGGGTTGACATCGAGTCCATTTTGTTTCATTTTTTAAGCAGAGTCAAGTTTCTATCTCCTCTTCCAAGAGGACCATTCCACAGAAGCACAGCAGCACCAGCTTCTCAAATTGGTGCTTCTTACTCCGTCCCTTCATCTAGTCTGGGACTTGGGATACTGTCACCAGGCTTTCAGAAGAGGCCGCTACTCAAAGCACTTAGGAATCAGACCCCAGGCAGAGATTTCAGATGTCCATTTCCTTCTTGGACCTCAAGGACTCAGCGATACTCAAGCCCAAAGGGAGAGGCATCAAAAGGTACCATGGGTGTCTACAACTGGGGGACTTCCCTGAAGATGTGAGTCAGGAATCTTTGGCGCTCTGGGTAGGAGGGTGGGAGTCAGGAAATGACAGTCATCATGAAGTATCAGGTCTCACTTGATGTTTTGAGTTTTGAGACCACTCAGTTCTTACTGATTCTCAGAATTGGCAGATAAACAGGCTCAGAACAACTCATGAGAAAGGATTCCCCCAAGTGCTTATAGTGAGGACACAAAAACGTAGAGATAATACACAATCTGGTTTCCCCAGGCTCCATGGTGCTCTATGGGGCTCTCCAAGGGCAGTGACCTTGGCCAGCTCCCACCCAGTAGAACAGTCAGGTGCATTTCAGAAGCCCTCATGTCATATTGGCAAGATCCATGCCTCGAAGCTCAGGGTGGGGAGTTTCCTAGTTTTTTTAATGTTTTTTCAGTTAAAAATGGAAGTAGGGAAACCTCTTTGGCCTCCCAAGGCAAGGAGGTTCTGGGAAGGACACATGGGTCAAGGTGGCAGGTGGCCCTTCCCCATAGGTTTTCATAGAGGTACTAGAAGGGGCCTCAGGCATCAGAGTCTCTGCCAACACTCAATAGAACACAGCTGGGTCTCTGGCCAAAGCACCCTGCAGTCTTCAGACACCTGCGGAGGCCCCACAGCAGCAGGACTGGAGCCCACCCTGCTCCTATGGGCTCGGCCTTCCTGTCCCCATGGAGGTTCCCACATGTGGAGCCCAGAGCCAGCCAGCACTTTTGGAGAATATTTCTAATATAATACAGGGTTTTATTTCTTAAGCCAGGCCACAAAAAACAGTGCCCCCTGGCCGTCCATCCTCTGCCACCTTCTGGACCAGCCTCCCTACACCACCCAAGTCGGCACCTGTCAGGCAGCAGTGCAGTTTCAATGTCAGTGAACCACAAGAGAAGCATTGGGTTTCCCAGTGACACTGGCTACACTTTGAGCACTCGTCCACATCGTTAGTGGCCACAGCTCTGGATAGCAGACTCCCATCTCCCCCGTTCTAGACCTCTGTTTCCTACAGATATGTAAAAACACACCTTCGATTGCTTTGCATTTGTCAGGGGGCTGTAGCCCACCCTGCATGCAGAGATTCACTCAGAGCATTACAGAGCTCAGTCCACACGGGCACCTGTCCAGCCTCATTCACTGGCTGTGCGCCAGCCCGGGGTGTGGGTGGACCCTTAAGTCACCCCTCTTGATGTGCAATTATGTCATCCCCAATTCATTCCTGTCATAGGAAGTTTTAAATGGAATGTCTGTAGCCATCCCGAGAAAGTCCAGGGTTAATTTCACTTGGGGGTAGAGTGGCCGAGGCCAGCATCCACACTCAGGAGCAAGACTGCAGCCCTGGGGTGCGAGCAAGATGCCTGGTCTGCCCACGTGTTTTGAGCCCCTTTAGAAAGCAGTGGGCTAGACATCCACTGGCACCCCTGCAGGCAGAACAGGGTGATGATCAGGCCATCAAATTGCGATGAATTGTCCTGAGGGGACAGTTGGATGGTTTGAGTGGCAGGTCCTAATTGTACAATGCAGCCTCCCATTTCTATTTACCACATGAAGCCTCTGTCATGCATCTAGTCCTTAACAGCTCACTGGCTGGTTCCACCAACCCCATGTCACAGGTTGGGGAGTTGAGGTGAAGGGTTAGGGAATTTCACCCTATTCTCTTAAAACATTCAGCTGCTCAGTGGCAGAGCAGGGACGTGAAATTGGCCAGAAGTCCACAATCCTAGCACATGCCCCAGCCCGTCTGCCACGGGCCTGCATTCAGAGAGTACAGAAGTTCCCCTTGGGTCCCCCAGGTTTGCATCTTACCACAGAATCTTAAGAAGGGACTGAGAAAGGGCAAAGCTCCTGCTACTGGAGACTAGCTGTCCCACCGCTCCCTCCCACCCTGAGGTCCTGCCTCATCTCTGCGGGCTGAACTCTGTTGAAAGCGAGACACTGGCTATCTGACACAGGCCAGAAGTCAAACAGATCTGGTCTAGATAGGAGGGGAAGCCATGGAGACAGGGATTGACAGCCGGAATCTAGTAAATCCTAGTGATTGTGCCTTCTGTCCTCCCCTTGGAGGACATGAATTCCCCTCCCCCTCATATCCCCACCATGGAGAGCAGGAAGACTGGGGTACAGCTACCCCCTTCTTAGCACACATGCTGGAGAGCAGTCAGGTGAACCTCCCAGATCCCTCCCAAAAGGATCTCACATGTAGATCCTAAAAATGTTGACCTCAGAAGCAGGGTAGAATGTTCGCTAATGGGTGGTGTGGTTGGAGGGATGTTGGTCAAATACAAAATGTCAGATAAGAACAAGTTCAGGAGATCTGTTGTATCACTTGAAAAAGTCTGTTAACAAAGTATCGCATACTGGAAAATTGCCAAGAGTCAATTATTGTTTCTTATCACAGAAATCAAGAAAGCCAGAGAAATGCATTAGCTTGAGCCTGTCCCTCAGTGTACACATGTTTCAAAACATGTTTTGGGTCATTTTTTTATTTAAAGAAAAATTCATCTTTCTATTTTGTTGCAGAAATGCCATTAGCTGAGATTCTAGGGTCAATCTCTTCTTCCAGGCTGAGCTGGGCTCTTCCTGGGCAGCCCCAAGTCACAGGCTGAACATGGTGAGGATCTTCGGCCCCATGCAGGACTCTTCCGTAGAGAGGCACTCTTGGCTCGTAGGTACCCGGAGTTAATGGGGAACATCAGGTCTGCTTCATGGCCTTCCCCAGGGAGTTGAGCCCAAGGAAGCCCTTGTAGCCTCTGCCTTGTTGCCAGTCCCCTGAGAAAACCCAACACTCCCAGTGTCACCATCCATGGAAAGGGTAGTGACTGCAGGCCAGTGTTGCAGGCTTCACAGTAGATCCAGGGCTTCTGTGTGCTTGGTGCTCTGAGCACTGGGCACAATGATGTGGGTCCCCACGAGTGCTTAATGCTGAAATTGGTTCCCATTTTTCAGATCAGACCAGGTTTCATAACAAAACAGCAGTGCTGGGACCAACTCCAGACCCATAGCCTTTAGCAATGGTCAGTGCCTGATTCTTGTGTATCTCTACCTTTCTGTGGATCTCAGGATGGTGAGATCCTGGCCTCCCAGTGGCCCAAGGAGCACATTAGCATCTCTCCAAAGGTACCGAAGGATCTAAGATGGACACCCTCGGCCCCTGGCCAGCCATTACCTAGTTCACTTGGTGATGTCCCATTTCATTCTTGGGAATTTCCTTGGTCTGTGGACATATCTCCCGTGCTTCTCAGTGCAGAGCCGGCAGATTACCCGTGGCAGTTCCAGCCAGAGGCCTCTGCTTTGTTTAAGCAACAGACTTTTAATGGACAGGACCATGAAACATGGAGGATTGTTCAGTGACGCATCAAGAGAACGGGCTGGCCATCTGGAACATGGCAAGATGCTGCTGTTCACAGGGACTTCATTGTGGAGGAGAAGGAGGACCTGCTGTGTGGTCTGAGCCAGCACAAGGGTCCCCTTTGTATGCTTGACTGGGGAGCACTAGAGCCAAGAAGGCTTGGTGTCCAGATACAGGACACTGGTCTGACACTTGGTCTTGCAGGCAGCTTTGGCCTGGCTGAAGATTGAAGGTCAGGGTGCAAATCCACAGGATTTCCAGCATAGAGTCCCCCAGCTCCTTATCCCCATTTTGCAGCTGAGAAAATAAAAGCTCAGAAGCTAAACCATCCTGATCTATCTCAGGGCTGTTGTGATAAGTGCCCCCGACTCACAGCTTTTAGAAAGCACATAAGCATTTCTACACAAATCTCTATCTGCTACTCGGTTGCTGAACACATGTAATGAGTGATCTGCCCCCAGCAGTGTGGGGTCATTTGTGTCTTGTAGGCAGTTAGGGATCCATGCTGGGGAGGCCTGGGTACTTTCTGTGTGAACATGGGATTGAGTGACCTCCCTGCAGTTGGGGAAGAACTTCCTGAAGATGGTCAAAAGTAGCATTGAAAGTATGGTTTAAGGTCAGACAGATCTGAGTCTGAAGGATATTCTCTTACTTGCTTTGTGATCTCAGGAATTTTTAACTTCACCTCCCTGAGCATTTATCCAAAAAAGGTCATGTTGTCCCCTACACCTTATATTGGTGGTTTTAAAGCTGGGATGCTCTTTGTATCAATTGCCTGAATATCATCCACACATTGAATAGGCCATTCAAGTCCCCTCGTGCTCCGACTGCCCCAAGGATCACAGAAAAGGCCCTGCCGCCAAGTCCACCAATGGAGAAGATTCCCAAGAGTGACATGCAGGTTAAGTGGACATATATGGATGCATCAGACTCTCCAGTGAGCCTGGATTCTGGAGCAGGGAGGAAGATGTCCATATGGCAGTCCCACAGGTCCCAGGCTTTTATTCAAAGAGAAAGTCAGTATTCAATGGTTGGACTGTACCCGTCTACGGCACCTTTGGGATCTATCATAGCACTGGCAGTGTCACCATGAGCTTCTTAGGTCACCCCAGCCCATGGTTGAGCACAGAAGGGACTTGGAGCCTGGCTCATTTGTGCCTAATGTGGCATTGCTCAAATGAGTCTTGCTCTGGAGCATCCCACAGGGGTTTGCGCAGATATCCTCAGGCTTGGATTATAATCTAAGTCTCCCCTGTCCACATCCAGTTCACCCCTTTACCACTGCAGAGTACCTCAGCTCATGCACAGGGCACATGAGGGGGCAGGGCTCTGCACTGGCAGGTACCTTACATCATCCGCAGTTGGCCCTCTCCTGCTTTCACATCTCACTCACCTCTCAGTCATGGCAGGGCTACTCAGGTGTACACAGCTGCTCAGGGAGGTTCCACCTCGGCCCCTTCCAAGGGATCTTTAAACCATAATTGCTGACCCAGGATGTATTGGTGCTGAGTTTATCAAGAAGTTAAGTGCCAGCCTTCCTCCTTCAGCTCCAGAGCCAAGACTAATCTAAACACCCCACTCCCCATTTGTTACTCTAATTCCATCAGCAAGCTGACCAGGCCTGACCCTGCCTCTGATTTATGGCCTCACCAACAGATGCAGCAGCTGAGGACCCAGCTGGGCAACTGGGTAGCCGGGAGGTGGGTGGATCAGAAGAGAGGGCAGCCCCCACAGCCCTTCTGGAGGGGAAAGAGATGTAGGAATTTTGAGTTTTTGCTGGATGAATGCAGAGGGCAAGTTATCTATGCAGGGCAGAAAGATTCCTTTCTGCATCTTCAAGTGAGCCAACTTGGGAAGAGGGAAAAAGTGATCCAAAAACATGCATCAGTGGCATGAGGTGGCATGTGTGGTCTGATCCTCTCTCCCACTCCTGTGGCTCCGTGATTACCATGAGCCCTGGGTCATTTTAGTTTTAGCAAATATATTGTGATAGGATCACAGGCAGGATCCGCAGGTCAATATTTACACTTTACTGGTTTTGCAATGTTTTTATTATATTTGGGAAGGTGCGAAGATCCCAAGTATGGTGCTTAGGGAGTGTTCATATAATGAATGTGTCTCTGCAGTTGTAATTAATCAGAGCATCTTTACATTGGTGTGTTCTCTTGAGAGTTCTGCTTTTTGGAAGAAGGTACCCTAGGCCTCCTTCCTACACACAGGCAATCTCACTTGGTGCATCCATTTGGACAGTTTCCTGCTCCACATGGGGAATGACCTCAAGTGTGAGCTGGATACAGTCTGGGGCCATTTGGAATCAGGAGATGGCTAGGCTTCTAGCTGGAGTGGAAGTTTCTTCATTCCCTCTTCACTTCCATGTTTCATTCCACAAGAGTCACCTCTGCTCTCAAACAGCACTGAACTATGGGTCTAGACCCATCTAGGCTCTAATCCCATCAATTCCTGCTTTATTCTAAGTGCTGGCTTCCTTAGGAAGCTGAACTTCTGTTTCATCTACTCCATTTCTACAAAGCTAAGAGGTTTATTTGTTGCCAAGAAATAAGTGGGGGGAGGCGACCTCAGCGGGTCCCCTGGCATTGACTCTGGGATCCAGTGGTTACTACAAAGCGCCCTTGGGATTTATCAGTAGGGATCATTCCACTCAAGGAAGCGGGAGGCCAGAGGGTGGACAGATGCATACCATCAAGCAAAGTCCAGAGGCAACCACATCACTCCACAGCTGAGCTCTGGGGATGGAACAGTTGGTCTCTCCAGTGGGTTTCAGGGGCGCGAGGGAGTTGGGGGGTTTGGATCAATGCCTGGAGGAGGCAGAGGTATAGTCACCTCTGGTTCACACATACAGCCCAAGTGGCCCAAGGTTCATCCTTTGACATTAGAGATTTGACTCTAGGATTACAAGTGCCTCAGGAATTAGTACACATAGAGATATACAGGAGGGCCCAGCAAGGACAAACTCCAGACGCTGAACACATCAAGATGCCAGGTAATTTGCTACTGTTTGTTAGTGAAAAGGTGCTTCTGAGCACAGTCCAGGTCCCTAAACTGCCACCATCCTTTTCAGCCATGGGTTACATGGGAACCACTCTGCCTATTCCACTGGACAGACAACCAGGGTCCGAAGAATCTCTGTCTGGTGAACACTAAGGACCAGGAATGATTCCTCTGCAAAGACGACCATGCACCTGACTTCCTTTCTACTGCTGCCAAGGGGCCTCCACACAGCAGGGACAGGGTGTGGGGAATCAGAGGTGGTAGAAGAGGTGGCATATTCCTGACAACAGAGGAGCTGGAATAGCCAACAGGGGTGACAATGATGGCAAGATCTGAAAAGACAGCTGTATTGGGTACAGCATGAAAACTCCTTTATAACTAGGTCAGGCAGGCGGACCACACTAAAAATGGCAGAGAGGCCATCCTAGTGTGGGGGACTCCAGTGGAAGAACAGACCATATACGATGTCAGCCGCCATAAATGGTCATTCCTCATACTCGAGGATACACCCCAAGTAGACTGACAGGACATCTCCACGTTGGTGTGATTGTTTGGTTTGACTCCAAAGATCATGCTATACCCTGTTCTGTGCTACATAGGAGTCACCTTTGTATTCACGCGGAAGACGCTGGCCCCTGTCCTTAATGAACCATGAGTGCCAACTTAAAATTCCTCACTGGCCATTATTGGATTTTGCTCACAAGATTGGGTTTTGGTGGCTATAACATTAATGGTAGCCTCTGGAATCCTATAGTATAAGAGATCCTATCCCCAGCGGACAAGAGGATGCTTTCAAGAAAAATCCTCAGCAGAGCAAAAGGCAGTCTGGGGTATCTAGTTCTTCTCTTCCCAACCAGTGACTACATTCCCTTACCATTTTGGGCTTCCATGGCTACAAGCTCAGCTGGGCCCATGAGCACTGGTTACTTCTCTGCTCTTTCAGTTCTAGGAGAAGTGGCAGGGGACACAGTCCAGAGACTACAGAGAGACCGTGACGAATGGGTAATCTTTTAGGCCATGGACTTCATGCAGTGGTTTCCTGTCTGCCATCAGGGATTAACTGGGAATCAAAGTTCCTTCTCTCCACTTGCCCAGGGCATAAAAGCTTTGGTTCACAGAAACATTAGAGTCAGAGCCAGGGGAGGAGAGATTCTGTGTGTTAAATAAGCAGCATCTGCAAGGAGGACTTCTCTTCCTTAGGAGTTGGTTCAGGGAAGGGCTTATCCTCCTCAGGTGAGGGCTTCACATTCACTTCCATTTGCAAAGGCACATTGACCCCGTCAGTGGAATCATTCCTGGTCCTTAGTGGTCACCAGACCTAGATTCCCGTTATCCCCTCTGGGAAGGCAGAGCCAAGGAATAGCAGAACCCTCTTTGATTCACTGGTTCGATTCCTCAGCCCCACAGGTTAAGGGATGATTTCTCAGGTTCAGCAGAGGTGGGCAACCTCACCTCTGAATCAAGACCATCCCCTGAAAGGCCACAGTACTGGGGCATTTGGTTCCATATCCCAGGAGAGCTTGTGTCATAGCAAGCATGCAGGGATGACCACAAAACTCGGGTCTTTCTATCTAACATCCTTATTTCCCTTGTCCTTCCGTCTCTTCCCACTAGACTCCAGGAGCCAACAGTTTTCCCTCAAGGGAAGTCTGGATAGCCCTATACTTTTGGAAAGTCCCACCCCCCCCCTTCAAACCTCTCATGCCATAGGATTCCAGACACTACCATTGTTTTCTTAGCCACCAAAACAACCTCATTAGCAAAAGCCAATGATGGGCCAGCGAGGAATTAGAGTTGGCACTCCTGGTTCATTGAGGACAGAGGTCACAGAGTCAGTGCCAGGTCCCTCACCTGTGGACCCCATGATGGCTTATCATTATCATCCTGCATAAGAGAAAATTTCACAATGACTGCTAACCAAGGCAGGTCAAACATCACAGAGTTTCCCATTCTGTTTCTCTCCAGGTCTTTGGGTGGTGAGTCCTATTCACGGGTCCCAAGACTGCCTTTCATTCTTGTTCTTTGATTTCAGACACAAGTGACCTTTGGTCACTGATTGTGTCATGTATTCTGCCAAGTGAACCCTTATTTCCCTTTATACAGACAGTAACGGATGGCTGACAGTCCTATGATCCATGAGGACAGCTTTTTAATTCAAAGCCTTCTCAGCACAACCTTCAGGGAATGGCTTCTGAGGGTCATTTCAGAAGCACACCATAGCATTCCTCCTCCGGCCCACGAAGGCCCATGTGCATCTTATAATGAGGACTGCATTTAGTGATCTTCAGGAGTCTCCAAGAACCTTGGCAGACCCAGCATTGCTTAGGAGTCCAAGTCCAAACTCATCTGGGTGCCTCACGGCAAACTTTAGCTGCAAGTCCTCAGTTAAAAGCCAAGAAACAAGTCACTTATTTACAAAATTCGATGGCTCAGGGTACACACTAATTCTGGAAGGCAGTAGGATGATAGGAAGGATCAGACTGAAGGAGACCAAAACCCAGCAGGGCAGACATTAAATCCCATGGCTTCCTCCTGGGATCAGGGACACCTGGGGGAGGATGTGAGCATCAGAGGGTGCAGACGGGCTGGCTCTTCCTGAAGCTTCATTCAGCAAATGTCCCCTGTTCTTGGCATCCCCAACTTTGAGGTCTCCATTTTAGCTTCAACTTCAGCCAGCGTCACAGCCCACCCTCTGGTGATGCTTGGATGGTTTCTGATGGCAACGCATTTCTGGCCTCCCAGGTTTGCCTTGATGCCAGCCCCACAGTTCTGACATCCAACAGAGCTTTCAAAGGATCATCACATGAGCAAGGCCAAGGTCTGACCCTTGAGCAAGCCACACACGGGGACCTGCTCAGAACTTGCCTAAGGCAGCCTGAGTGCCTGAACCCCACAACACAGGGAAACAAACCCTGGGGACGTAGGACTCCTAGTTGGTCTTGAGCAAGTAGTGCATCCCAGGTCTCTCAGAAGTCTGAGCCTGGGAGGCTTTGAGTTTTGCTGGTTGCCAAAAATGCCCTCAATGGCCTTTTTCTACTTTCCTGGTCAAAGTAGGAAACCCAGGGCCTTGTGTGACCAAGGAAGTGCTCACCCACTTTTGGCTTATTAATGGCAACCACCTCATTAGCAACAAAACCGTCACTGGCTGAGTTTTTAAGTACACCCGTTTTCTGCAGAACAGAAAGTTCAAGTCTTTCCACTGTGTTCTGCTCCGGACTGACTGGGATCTAGATAAAAGCAGACAGCAACATCAGTGCTACCTAAATGCTCTTTTGACTTGAAGTTCTCTCCAGATAACTCTTCACTTTCAAACTCAGCCTCTCAAGTCTCCAGAGGGACAAAGTAGAGCACAAGTGGCATCAGGTCCCCAGCTCCACGAGATCGGCTTTTCCATCTAAAGCCTCGTCAGCACAACCTTCTCTGTCTGCGTGCCTATCGGGATTGTGGTCCCCCGAGGTCAGGTTCATCCATTAACTTGGCTTGGACCATCCTAGGCTGCCTCTAGACTTAACTTGTGCCATAAGCCAATTTCAAAGGCAGTGTCATCACAGCAGTAGCCCCACTCCTGGTACCAGTTTTGATTAGTTTTCTATTCCTTGGCAAAATACCTGGGAGAAACAATTTGTGAGGATGAAAGGTTTTGACTTGGTTTTCTGAAGGTTTGAGTTGATGTTCACTTAGCCCCAATTGCTTTGGGCCTGGGAGGGAGGGAGAGCATCAGGGAAGGAGCAAAGCTAGTCACCTCAGTCAAGAAGAGCAAGGGAAGGACCAGGGTCCTAACAGACCCTTCAAGGATCTGCCTCCAGGGACCTTATAGCCTTCTACTTAGGGCCACTCCCCCCACACAGGGTGCCACCAAGCCTTCAGTGCAGGACCTTTGGGGGCCATGGTAGAGACTGTACATCTATTCCAATGTTACAAACACCTCACTTTTAGGTGTTAACTTGGATTAGTCAACAGCTAGAGAACTGGAAAAGTTGGAGTTTTGGATATTTCTATGGAGATGTTTCTAGAACAGATGGAGTAGACCAAGCATGAGAGATTGGTCCCCACATGGAGGAGCCCTTTCCATTGGTTGGGGTCCTGCATGGAACAGGAACGAGTTGAGCCTGTGGGTGGGATGTGCTCTTAATCCTATTCTTGATCAGGACTACAGAATTGACATAAGCCCCCCCCCCCACCTCAGCAGTTTGAAGACTTTCACCAGGACAAGGCTTCTCTGAGCATCCCAACATGTCTGGCTTTCAGATGGCCTGTCAGGGCTTCTCAGCCTCTGTATGAGACAGGATTTATGAGAACTTGTTTGAGTACATACTCAGACGAGTTCTTTGACAAAAACGTAACATGAATGGCTGTGGGTCCAGGGCTCTACAGGATCCGCTCTCCCATCTGAAGCCTCATCGACACAATCTTCCATCTTCATGGCTACTCAGGGGTCTGCAGATATTTATATATCTCCTGCCAATCTTCCCTATACATCTTTGACTAATAGGCTTTGGTACCAAGCATAATTCTAAAGGAACCAAGTTTTAACGCACTTCTGAAACTGGCTCTCTAATCCCATCAGACCTAAAATGTTAGTGATTCAAATCCCATAGTACACAGAACACACTGGTCGTTTTTGACATGAACTACTTAAGATATGCAAATCTAATGTATTTGACCATCAGATTTCAGACAAGATGAAACAGGACTCCTGGAGACTCCACGGATGCCTTTAAACATTTGTGGAAGGGGGCGGGAATATGATAGTTTTGAGAAATTGATGGAAGAGCTAGCTCAAGATTTGGTCTGCCGGGTCTGCATCAATAGCCCGAGAGCCAGGAGCACTCTAAAGTCACAGAGCTGGAATTAGTTGAATCCAACAAGCCTGCTCGTTGTCCAAAACCTCATGAGCCAGACCCCCTCAATATCATATCTAGCATCTTGTGCTTTTGATGGCATAAAACTCATTAAGTGTTAATTAGGGATACTATTTAAATGCTTGGTTTTAAATTCCTTGGTAGATCACAAGAAATTTAAAACTTGAAGGGTTTTAGTGCCACAATGAGTATTCGTTGGTTTACCTGAGAGTGCATTATTTTCCCCATTTAACAGAGTTGTCAGGATTGGATGCTGCTGCCTGGGGTGGGCAGCTTTTCCTCAGTGTATGTCAGAGCTCCTTCCCCATGGAAAGATGGATCCAACCAGGAGAACCAGGCTGGGACACTGAGAACCCAGTTCTCTTGGTATCTGCCAGCCATTCCAAGGTCAAAGACCATTTTCCCAAATCCCTGTTAACTGGAGCCCTGTTCTCCATGCTGCTTCTCATTCAGGGACTGGCTGAGCCAGGTTGGCCTCTATTTCTGTACGAAGCAGCTGGGGAAGGAGTCCTGGTCCACCCCCAAAATTCTGGGAAGCACAGCATGTATCAGAGGGACATGGGGAGTGGTACCAAGATTAAGATGTTGAGGGAACTAGGTTTAAAGTCCACGAACCTGAGGTCACTGGGAGCTAGAGCTATGATCAGGAGGTAAGAAATAGGTTTTTCCCCCCAGACTTTAGTGCTGACCCCATGTGGAGGAATGAATTCCCACAACAAAGGATAAGAAATAGGCAGAAATATAATTTGCCGTTCACAGCCCAGCCCTTGGATTCCGAGTCAGTCTATGGTGATGACCAGGATGCTCAGGACTGTCACTATTTCATTTGAGCCAATTGCCCAAGGACAAGGACAGACCAGAGGGTAACTAAAAAAAAAAAAAAAAAAAAAGACATGAAGGTTCTTCATGGAAGACCCTCAGCAGCAAACATTTTTTGCCCAATTCTTTGTCTGGAGGGCTTCTTCTTTGGCATGGAGAAATCCTAGGCGTGGACCTGGATGCCCGGCTGCCTGCTCCAGGAGCTGCTTCTAGGAGCTACAGAGGCTGTCTCCACCTGAAGGCTCTCCTATTATAATCACACCCGAGCATTGTAGTCTCGTCTGAGATCTGTTGCCATCTTTCCAATGGCATCGTACAGGTGTCCCTCTGCCATCCTGTATGAACTAACATGTCTGGTTAAGTGATTGGTGATTCCAGTCTAGGGACAGACTCACTGTCTCTGCCAAAGTCATCAGGATACTGCTGTGAGTGCAGGGATTTGTTGTAACGAGAGTTTGGCAAGATTTTTTAATCCCGATTAAGGGCAAGCACATACCATTTTATGACATGCCTTCACTCCCTTTCACATTTTTGCCAAAGGGACATTGACATAATGACAGGAAACTGTTAGTCATAATTGCCCCCCACCCCATACAATAACATCCAGTCATAAGTAGGTGTGACTTAGTTTAGGTCCAACATAGCCATCAAGTTATATTCTCTAAACACTTGAAGGAAAGGTTCGAACAAATCAGAACATGTCTGGTGCCATAATTGAAAGTGTCATTGAGGCCGTTGAGATGGTGAGACCCAAGAATCTAGCATAGACCACCACATCCAGTCCAGCTTCTATGGGAGTTGTATGGCGTTGGAGGCCAAGGGGCCCTGACGCTCAAGTGCCCAAACTTCAAGTTGTGTTGTCAACATAACTGGTCCTCGCATCATGAGACATGAGACCAGAGACATGAGGCTCTTGTGCCAAACTTCAACCTAGGAAGTACCCCCACTTATCTTACCCTGTTCAGTTCTGGATCCCCAACACCCTTTCCCCCAATCACAATCAGTAGTCATTCAGACACCGCTGGGATGCTCCAAGAGGAATTGGGACTAGTTCCCAGCTTGGGCAGAGTACCACCTCCCACAGGCCTACAGCCAGGGTTACTCTAGAGAATGCTACCCATTCTCACCAAGGTCTTGACCCCAACTCAAGACCACAGACTATTTCCTGGTTCTAGAAGGGCAACTGTCATGCACTTGCCCTGCTCTAAAGAAAAAGATGATCTACACAGGGTAGATCGTAAGAGGGCAATCCTCTTTACTTTGTCTTTCAAAGAAATCTGTTACGTTTCCTTTCCTGTGGACTTTGAAGTCTGACATAAAAGTCCATGGCATAGAATACTCAGTCAACAAGCAGAGTTGCTGCAATATCACTTTAGACCTTAACACTGACTAGGGTGGAGTTCCTGGTGGCTTTCCTCCAAGAAATAATTCTAAGCCACTTTGATATAAGCAATGCCCAAGAAGACTCATCTTTAGGGCTTTATCTAGACCTTTGCTTGCTATATTCTGAGAGAATACTACCTTTGCCTCAATGAAAACAGATATTTCCTTTAGGGAAAGGGCTGTGTGTCAAGTTTCATGTAAAAAAAAAAAAAGATTGGGAACAGCCTCTGTAACTTCTGGTTTCAGAGTCCCTTAAGTCAACCTAAACTTTCAGTCAGATTAAGGTCACAGGCAGAAGAGCAAAAGCCAATAGCAAGTGAGACTAGAGACCCAGCTGGCCAGGCTCCCTGCAGACACAGAAGGCTGGGTCAGCGTTGGCCTCATACCACAGCAGCTGGGTTCCCGAAGATACAAGAGGAAGTGCACTCTTCTTGCTTCCTGCCTGAAAATTGCCACCCCTGCTCCTAGATCAAGCACAGCATGTGCCCTTGTATGTTCACAGGAGCAAAGTCTTAATGTAGAGATTAGAATAGCCTGGAGCAGGAGGCAAGAGGGGCCTAGGAGGATGGTCAGCTCCACCTGGCCACAGACAGCTGGACTCTGCCTCTCCCCCACCCTGCCTACCTGCAAGCAGCCCATCAAAGTGGGAGGGCAGGTGGTACCCCCGGCCCTAGGAGGGCCATCTGCTTCCTGTTGACCTGGGAGACTGGGAGATTCAAGACACTAGAGAAGTCCATCTCCAGCTGCTCCATGGCTTGGGATACAAGCTGAGGGAGTATTGCTCTCTGGTGAAAGAGGGGACTTACTGAACTTTAGTATTGGACAGACTCAAATTTGAGAGCGTTGAACAGAGAACAAGAAAGTACATTGGGGTCAAGCCTGCTATGGTGGTTGCAGCAGCCACAGCACTGGTTGGCTGCAAAGGGGACATCTAGTATGGAAGAGCCTGTAGATAAAAAAAGCAACCTGAACTTAGCAAAATCAGAGGCTGCACAACACCCTGGTATTGAAAAGTGCTTTTTACTTCTCTTTTGTTTAAATTTCATTGATTTCCGCTCTGATTTAAATTATTTCTTGCCTTCTGCTACATTTGCTGTTGTTTTGCTCTTCCTTTTCTAGGGCTTTGAGATGAAGTGTGAGCTCATTTATTTGTTGGTTTTTTCTTTTTTTGAGGAATGACCTCCAGGCGATGAATTTCCCTCTTAAAACTGCTTTCATTGTGTCCCATAGATTTCGATATGTTGTGTCTGTATTTTCATTTATCTCTAAGAATTTTTTGATTTCCTCCTTTATGTCTTCTGTAACCCATTGATCATTCAGTAACATATTGTTCATTTTCCATGTGATGTAGGATTTTTCCTTCCTTCTTTTATCATTGATTTCCAGTTTCATTCCTTTATGATCAGATAAAATGCATGGTATTATCTCCACCCTTTTATATTTACTGAGGGTTGCCCTATGGCATAATATATGGTCTATTATTGAGAAGGATCCATGTGCTGCTGAGAAAAAAAGTATACCCACTTGATGATGGTTGATAGACTTAACTGACATATATAGAATATAAGTTATTGATTGTGATATTGAGTTCTATAGTTTCTTTATTCAACTTTTGTTTGGAGGATCTGTCCAATGGTGAGAGAGGTGTGTTGAAGTCACCCATAGTTATTGTGTTGTGGTCTATTTGATTCTTGAACTTGAAGAGAATTTGTTTTATGAATGTCGCAGCACCATTATTTGGTGCATAAATATTGATAATTGTTATGTCTTGTTGGTGAATGGTTCCTTTTAACAGTATATAATGTCCTTCCTTATCCTTTTTGATTAACTTAGTCTTGAAGTCGATTTTATTCGATATGAGGATGGCCACCCCTGCTTGCTTACGAGGACCATGTGCGTGGTATATTTTTTCCCAACCTTTCACCTTCAGCCTGTGTATGTCTTTTCCAATCAGATGTGTGTCCTGGAGGCAGCATATTGTTGGATTTTTTTTTTTAATCCGTGTTACCAGCCTATGTCGCTTTATTGGAGAGTTTAAGCCATTAACGTTTAGAGTTACTATTGATATATGGTTTGTACTTCCAGCCATTTTTGATTATTTATCTTTTTTTTTAATTTAGTTTGTTTTTCCATGATTAGCTTTCCCCCTGCCCTCTGTCTTTACTGATGCACTTCCCACTGATGGTTTTGGTTATTGTTTTTCATTTCTTCCTCGTGTAGTGTTTTGCTCAAGATGCTTTGCAATGCTGGTTTTCTGGCTGCAAATTCTTTTAACTTTTATTTATCATGAAAGATTTTTATTTCATTGTCGTACCTGAAGCTTAATTTTGCTGGATACAAAATTCTTGGTTGGCATCCATTGTCTTTCAGTGTTTGAAATACGTTGTTCCAGGATCTTCTCGCTTTCAGCATCTGTGATGAAAAATCCATTGTTAACCTTATTGGTTTACCCCTGAATGTAATCTGCCTCCTTCCTCTTGTAGCTTTTAATATTTTCTCGTTGTTCTGTATATTGGATATCTTCATAACAATGTGTCTTGGCGTTGGTCTACTGTGATTTTGTATGCTTGGTGTCCTATATGCATCTACAATTTGTATATCCGTTTCCTTTTTATTTCTGGAAAGTTTTCTATAATTATTTCATTCAGCAGGTTGCTCATTCCCTTGGTTTTCACCTCTGTACCTTCCTCTATCCCGATGACTTTTTTTTTTTTTTTTTAAATTTTTTATTGTGGGTTGTTCAAAACATTACAAATTTCTTGACATATCATATTCCACACTTTGATTCTAGTGGGTTATGAACTCCCACCTTCACCCCATACACAGATTGCAGATTCACATCAGTTACACATCCATTGATTTACAAATTGCCATACTAGTGTCTGTTGTGCTCCGCTGCCTTTCCCATCATCCACCCTCCCCCCTCCCCACCTCTCCCCTCCCCTCCCCTCCTCTCTCTCTACCCCCTCCACTGTATAACCCTGAGGGTCTCCTTCCATTACCGTGCAATTTACCTTCTCTCTCCCTTTCCCTCCCACCTCTCATCCCTGTTAAATGTTAATCTTCTTCTCCTGTTCTTCGTCCCTACTCTGTTCTTAGTTACTTTCCTTATATCAAAGAAGACATTTGGCATTTGTTTTTTAGGGATTGGCTAGCTTCACTTAGCATAATCTGCTCTAATGCCATCCATTTCCCTGTAAATTCTATGATTTTGTCATTTTTAAATGCAGAGTAATACTCCATTGTGTATAAATGCCACATTTTTTTTATCCATTCGTCTATTGAAGGGCATCTAGGTTGGTTCCACAGTCTTGCTATTGTGAACTGTGCTGCTATGAACATCGATGTAGCAGTGTCCCTGTAGCATGCTCTTTTTAGGTCTTTAGGGAATAGACCAAGAAGGGGAATAGCTGGGTCAAATGGTGGCTCCATTCCCAGCTTTCCAAGAAATCTCCATACTGCTTTCCAAATTGGCTGCACCAATCTGCAGTCCCACCAGCAATGTACAAGTGTACCCTTTTCCCCACATCCTCGCCAGCACTTGTTGTTGTTTGACTTCCTAATGGCTGCCAATCTTACTGGAGTGAGATGGTATCTTAGGGTGGTTTTGATTTGCATTTCTCTGACAGCTAGAGATGTTGAGCATTTTTTCATGTACTTGTTGATTGACTGTATGTCCTCCTCTGTGAAGTGTCTGTTCAGGTCCTTGGCCCATTTGTTGATTGGGTTGTTTGTTCTCTTATTGTCTAATTTTTTGAGTTCTTTGTATACTCTGGATATTAGGGCTCTATCTGAAGTGTGAGGAGTAAAGATTTGTTCCCAGGATGTAGGCTCCCTATTTACCTCTCTTATTGTTTCTTTAGCTGAGAAAAAACTTCTTAGTTTGAGTAAGTCCCATTTGTTGATTCTAGTTATTAACTTTTGTGCTATGGGTGTCCTATTGAGGAATTTGGAGCCCGACCCCACCGACTGTAGATCGTAGCCAACTTTTTCTTCTATCAGACGGCGCGTCTCTGATTTGATATCAAGTTCCTTGATCCATTTTGAATTCACTTTTGTGCATGGCGAGAGAAAGGGATTCAGTTTCATTTTGTTGCATATGGATTTCCAGTTTTCCCAGCACCATTTGTTGAAGATGCTATCCTTCCTCCATTGCATGCTTTTAGCCCCTTTATCAAATATAAGATAGTTGTAGTTTTGTGGATTGGTTTCTGTGTCCTCTATTCTGTACCATTGGTCCACACGCCTGTTTTGGTACCAGTACCATGCTGTTTTTGTTACTATTGCTCTGTAGTATAGTTTGAAGTCTGGTATCGCTATACCGCCTGATTCACACTTCTTGCTTAGCATTGTTTTTGCTATTCTGGGTCTTTTATTTTTCCATATGAATTTCATGATTGCTTTCTCTATTTCTACAAGAAATGCCATTGGGATTTTGATTGGCATTGCATTAAACCTATAGAGAACTTTTGGTAATATCGCCATTTTGATGATGTTAGTTCTGCCTATCCATGAACAGGGTATATTTTTCCATCTTCTAAGATCTTCTTCTATTTCTCTCTTTAGGGTTCTGTAGTTTTCATTGTATAAGTCTTTCACCTCTTTTGTTAGGTTGATTCCCAAGTATTTTATTTTTTTTGAAGATATTTTGAATGGAGTGGTTGTCCTCATTTCCATTTCAGAGGATTTGTCGCTGGTATACAGGAATGCCTTTGATTTATGCGTGTTGATTTTAAATCCTGCCACTTTGCTGAATTCATTTATTAGCTCTAATAGTTTCTTTGTAGAGCCTTTTGGGTCTGCTAGATATAGAATCATATCATCTGCAAATAGTGATAATTTAATTTCTTCTTTTCCTATTTTTATGCCTTTAATTTCTTTCGTCTGTCTAATTGCTCTGGCCAGTGTTTCGAGAACTATGTTGAAGAGAAGTGGAGAGAGAGGGCATCCCTGTCTTGTTCCAGATTTTAGAGGGAATGCCTTCAGTTTTTCTCCATTCAGAATAATGCTAGCCTGAGGCTTAGCATAGATTGCTTTTACAATATTGAGGTATGTTCCTGTTATCCCTAGTTTTTCTAGAGTTTTGAACATAAAGGGATGCTGTACTTTGTCAAATGCTTTTTCCGCATCTATCGAGATGATCATATGGTTCTTATTTTTAAGTCTATTGATGTGGTGAATAACATTTATTGATTTCCATATATTGAACCAGCCTTGCATCCCAGGGATGAATCCTACTTGATCATGGTGTACAATTTTTTTTATATGTTTTTGTATCCGATTCGCCAGAATTTTATTGAGGATTTTTGCATCTAGGTTCATTAGAGATATTGGTCTGTAGTTTTCTTTCTTTGAAGTGTCTTTGTCTGGTTTAGGTATCAGGGTGATGTTGGCCTCATAGAATGAATTTGGAAGTTCTCCCTCCTTTTCTATTTCCTGAAGTAGCTTGAAAAGTATTGGTATTAGTTCTTCTTTAAAGGTTTTGTAAAATTCTGCTGTATACCCATCGGGACCTGGGCTTTTCTTAGTTGGTAGTCTTTTGATGGTTTCTTCTATCTCCTCAATTGATATTGGTCTGTTTAGGTTTTCTATATCCTCCTGACTCAATCTGGGCAGATCATATGACTTAAGAAATTTATCTATGCCTTCACTATCTTCTAATTTATTGGAGTATAAGGATTCAAAATAGTTTTTGATTATCTTCTGTATTTCTGAAGTGTCTGTTGTGATATTGCCTTTTTCATCCCGTATGCTAGTAATTTGAGTTCTCTCTCTTCTTCTCTTCACTAGCATCGCTAAGGGTCTGTCGATTTTGTTTATTTTTTCAAAGAACCAACTTTTAGTTTTGTCAATTTTTTCAATTGTTTCTTTTGTTTCGATTTCATTAATTTCAGCTCTGATTTTAATTATTTCTTGCCTTCTACTTCTTTTGCTGTTGTTTTGCTCTTCTTTTTCAAGGATTTTGAGATGAAGTATGAGATCATTTATTTGTTGGTTTTTTCTTTTTTTAAGGAATGAACTCCAAGCAATGAATTTTCCTCTTAGAACTGCTTTCAATGTGTCCCATAGATTCCGATATGTTGTGTCTGTGTTTTCATTTATCTCTAAGAATTTTTTAATTTCCTCCTTGATGTCTTCTATAACCCATTGATCATTCAGTAACCTATTGTTCATTCTCCAATTGATGTATGCTTTTTCCTTCCTTCTTTTATCGTTGATTTTCAGTTTCATTCCATTATGATCAGATAAGATGCATGGTAATATCTCTACTCCTTTATATTGTCTAAGAGTTGCCCTGTGACATAATATATGATCTATTTTTGAGAAGGATCCATGTGCTGCTGAGAAAAAAGTGTAACTGCTTGATGTTGGGTGGTATACTCTATATATGTCAATTAGGTCTAGGTTATTAATAGTGTTATTGAGTTCTATAGTTTCCTTATTCAACTTTTGTTTGGAAGATCTGTCCAGTGGCGAGAGAGGTGTGTTGAAGTCTCCCATGATTATGGTGTGGTGGTCTATTAGACTCTTGAACTTGAGAAGAGTTTGTTTGACGAACATAGCTGCACCATTGTTTGGGGCATAAATATTTATGATTGTTATGTCTTGTTGGTGTATGGTTCCCTTAAGCAGTATGTAGTGTCCCTCTTTATCTCTTTTGATTAACTTTGGCTTGAAATCTATTTTATTTGATATGAGTATGGACACGCCTGCTTGTTTCCGAAGTCCATATGAGTGATATGATTTTTCCCAACCTTTCACCTTCAGCCTATGTATGTCTTTTCCTATCAAATGCGTCTCCTGTAGGCAGCATATTGTTGGGTCTTGTTTTGTGATCCATTCTACTAGCCTGTGTCTCTTAATTGGTGAGTTTAAGCCATTAACATTTAGGGTTATTATTGAGATATGGGTTGTTCTTCCAGCCATATTTGTTTATTTCTGTTACTAAACATTGTTTGTTTTCCTCTTTGATTGTTTCCCCCCCCCCTTTACTGTCCTACCTCCCACTGTTGGTTTTCATTGTTATTTTCCATTTCCTCTTCCTGTAATACTTTGGCTAGGATGTTTTGAAGAGATGGTTTTCCAGCTGCGAATTCTTTAAACTTTTGTTTATCGTGGAAGGTTTTAATTTCATTCTCCATCCTGAAGCTTAATTTCGCTGGATACACAATTCTTGGTTGGAACCCATTATCTTTCAGTGTTTGAAATATGTTATTCCAGGATCTTCTAGCTTTCAGAGTCTGTGTTGAAAGATCAGCTGTTATCCTGATTGGCTTGCCCCTAAATGTAATCTGCTTCCTTTCTCTTGTAGCTTTTAAAATTCTCTCCTTATTCTGTATGTTGGGCATCTTCATTATAATGTGTCTAGGTGTGGATCTCTTATGATTTTGCACATTCGGCGTCCTGTAGGCTTCTAGGATTTGGGATTCTGTCTCATTCTTCAAGTCTGGGAAGTTTTCTTGTATTATTTCATTGAATAGACTGCTCATTCCTTTGGTTTGGAGCTCTGTACCTTCCTGTATCCCAATGACTCTTAAGTTTGGTCTCTTAATGTTATCCCATATTTCTTGGATGTTCTGCTCATGGTTTCTTAACAGTCTTGCTGAGCTGTCTATGTTCTTTTCCAGTTGAAATACTTTGTCTTCATTGTCTGATGTTCTATCTTCTAAGTGTTCTACTCTGTTGGTAGTATTCTCCATTGAGTTTTTAAGTTGGTTTATTGCTTCCTGCATTTCTAGGATTTCTGATTGCTTGTTTTTTATAACCTCTATCTCCCTGTATAGTTGATCCTTTGCTTCCTGGATTTGTTTGCGTAATTCGTTGTCGAAGTGATCTTTCATTGTCTGATTTTGCTGTTTAATGTCTTCCTTGATACTCCAGATCATCTGAAGCATGTATATCCTGAATTCTTTATCTGACATTCCGTCTGCTGCAGCTGTTACCTCTTCTAAAGTTGCGTTGACCTGCATTGCTTGTGGTCCTTTCTTTCCTTGTCTTTTCATACTGCTTGCGTATCTTTCCTGCAGGTGCGGGCGGCGGCTCTGCTCTCTCCTTATTCCAATTGGGGTGTCGTGGCTACCACGCCGGCAGGTCACTGGGCCTGTTCTGGGAGCTGGTGGCGGCTCTGTTCTGCCCCTACTCCAATTGGGGTGACGTGTCTGTCGTACCAGCAGGCCACTGGGCCTGTCCTGCTGGTCGGTCGCAGATCTGCCCACCTTTCGGGCACGAGTGGAGGCTCTGCTTTGCCCCTACTCCAATTGGGGTGTCGTGACTACCCCGCCTGCAGGATGCTGGGTCTGTTCCTGGCAAGGGAGGCGACTCTGCTCTGTCACTACTCCAATTAGGGTGGTGTTTGTACCCCGCCGGCAGGCTCCTGGGCCTGATCCGCCGGTCTGTTGTAGGTCTGCCTACCTTGAAGGCGCGGGCGGCGGATCTGCCCTGCCCCTCCTACCACGCCTGCGGACCCCTGGGCCTGATCTGCAGGTTGATCACTGGTCTGCTCACCCTGCGGGCACGGGTGGCGGTTCCGCTCCACCCCCACTCCAATTGGGGTCACGTGACCACCACACCGGCAGGGCCTGATCCGGGCGTGGGATAAGGTTCTGCTCTGCCCCTACTCGAGTTGGGGTGACGTGTGTACCACACTGGCAGGCCACTGGGCCTGACCCGCCAGGCTGTCACAGGTCTGTTTACCTTGCAAGCGCGAAGGGCGGCTCTGCCCTGCCCCTCCTACCACGCCCATGTACTACTGGGTCGTGGGTCTGCCCACCTGGCGGGTGTGGGTGGCGGCTCCGCTCCGCCCCCTCTCCAATTGGGGTCACGCGGTCACCACGCTGGCGAGCCGCTGGGCCTGCTCCGGGGGCTGGCGGCGGCCCGGCTCCTTCCCTCTGGCTCGAGGACAAATTGAGGAGACTCGGGTGACTGAGCCTCATCCCCCTTACCAGGAGACCAACTGCTTATGTCACCGCTGGTATTGATGAAGATCTCTCCTCCACCGCTTTCTGCTGACATCAGATCTCTGCCATGTTGGTATCCTATGCGAATGGCAGCATTTCGTTCCCCTTGCCAGGCAACCCAAGCAATGGGTGAGTCCTGACCTGCCCTCAGCAGGACCCGGACCGAGACACAGTTTCCGCGGGCTCCTAGCCCCGGTCCAGGGAAGTTCCGGGAGCCGGAACTCGGCCGCTCCGTGCTTGGTGTAAGCTCCTATAAGTGTAGGCTCCAAGAAGCAGCCCCCGCGGGCTCAGTTCCGGGAGCCGGAATTCGGCCGCTTAGTGTTTGGTGTATGCTCTGATAGTAGCAGGGTCCAAGAAGCAGCCTCCGCGGGCTCTGCAGCCCTGAGCCAGGGCGGTTCCGGGACGGTTCCGGGAGCCGGAACTCGGCCGCTCTGTGCTCGGTGTAAGCTCCTATAAGTGTAAGCTCCAAGAAGCAGTCCCCGCGGGCTCAGTTCCGGGAGCTGGAATTCGGCTTCTTGGTGTTTCGTGTTTGCTCTGATATTAGCAGGGTCCAAGAAGCAGCCTCCGCAGGCTCTGCAGCCCCGATGACTCTTAAGTTTGGTTTTTTATGTTATCCCATATCTCTTGGATATTTTTTTCGTGATTTTTTTACCAGCCTTTCTGAGTTGGCTAGACTCTTTTCAAGATGATATATTTTGTCTTCATCATCTGACGTTCTGGCTTCTATTGCTCCACTCTGTTAGTGATTGAGTTTTTTTTTTTTTTTTGGTTGTTCAAAACATTACACAGCTCATGACATATCATCTTCCATACATTTGATTCAAGTGGGTTATGAACTCCCATTTTTTACCCCAAATACAAGTTGCAGAATCACATCGGTTACACATCCACATTTTTACATAATACCATATTAGTGACTGTTGTATTCTGCTACCTCATTTGAGTTTTAATTTGGTTTATAGTTTCCTTTATTTCTATAATTATTGTTTGATTTTTTTAATAATCTCTATCTCCTGATAAAGATGCTTAATTTCTTCTTTTATCTGTTTATGTAACTCATTTTCAATGTGTTCTTTCACTGTTTGAATTTGCTGTCTCATATCTTCTTTAAGGTTCCATTCCCTCTGTCTAAGTTGTTCCTTGAGTTCTTTATTTGACCATTTTTCTGATGTCTCTAGGTCCTCCTGAATATTTAGGCTGTCCTGCATTGTTTGTACTCCTTTTCTTCCTTGCTTTTTCATTCTGCTCATGTTACTTCTTGTTCTGTTTGACTGCTGAGTTACTGTTTACTCCTATAAATTTATTTGATGCTTGGGAGGAAAGGTATTAGAAGGGAAGGGAAGAAGTCACTAAAGAGAATGAGAGTAAGTGGGTAGAATTCAAGGAGGGGGAATAAGAAAATTGAAAAGACAAAAGAAAAAAAATAGAAAAGAAAAAAAATTAAAAAAAATAATAAAAATTAAAATTAAGATTAAAATTAAAACAAATTAAAAAACAACAAAAAAATGAAAATGAAAAAGAAACCCAAATTAAAAAAAAATTAATAAATGCAGTCTTAGAGTTTGATTAACTTCTCTTCCAGTAGGTGGAGCTGTGCCCACTGGGCCAAGCTTCTCCTCTCAATATGTGGGAACCAATCACTGTGTAGCAGCTCCTCCTCCCAGACTGGGCGGGTCTCCAATCCTGAGTGCCTAGGGCCTTCTCTTGTGTCTAGTCACATCCCCACTTTTCCTCAAGCCAGTCCCCACTCACCGGTGACGCTCACCACAATACTGGCTACACGCCAGGTCTGCTGCCCCCGGGAGCCCTGTTTTCATGAACGACTGGGCACACTCTCCCTGTTTGCCATTCCCTCAGACCCTAAATTTGTAGACCTTGGGGCTGAGAACCCTCAGCAAATTTTGCTTGCCCTCCGGTAGTCACGCTCCCGGTAGCTGGTGCAAGAGACCTCAGTTGTCAGCACTGGTGGGAGTGGTAGCCGGGAGTTCCGCACCGCGGGTCCCGCACCACTCCCGATTCCCTCAGTCTGGGTATTGCGCTCACGGGAGAGCTGGGAGGGGCCCTTAAGGTTTCCCCGCTGTGTGGAGAGGGAAGGCTAGGGGATTACACACCTGTCTCAGCTGGTTTCAATGAAGTTATCTCCTCCGCCGCATTCTGGTGGTCAGTTCTCTGCCATGGTGGTATCCCATGCAAATGGCAACAGTTTGTTCCCTTTGCCGGGTGACCAATGCAACGGGTGGGTCCTGACCGTCTCTCCCAAGCCCCGTTTCAATCCTGTGGCCACTGCCTATGAAGGCTCGGTTGGCATTAACCTCTGTAGGATCAGAGGGGCCGACCATTTGTTTCAGCGGGATCATTTACTGCTGAGTAACAGCAATTTGTCTGCAAGAAGCAGGTGAACGGGAGCTTGAATTCAGCCGATCCGGGCTCAGTGTGTCTGCTTTTTACTTCTCAATTAGCAAGTGGAGAGTGGAAGCAGAAGCCATGTTTAGGCTGCCACCTTGTTCCAGCACATTTCTGGTACTCATCATCTAAGGTGGACATAGACCATGTGTGAAATGGACACAGAAGATTGTACCCAGGGTATTCGATCAGAAAAGACAGAGGAGTGCAACACACTCTCCCTTTGAGTCTGGTGGCTCATGGGAGGAGCTGAGGAGGGCCGGGAAATTGATCATTCAGGTGCAAGTACAACCCTCCACACACTCTGCTGCCCATGAATACACACTCCCCATGCTTAGTCCCTACCCCATGACGGGGATTCTTGAGAAGCTCCTAAGACCCAGGCTCCTAGCCCAGATGGGCATCTGCCTGGCCCCAGGAGTAGGTGATCTCTTCAGTGATGACACCACCTGCTGAGAGCCACAGCTGAGTCAGAATGGCCCCTGGCATTTTGCCAATAGTATTGATTGACAGGCGAGGCATTATTATCTCCCTCGGCCTCTACTTTGCAGTTCTCAACGCTACTTTGGAGTTCTCATGGGGATTCCCGGGGATTCCTGGAGAGTTCCCATTGGTTGGGGAAGTGCAGGAGGAGGGATTTCAGGAGGATATTTCTAGCTGCTGGTTCCTGGATGAGCCACATGGGGTTCGGGATAGTTCCCAGGGAGTGTGTGTGGAGTGTGCTGGTGGAGTTCAGAAATAAAGTTTGTTCCTGCTTCAGTGGCTCGTGATTTGTGCCCAGTCAGACTGCAGCAACCACCCAATGAAGCCCTTGAGGCCCAGCGAGTTCCAGAAACTGAACACCCTTCATAGAACTGTGGGTGCCCTACCCTGGGGTGCATCCATATGGTATTGTTCAGACAGAATTTCATTTGACAGTTATTCCATGTTACTGGCGAGATGGGAAACAGCTATTTCCACCAGCTTTATTTTGGGCCATTCCAGCTACCAGCTCAGCAAGCAACACAAGAAAGTGGCCAATACCACCCAGCCCTTGCTTTCTTGGTACATAGCACCAAAAATAGAACAGTTGGACACAGGCAATGCCATCTGTTCTTTTGGATTGTTTGAGACTCGGTGGAGACAGTTTCATTAAGAATCTTCTTTCCTTAGTGCCAGATTTGGTTCATGGTTATTTATTGGTTTAACTGCTGTGCCCACCCTTCCTGTTTTTGTGCTAATTAGCATCCTAGGTGTTGTAGTGGGTGCCAGGTATTCAGATGCTGTATTGGACTTTGCTTTCATCATCATCCTTTCCCCTTTCCTGTGTGTGCTAGGGAGGGATCTAAGGAGAAACTAGGTTCACAGGGTAGGGATTCTGAACTATAGCCACCAAAAGACAGCAGACCTTCTCTAGTTAGCCACACTCTGACATCTGCTGTACTCTAATACAGAGAACAGGTGAGAGAAAACCTCCAACTGACAAGAGCCTCAAGTAGGCACGGCTGGAGGGGGTCTCGGGTCCCACCACTGGACACCCACTTCTATAGCAAGGATTAACAGAGGCTGTGGATACCACACCTAAAGGGGTCTCCATCTAGATCACTCTAGGATGCTTTAGAAACAAGGCTGTGTGCCCTACGAAGCCTTACACATGAGAGTGGAAAAGAAATCCATCCCAACAGATGCAGAAAACCCATCACAGGACTATGATATGCACAAGGTAACTGGCTGCCTCCTCGAGGTCGTGATCCACCAGCAACTGACTCTTAAGATATTTCCATTTCATCCACTTTAGTATTTGAAAGAGAAATTGTCTCTGAATTCCAAACACACAAAGCACAATTGAGTTAAGGAAGTTGGCAAAGGATCTGAGTGCAAAGTCAATAAGGAGACAGATATTAAGAACCAAACAGGAATCTCAAATGAAAGACGGTGGTTAAGATATCCAGTTGGAAGTCCAGAGTAGACTATGCTGAAGCCAGAATCTCAGTTGGAAGACAAAGTGGCCAGCCTTGAACATTCAGATAGTATTAGAGTATATAAGTATGACCAGAAGATTCAAGTAGTCTGGGACAACAGTAAGAATTTATAAATAGGACTTAAGTAATTGGAATTGAGTGTGGAAAGATGCAAGCTAATAGAATGAATAGCCTCTTCAGGGAAACAATATTTAAACCTCAAGCATGAGATTGACATCCAGGTACAGGAATCATTCAGAACCCCACACAAAAAAGATTTAAAAACTCCATGAGACATTGTAGTTTAAGTTTTTCATTGATCCTGTCTTTTCAGAGTTTGATAAGCCCTTAACCAAATCGAAGACAACCCAGATGAAGTTGGAAGTGAAAAAGGAGATCGCCATGGATGTTACAAAAATCCAGAGAGTTATGGACTGTTTTGAAAGCAGACTAACTAGTTGGAAAACCTGGAAGATGTAGATTTTGCTCCAAAGATTTATCAAGAGGAAATAGCCTAAGCAGGACTAGTAACTAGCGATGTGATAGAAGCAGTTAACAACAGGCTACCAATAAAGCAGCCCAGGATCAGATGGATTCTCAGCTGAATTCCAGACATTTAAAAAATGAATGCCAATATCCCTCAACTTATTCCACAAGATAGAAAGTGGAACATTTACAGATCCATTCTAGGAATCCAGCGTCACTCTATCTACAACTTGATAAGGAACCATCAAGAACTGCAGACTGATATTCCTGATGAACACAGATACAAAAATCCTTAATATATTCGCCAGTTATATTCAACAGATTAATATCATACAACATGACCAGCTTGCTTTAATCCCATGGATGCAGAGATGGTTTAACATGCATGTCAATAGTTCATCACGTTAAGTAGAGTTAAGGACAAAAGTTAGCAATGGAAAGAAAGTCTTTGACAATTCGACATTCATAATGGAGTTGCTGAAGAACATAGGGATAGGAGCTACCACATCATAAAGATTATGACAAACTCAAGGCCTTGGTGTTTGTCATAGTGACTGGGGAAAATGAAGCATTTCCTTTAAAATCTGGAAGGCAAGAATGTCTACTCCATTCCTGTTCAATACAGTACTAGAAATACTTGCCAGAGAAACCAGGAGAGGGAAGGAGATAAACAGAGTAGGAAAGGAAGCAGTCAGATTCAGTTTGCAGGTATGATTCTGTATTCAGAAGATCCAAAAAAAAAAAAAAAAAACTACCAGAAGACTGCCAGAGCTAATGTATTCAGCAAGATATCAGAGATACCTGAGACCCTGGTCATCCTGTTTAAAATTCAACTCAAAAAAAAAAAAAAAAAGGATCAGAGACCTAGGATTTAGACCATAAACTACCCAAGTCCTAGAAAATGTAGGGTCAGTACTCCAGCACATGGGCACAGGCACTGAGTTTCCTCAATAGGACCTCTAAAACTCTTGCCATTATTTCCCGAGCTAGCAGCATGCCGTCAAGTTAGAAAACTTCTGCACAGCAAACAATGTTGAGAGAATCTTCAGAATGGAAGTCTTTCCTAGTTACTTTTAGGGTACCAGGAATTGAACCCCAAGGTGCCTAACCCCCGAGCTACATCCCAAGCCCTTAGTTTTTGACACAGGATCTCGTGAAGTTGCCCGGGGCCTTGCCAAGTCTCTGAGGCTGGCTTTGAGCTCGAGATCCTCCTGCATCAGCTCTTACTCTTGTGATGGAGGATTCACATCCACGATCGATAGAGAACTCAAAACTTCACACCAGAAATAACGACCCAAACCAAGTCTCGTATGGTATTAGGAAGTGCTTGAAGACCAGCGACATTAAGTTTTAGAGGATGTAGTGGCCAGCTTGAAGCTGTTCCTTCTGGGGATGGAGATGTAGCTCAGCGTTAGAGCACTTGCCTAGCAGGCATGGGGCCCTGGGTTCAATTCCCAGCTCACAGGGCTCCTCCATGACCAGATTTTGCATAGTTTGAGAAGGAAAACACATCCTTTTGCCTTGGGATAACACTCTCGGGCTGGAGTGTCCCACAGGTGTTGTAAGCACAATCAAGTGAAAGACAAAGGTAACTAGCATTGAATGTTTTGACAGACAACTACTTTTGACTAAGAAATTCAAGTGAGGAAAACTGCACAGTAGTAGGATTTTGGTTTATCAGCTTCTGCCTTCAATGCACATATGGTCCCATGTCTTAGAAGAGACACCCCACTGATAACCAGATGCTTCAGTGGCCCTAGTATCTCCCCTTGTGAGCCTTACACCCAAAACCGAGGGGCAGCTAGATGAGGTGGTGCACGCCAGTGACACAGGAGGCTGAGGCAGGAGGATTGCAGGTTCGAGGCCAGCCTTGGTGATTTAACAATACACTAAGAAACTTGAGAAAGTTAAGAGGGCTGAGATGTGGCTCCGTGGTAAAGTGCCTCTGGGTTCAATCCCCTTTACCTCTGCTCCCCAAAGCTAAACCACAAACCCCAAAAAGGTAGTTTCCTGGCTAGTGCTGCATCTTGTTACACCATCCTTGTTCTAGGACTGAGCATTGGGGACGTGATTAGCCAAGGATCAGAGCTGGTTAGTGAAGCAGTAGAACTAGTCAGTTCCTGCAGCTGGTGAAGAGCAGGCCCGGTCTGGCCTGGCTCGAGCTTCTCGGCACAACAGAGCTAGACCTGGACCTTGAGAGGAGCATCATTTGGAAGTGAAAAAGCTAAAAGGCAGGTCTCGAGGAAGGCCAAATGGAACCTTTCTTCCCAGATGGCTCGTTCTTAACAGTGCACGTTCACGTCTTGGATTTTTAGGGGGAAAAAAAGAGCAGACAACTTCAAGGTCACAGCTCATTAAAATTTTTCTTGCTATCAGCCTCAAAGTTTGAGAATGGAGGCTGCAAGCATCCACAGGGAAACCTGGGGAGGAACACATGGACCCCCACCACCCTACCTTTAAAGCAAAGCCAGAAAATTTGGAGAACACAAGGCAGCCGATCGAGACCATCTGCTTTTTATGAGAACCAGTGACGGGCAAATACAGAAGAACTGCAGGAGGGCAGACATGCCAGTTTAAGGAGAGATATCGGAAGCTGAACCAGCTCCCCACGGCCCTGATCTGCCTCACTGAGGTGCCGGGGTCAGCTTTGATTAGCAGCATTTTGCATGCCCAAATGCCAGGTGACCAGATGCCAGCAAGTCACCTTCCTATGAAAGTCCTGAGAACATTCCCGTCGTGGCCCAGGAGGCCAGATCTGGACATCATTAGAATAGACACTCCCACGAGTCTAGAAAAGGGTCTTTGCTTCTATATTATTCTGGTAGCTTCTACTGTGGTTTCATGAGTAGGGGGTTCCCCTACCAATGAAGATTTAATAAGACCTTCCCCCTCAGAGGTGGTAGAGTTCAGAAATTCGTAACCTGACAACTTACAGGTTTGAACGAGTCAAAGAAACCGAGAATTTAGGCATTGCATTCTTAGGCCACGTCCCTGGAAGTTCTGAGAACAGGATTGTGTTGTGCAGTGGCTCCTCCACCTGGGCAGGGGTGACCTGCCCCTCGCCTGAAGCAGCTGCTGCAGCCCTGAAGACGGAGCCCTCACTGACCTCCTGGGCCAGGATCCCAGCTCAGCTTGGGGAAGAAGAGAACAGTTGTCCTCGGAGGCCTGTGGCCCAGAGGGCCAGGCTCTATGCCGACACGGAAGTCTGGGATCAGCTTGGGCTGCATGGGCCTGGGTTCCCAGAGATACAGGAGCAAGGACACTTCCTTACTTCCAGACTGCAGATTTCCACCCCTGCTCCTAGAGAGCAGCATGTGCCCCTGACGTGTTTCCATAAGCAAAGACTTAATGCAGAGATGTGAATGGCCAGGAGCCCTAGGCAAGGGGGACAGAGTAAGTGGAGGGAGAGCCTGACCATCCCCCTACAGTCAGCTCCAGCAGGCCATGGGCAATGGAACCTGGTCCTACCTACACCCTGCTGGCAGAGTCTGCCATTCCTGGTGGAGAAAGCTGGGGACCGACACTCATCCCAGTTAATCAGATGAGAAGCTTCTACGTTCAGACTAAGTATCTGAAAGCAGGAGGGGCTATTCTCTTGCCCTTCCAAAAACATAGGTCTTGGAATATATAAAATATTCTTCAAAGTGTTAACAGGAGACCTTTGTGGTTTGACAATGGGTTTAAACCCCAGGGCGCTCTGCCAGTATTATAATCCACTGGTAGCCATTCCCCGGGTTTCCCAGTTATAAGTATGTAATTTGGGGCTGGGGGTGTGGCTCGGGGGCAGAGCCCTTGCCTAGCACATGTGAGGTACTGGGATGGATTCCCAGCACCACATGTAAAGGTCGCTCGATAATTAAAAAGTCAAGAAAGTGGGCACAATGCTTTGATTTTTAAGTGTGTACAGATTTTCATTGAGCGTATTTAGGGCGAGTGAAGGTTGTCAGTTTCCAAGTGGGTTGTTCCTTTTCTTTTGGGCTCATTTAGAAAAACTGATGCTATGATTGACATGTCAAAGTGATGTGTTCAGAATGTGATCAGCTGCTGGGCTCAATTTTTAGTGTTGTGTACTTGATAGTGCTGTGAGCCTTAGAAGTGATCCATGGGTCACTTTTATGTTGTGCCGGCAGTTTCTGCCATGGTTTCATTGTGGGTGATGTAGGCACTGAAAAGAGTGCTAGAATTCAGAAGTTTGGAACCATCCTGATGGCTTGGAGGCTTGCACAGCCATCCTCAGTAAGTGCTAAGAGGACACGAAGCTCCTGGCAGAGGCTATTTCCATGGTCTCAAAGCCCTCTCCAACCCTGCCACCATTAGTGGTCAGATTTTTAGTACCGTGTGTCCACAGAGAAGCCCAGCTCATCTTTGGGCCATTATTCTTGCTGAAGGTCATGGCAATAGGGTACCAAGTCAGCTTCAAGCTTTGCAAGGCAGTTACTGGTGGTATTGGGTTCACTAGGCCCCAAGATGACTGCAGAAAGACTTTGAGAAACCAAGTCATACTGAAAAATAGACTGATCAGAAGCAGTCTTCTTACACCTTAACCAATTTAAGTTCTAGAAAATTCCAGAGGCTATGAACCCTAAGGAACAGTAACCTTAGTCTGAACCAGTTTCTCTTCCTGCTCAGTGGTGCCTGTTCTTTGGTTCCCCATATTGGCATCTGGGGCAAAATCTCTGCCCTTCCAAATCTCAGTCTCCTGTACAAGGTACACTTCCTCAGATGATCTTCTTTGGGACACAGCAGCATTTTTTCTTAATAAGTTTTTCCAGGGTTTAACAAGGGAAAAAGTGAATGAAGAGGAACAAAGTCAAAGTTTAAGGATTGAAGTCCCTTCACTCCAACTCACTGATAACCACAGAGCACGACCCCCACGAAGGGGGTCCAGTTTGGATTGCCCTGTGCAAGCTCAGTGCTCTGCCGTCCTCAGGAGGATCCCCAGGCTCCTCTGTGGAGCTGGGAGAACTAGAAAGAGGAAGCCCAGGCACCTGCATTGGAAGCCCACCCATGCTGTAAGGTGGGCCCTAGAACAGATGTGGTTCCTTCTCTAGATTCTTGCCGTCTTCACTCCAAATATTCTCAGCCTTTGAGATCCTATGCCAGATGAATGGTCAAGGAGGGAAGCTGAGCTTTGGCTGTCCTACAATGACTTGCCCCAGTGTCATTAGGTGACATTTGGGGTCTCCACCCAGATAGTGGCAAAAGCCCTGGGACACTTGTGACCTTTGCCTGACGATGTGAGAAAGGGGAAGCAGGGCTCTCAATGGGGGAGGAGCCGTCCCTTCTGGTACTGGAGGCATCTCCCCTCCTAGGATTCTGTGGGCAAAGGACAACCACTCATCTGGAATGCTGGTCATTTGCTCAAGTGGGTACACACAGGACCTGAACCCACAAGAACCCGACACCTTCAGGAATGAGTACTGAGGACAGTGGGGCAAGGGCCCTGCTACCTAGAAAGACCACATCAATGTCATGCCCAGAAGCAAAGCCCTAGGTGACTATCCCCAGTTCTATCCCTTGTCCATCTGAGGCAGTTTTCAGGAAAAAAAGACCCATGGTCCAGAAAGCCATGAGCCATGAGCAGTCATCTTAGTTGTATGATGAGCCTTGATAACCCATGTACCCAAGTTTGGTGAGAGATCTGGTTCCTGGCCCCAAGGAGTCCATGAACTCACTCAGATGTGAGGTTCTCAGACAGCGGCAGGCAGCCATGGACAGGTGGTGCAGGTGTAGCACCATCAGTTCTGGGCCCGAGCAGGAAAGGGACACCCAGCCCTCCCTTCATGGGGGCTTATACACAGGAATCACCTGAGGACTTTTAGGAAGAAATTCTAAGGACATAGCTCCACGTAGTTTTGGACCCTGAAGTGTTCCCACAGGTTTGTGCCACTGCAAAGTCTTCCCCTAAGTGCCAAGTCCTAAAGTCCCTTCAGGTGTAGTTAAGGGAGACAAGGTCAATCCTATGACTGAAGACAGGTCAGCAACCTCTGTTTGGCTGGAATCCGGAAGTCACTCTCTCAGTGGACACAGTCTTAGGATTGAAGTTGCCTGTCATTCTCTGATGCAATTGCAGATTCTAGGGGACAGGATGACACTTCTTGGAACTAAAGATGGAATGACGCTGGTGGAGCACAATAAGGGCCACGCAACTTTGGAAAGACAGGCTGGCCAGTTCCCTGGTTCATCCACAGAACTCATCAGAATTACCAGTCATCTCAGATGCCTTCACCTTGCCATGATTGACATGAACACTGTTAACAGGGGCTGCCCTTTGGGAAGTCTTGTGAAATCATTGGAGAGCGTGGTGGTCAGATCCCTCCTGTTAGGCACAGTTATGAAAGTGTGGTCTACAGTATGGCAGACACTTATTCTGTAGGAACCTGAGAATAGCTGATTAAAAAATCTCTTCCTTGAGAATATGGCTCCCTTACATAGACAAAGCTCCAATATCTGGAACCCCACATCATTTGGGGGTAATGACCTCAACCACCACCCACATCTTTACTAAGTATTTCTAGTAAACATACACAGTATGTTCGATAGGAGTCCAAGTCTGTTAATAAAGTTAAGGTGACCTTGACCATAGTTTGTCCAAAGAATGCAGGAAGAATATCTGCTCATAATCAACAGGGTTAGTGCCTGTTTGAAGAGGCTCTTGTTGTCTATACAGGTGAAAAGTGTTATGTCAGTAACCCTCTAAAGTCTGATTTCTAGAAGTCTGGAAGGAAAACTCAGGAATTCCCTTGGTATGTATGGAATGTATTTATAACATCTGATGGGAGCGCAATACCCAAGGTTCAGATTCTACAGTTGAAATAGAAAGTCACTTTCAGGGATCTCAAACCTTTACCCCACATGAATCACGAGTCAAGGAGTCGACCCTTTACAGAAGATAGGCCATTGGACTTAAGTGAGGAGCAATCTCGGCATCCTCAGAGGCGGAACACCATGGCTCATGTTTCAACATGTGACCCCAGACAAAGTGACCGCCACTTTCCTCACACTCTTGCCAAGTATCCAAGCAGAGTGGAATCAGAAGGAACCAAATACAGAGTCCAGGTTGTCTTATAGGATACCCTCCATTCTGGATGAGCCCGTCCAGAAAACTTGACAGCCACATGGTTTTGTAGGGTTAGACCATGGATGTCCAAAAACCAGCATAAGCTGCATCCCACAGATTTATACAAGCCCCCTGCCAGTAGTTCTCCCTGTCCCATGGCCCTGACCTGTACATCATGTCCACTGGATTCAAGAATAATCATCTTGTTGCAAGAATTCTCTGTTAGTGGTCAAGAACGCATTACCCTCTGTAGAACTGCATGCTTTTTTGCTAACATGAGCATATTTAAGTATTAGTTCAAAATTTTCCTAAGCCTGAATTTATACAGGGTTTCTGAACATTCAGTATCAGTTCTGTTAAGATGTCAGGGGTAATGACATGCACTTCTCTTCCTGTTGGATAGGGGACTTGACATCAGGACAGTGTTGATACCAGCAAGGGACCTGCCCGGTGGCTAGGAGGCTCCACAGAGCTTGTGCACAAGTATGTTAGGGTGAGGGAGAACTGCCCCAGAAACAACGGGGCCCAGGGGAACACACCCAAGGGACCGAGTGGGAGCCCCACCCTCTCAGAGGTCTGGATTTACAGAGTTGCTAAATAATTCCTGACTTGAGATCCAAGTTTAGGGTTTTTCGGGATAGGAAAGTTGTGGGGAGAGCCGTCCTAAGCCTGCTCCAGCTTCTCTTCATGGAGTTTGGAGGTTCAGTTTTCAGCGTTGACATCAAGCAGATACCATCCTGAGCCTCTACGTCCCTCTGCTCAGAGGGCAAGTGTCGTTGTTCCCTGGCCTTTACTGGGGACACTTCTCCCTAAGGAAATCAAGAGTTAACGAGCAGAGAGGAGTGACGGGCAGATAGTGTAACGAGGGAAAATCATCAATGCTCCTACTTTGAGTAGACTCAAGTTAGGGTCCTCATAACTAGGGTACAGCTTTGGCAGTTCTGGAAGACATTGCTGGCCTTCTCAAACCTTCCCAGGCTCCTATGGAGTCGCAGGAGAACTGGAAAGAAACAGGAGAAGTACGCTCTCTGACAGGTTCTCCATGTCAGAAGACCATCATTAATGTAGCTCTTCCTACGTCAAAGTCTTTTATGGTCAAAGTTTTTTTGAACAAAGAGTCAACTGTACCCAAGGGTACAGTACCCAAGGGTGGTAGGTGACCTTTGTCTTGTAACGAAAGAAAATGTACATGTGCTTCAAGTGTCATTACCTGCCTTTCATGGGCTTACTCCAAACAAGATCCAGAGGTGTGGGGTGACCTTGGAGGTAGGACAGGGGGCAGAGGTCCCCTTCAATGAGGTCAGGAAACCCATTTGAGCCTTGGAGACTTTCTGAGACCATTTCCCCCTCTACATTAAGAGCAATCCTTCCCTGTCAGGTTACCCCACGCATAGACTTCAGAATCTTGTCAGAACACTATTTTGGTGGTCTGTGGCACTTAAGGCTTGAGCCCATGAGAAGTTGACATCTCCCATCATCTCCAAAGATGACAGGACAGATCATCCAGCAAGAACAGAAGCCAAGTCTCAGAGGTCTTGGCTCTATCGAAACTAACATGATATTGAACTCAGGGGCACTTGACCAGAGCCACAATCCCAGCCGTTTTATTTAGAGATGGGGTCTCACAAAGTTGCTTAGTGCCTCACTTTTGCTGAGGCTGGTTTTGAACTCCCGACCCTCCCTCAGATTCCCAAGCTGCTGGGATCACAGACATGCACCAGCATGCCCGGCCCAAGATTCTCAAGAGTGGCTTCTTCCAGTGTTAAGCTAATGGTCCAGAAGTCCAGGAGACCCAGGCAAACCCCACTCCTTGTCTACAGGCAAATGTCAAGTGTTTTCCATGAACCTTTGTCATTCTAGGAAAGTTTCCAGCCTCTGGGGTCAATAGGAAGTTACTAGGCTTTAAGATCAGCATGCAGAATGAGGCGAGTGTGACCAAGTAGTAACACATCCACTAGACCCCAATTAACTCAGTCAAAGACTCAGGTTTGCCTCTGGTTGCTGAGAAGTGGAAAGGCCACACCTAGTGCTGCATTGTCACCAAGGAGAGTCAGCTTGTGCTCTTGACTGGATAGTCAAGCACCTTCCTGAGATTTGATGTCACCAAGACATGTTTTTGTCCGACTGGGGACTTGGTCCTGCCCACACAGGTGATTCAACAAAAGACCAGTTTCAAGTTGGTGGGGGAGGGCAAAGTTGATGACCGTCACATCCATATCATTCCACTAAGATTTTACTCTCCCCTGGTGCACATGCATAGGCAGACACCAGGTGACTCATCAGCTCACTTATATCCAAGGTGATACTAAAGCCTGAGGTCGGAGAGATCAATAAAGAAATAGTGGCTAAGATACCTAGGGTTGGTAAATCCAGTGATCAAGTCACTGGAGGTAGCCAGGAGAGAAACTCATCTCACTGAACAGTTCCCATCTTTGTCCCCAAAAGACCTTGAATGGATGCCATCTGTGGGCTAGGAACCGAGGGACCTTGACAGTAGAAAATCTGCCATTTTATTCCAGTCTAGCAGAACTGAGCCTCCCTAGCAGGTGGTGAGCCGTTGTCCAAAGTGGTAAGAAAATTCTTTGGAGGAAGTTCCTAGTCTTGAAGAAACACCTCTGGTTCAATCAGAAGTGACTGCCACCACCATTCCATATGCTTAGTTTAGTTAAAAATAACTCAGGTCCTGGAGGAGTGAATCCAACCAGTGCTCATGGTTTCAAAATATACCACTACTGAGAAGGGGCCAAAGATATTTAAACCAGAGGCCAGTTATAGGATGGAGGAGGAGAAACCCAAAGCATGGACAGTTATTCCAGAAAGTGAGAAGGAACCCCAGAGGCACAGTGTGATGGGAGCCAGGCTAGAGAGATTTCTGGAAAGGGAAAGAGAAATGCTTAGCAAGGTCTGAGTCTGATACGAAGCGGGAGTGGAGACACTGAGGATTCCCTTAAGGAGGGTACACAAGGGAGAATTAGAAGTGACTAAATGACTCAGGGAAGAGTCAGGGCAACCTCAGGGAAGTCAGGAAGAGGGTGGAGACTGGTGGTAAAGGCTGGTGATAAAGACTGGTGGGTGGTGGGCAGGGAGGGCGAGAGGTGGCTCATCTGCTCCCTCTCATTACAGCCCGTGTGGGTGAGATGTGATGCCATTGATAAGGTCCTGTTTTATTCCTAGACAGATGTCCGACTTTGCAGGTCTCAATGAGGAAGAGACTTGGCTTCATTTTGGGGGGAAATCTTGTCATTTGAGAAAGCAAGGCAACCTTCCCCTTGTCTGAAGTGGCTTGAGATAAGCCTCCGAAATATCCTTCCAGGGTCAGCCAGTTTGGGCAGCTGAACAGAAGGGCTGGTGGCCACAGCAGCAGCCATGGCCAGTGGCTTAAGCTGCTTCATGGGCTGTTACCTTCAAGTGCAGTGTCAAGCCCAGGGGCATTCCTGCAGGGAAACCAGGCATGGCGGGGAGGAGGGGGGACACAACACGGAGCAGGGTTCTCGTACAAGAACCCCAGCAAGAGCTGAAGTCAGTTCCAAGCATGCGGAGCCTCCACTGCATGAGGAGGCTCATAGGGGAACTACCTCACCTCTAAACTGGAGCAATGTTGGGGGTCTAGTTCTTGACTAGATACTGGGTTAAAGAACAAGGATCAAAAGAGCCACCAACAACCTACGTGGGTTTTCACCTTTAGGAGATCTCTTCAGTGAAAGTGGGTCCAAGAGTCCACAAAACCCCCATGAACACATGGCCAGACAACAGGCCAGAGCATCTCAAGGAAAGAACCACAAAGAACTGGGAGGAAGGCCACTTCATCCCAGTCCTGGGGCACTCTAACAGGGATCTGAATCAAGGGACATCAGGTCACTGTGATACTTGTGTTCCAGACAGCTGATGCCATCTGAAGATGTGGAAATGGTTAACAAAGAGGTTTCTCTGCCTTTTGGCTACCAGCATTGATTGGCAGCCCCCTTTCCTGAATGTGGGGAGTGTAGACTCACAGCTCCACCTGGCAATTCTGCAAGAGCATGGGTGGGGACACGCTCAGGCATGGTGACTCCAGTCCCATGATCACAGTCGTATCAGGCGTCATGGCCCAGCCAGCTCCTGCATAACACTATTGTCCTCCCCCATGCAGAGTGACCATAGCCATAGCCATTACTGCTTAAAGTGCAGATCAGAGGTCCAGTGTGTTCCCCACCCAGTTCCCCCATTCCTGGATGTCTACATCCCCTTCCTAGATTATACCTGGTGTATCAGGCACTTCCAGGAAAAACTGGAGTCTATGGGATGGCTGGAAAAGGTACAAAGTGCTGCAGGTCCTACTGTGCCACCATCATGATTTTGGGCAATGCCACCAAGATCAGATCCTTCCTGGAGCTGATAGCAAGTCTGTGATGGTCAACTTTCCCCTTTACCATGGCCATAAATCAAGTTCAAACTCAACCTTGGGATTCTTAAGGGTGGCAGTTTGTGCTAGCACACTGCACTGTCTAGTTGGAGATACCCCGGGCACTCTAGGAAGCCAAGTCTTACTTCACTTACAGGACAGTTGGCTATTCAGGCTCATTCTAGTTGACATGGGGGTTCCTGACCAGGAGAGCCTCATGGGTTTAAAGCTAGTAAGACAAGGTCCCACTCTGGTTCCAGAGGGCCGAGTAACCCTCAGTCAGGGGAGCTGGGAGTGGAGAGCGAGTTTATAACTGGTGCCACCCGTTTGCGTTCACCTGGTTTTATTTAAGCCAAGATCCCAAACGAAGCTGACACCTGGGTTATGCTTCAGGAAACAATGTCCAATACAAATTCTCAGGAACAACTTGAGCCAAACTTCGCTATAACCTCAGACGAGATTCTAACCAGAAATGGTTTTTACCAGTTGAAGAAAGAGACATCGTTCAGCATTAATAGCCATCGTACAAATTTAAACACCTGAGTAGGGCATCTGATACTCGAGGCTCCTCTTTTTTGGCCAAGAAACTGAGTTAAGCAGAAATGGGAAACAATATCCAGGGAACGCATAACATGTTTATTCCTCAGGGACATTCGGGCATGGATGCTGGTGTGTGCATTTCATGTTGCTATAAATAGCAAACTGCCCTATAGCAACTACAGTGCCACTTGCCACCGTGGTTGGTGGAGACTTCCAATTAGATGTCCCAAGTCCCTTTTAACATGGGCTGACCACCTAGGTGTTATGGAGGAGCCCAGTGGTTAGGTGTGTGCAGCAGACCCTGGGTTCCACCCTGTCACAGCCGGCCAGCAACATCCTTAACTTACTGAAGTCTCTAGTCTTTCACCGTGAGATGTGAGATGGGGAGCAGAAAAGATAGCTTACAGGACTGACAGCAAGGAATTCAAGATAAAGGGAAACAGAACATGAGTTTTAGGGAACTCGTGTTCACTAACTGCCCAATGCCATCACAGGACATGAAGTTCCCCTAATCCCCTCATTCTGGTGATTTCAGTTGCTATCCGACAGCCCTCAGTGGTCAATGTACAAGGGTACGTTGGTGGAAGATGGACCTTCCAAGGTCATACCTGGTTTCCAACCATGGACCCTGCCAGCGATTAAGCCAATGAGAAGCACAGGGCCCCACTTCTCCCAGGGTAATTCTGTCTCCAGGACACTCAGCCTAGCAAGGGATGTCCTGGAAGGCCACAGCGGCAGAGGCACCTAGAGGCTGGGCCTGTTCATTTCATCTGGACCCCATCAGGCCGTACATACCACCTTGGCAGAGAGGGCCTCCTGGACAGCACCAAGATACAACACCCCCCACCTTAATAAGCTCATCCATTTCCAGAAGCTTGTGTCCTGGTCCTAAAGAGTTACCCAAAGCTGCTTGGTGGTCTGTTCCTGACAGATACCAGCATTTCTCACTTGTGATAACATCGACATCATAGTCACTGACTTGTCCTAAAGCACAGCAGCCACCCTGGAGGATTAGGGAAACCATGGAGACGGCCTTGCCCCTCTTCTGGAACCTCAGATTGTGCCCGACAAGACACCAGTATGAAAGGCCCAAGCGTCACCTGGCTGTCCTCTGGGCCCAAGCCTCCCCAGGCAGAGCTTGCATTTCAAGAGGCACTCCCCATGGGGTTGGGCCACAACATGGTGGCCTGCATTCTTTGCCCACCAGACCACCCCCACCCCCAAGAACCCTTTTACATAAGTAAAAGCATGCTTGGGACCCTGTGACCGCTTCTCATATCACCATTTCCAACTTTCCCATGGATAAGAAACTTGGTCCAGCATGTCCTGGGCCAGCTATGGTTCTTACTTTTCCTTCTGATCTCAAGGGCATTAGTAGGGGCACTTCATGCTTTCCCAGGAACCGGGGGAAGAGTCCATGTTGGGTTCAGCACCCTCATTCATGCTTGCCCAGATTCTAGTTCCCTTTAGGATGTGTCCCGCATGGACGAGTCCCCTTGGTCTCTAGAGATCTGGTTCTAGTGAAGAGAGCTAGGCAAAGAGCCCAGGTACAAGGACAGGCAGTCTTTAGTCTATTAGCACCTCTAAGAATCCTTGCATGCCAGGGCTGAGAGTCAGCTGATACAAGCCAGCTATATGCCACGTCTGATGTCCTGATGCCAAGAAGTCCCTCACTAACCCATCCCAAGTGCCCACGTGGGCACTTTCATAGAGAATTAGCCCAACTTTCAACCCACAATGGGGATGAGGTGGTGATTGGGAAGACACATCCTTCACAAAGCAAACCCCAAGTCTAGAGTCTCTCGAGCAGCAGTGCATCAAGAGTGGTTTAGCAAGGCCTCTGTCAAAGCTTCAGACGACAGCCAAGTCTCTTGTGGGTCTGCTAACTCCAGCACTGAGGACCATTGTTCAGAAGGTCAGTCACCATTGTCAATAAGAGCTGATATCAAGAAGCACCAGATAAGCAACCTCAGCTACCCTTCACCCCACCCCACAGGGTTTGACTGAAAACCCAGAGGATGTACGACATGAGGTAGGTGACTTCCAGAGTCATGGCTGAGGGGGTCTCACCTGAATCCCAGTTTTTAGGTGGCCTATCAGCTCAGTATCAAGGCAGATGGATCCTTTGCCATGAGGATTCTAGAAGTTTCCTCACCCTGGGCCAAGAATCAAACACGAACTTCAGCTTTGATGGCTGGCCCTTCGAAAGGGCTCTGAGGATTAGAAAAGTCAAATTTAATAAGGGAACTGGGGAAGGAAAGTGAGATCAGGAGTCCAAAGGGCTCTCTGATGTCAGAAGTCAGGATTCCCCTGGGATCAAGATCTAGAGGGCAGAGGCCATAGGAGTGTGTGGCAACCCGAACAGGTGTTCATCCTCAAGGTCTAGGCCACAGTTGATGCAGTTCCTCTCACCCAGTGTCAACTCTGGCAAAGCTGCACATCTCAGAGCCACTCTCCAGTCTATAAAGCTCAGCCACATGCCTTGACCCTGCAGGTGACATTGTCCACGTGTGCCACAGGTATCTGCCTTTCAGGGGCTCCAAGGCCAAACCTAGGAAAGCCCCTAGGGTAGCTTATGACCCTGGATCTGATAAGACTCAGGAGAAGGGAGAGGTTCCTCCCAACAGATCAGGAAACTACATGTGATTGGAGGTGTTCTGGGGCTACCTGTACTCCCGAGTTACCCTTCTACCTGGAATTCCTCCCTGTCCCATGGGAAGGTGAGGATTCAGATGCTTATCCATAATGCTGATTTGGGTGGTCTGGGTGTACGTAAGGTTTGTGCTCACAATAGGTCATCTCCAGAGACAGACGCCGGATCAGATCACTGCCTCTCCCTGCCCAGGACACCTGAGCCAACTTCAGACAAGTCCTGGAACTATCCCAAGAATCCCCTCAGCAGCAGCTCCACGTAAGGAACCCCAGGGTCCAAAAATCCAGGAAACCAGGCAAATTCCATACCAGAGAGACTTTGAGTAAGCTTTTCCACAAACCCCTGGTCAATTTCAAGGAAAGGCCTGGGCTAGCCTTGAGGTTAAGAACTTCACACCACTGAGGTCCCCAGAACAAGTGCAGAATGAAGGAGGTGACTGGGGTGGCTGTGTCCACACAGCTCTGAGCTCAAATCAGACAAGGGACTTTCAGATATAGGTTTAGATGCTATGAGTGAAAGGACCAACATCCCCAGTGGCACTGTCCAAGATCTTAAACTGTCGGTCCCTCTGCATACCCTTTCAGCATAGGCATGCACACTAACGTCAGCCAGCCCACCTGGTCACCCAGGCTACTCCAGGGGCTTGGGATGGGGGGTCACACAGACCAGCACTAAGCACAGCCCAAGTTTGGGAAACCCAACAGATTAAGTCACTTGATTGCACAAGGTGGTGGCTGAAGCGAAACTGCTCTTCCACCTGAACATCTGTCTTCAACTCCTTGAGACCTCTAGTAGAGGCATCAGCCAAGGGACTGGATTATCCATGAACTGCATTAAGGGGCATTCCTCACCATTGACCAGCAGTTTACTAAAGCTCACCTGGAAAGTGAGTGGAATGGACTGTCGGGATGTGGCAAGGAATCCAAGATTGAATTCCCCTCATTAGAGCCATCAGTCCCATTTTAACTACTAGAGTTCCACCTGCTGTGTGGTTTCTTCCAAAAATGTTGATCCTGGGGCAGTGAACACACTCAGTTCCCATATGATTCCAAGTGGGCTCTCCAGGGAGGCCAGTTGTGGCTTTGAAGCAGGTAAAGTCCAAGGTGAGCCTTGGAAACATTGTTGCCTAGAGCAAGGGAGGACATAAGGAATGGTGGGCAACTAGTCAACTTGACAGGGCTCTTGGAGAAACCAGAAGAGCCACAGAAGTGATCGTCTAATGTTCAAAACCCACGGGCAGTGTTGTTATTGCCTAGATTCAGAGAAGGGTTAACGAAGGACTGGGGGAGGATATATTAAATGTCTTGCCTGATTAAATGTCAGGCAAGACATTTAATATATCAAACATTCATCCCACAGGAGGGTCACAAAGAGGTATCGCCTCTGTGGGTAGATGTTCATCCAAGTCCAACCTTTGCCTCGCCAAGTGACACTTCCCCTGTCCCTCTAGATGATACCATGATGCACCCGCCAGCTGAATGGGTTATTGCCAACGAGACTTGAACGGGAAAAACCAAAGGGGGGAAGCACAGGGGTTGGGCTAGTTTAGTCTTCAAGGTCCTTCTGCCCATTTGCCTTGGGTAAACTAAGAGGTGACCAAGGTGAAGACCCCACTAGAAATCAGGTGTCCCCCTTAAGTCAGATCCACATGGAAGGGTTACAATGTAGGGGACAGACAGGGGATGTGTGCTGTGTGGTCCCCTTGACCATGGAACAAGGACAGTTTCAGATGTGGTGCCATCGCAGGGCTGAGGGGCCTGTCTTTGCTATCTACTTGCCTTAGTTGAGAAGAAATCCAGGGAAACCCCGAGTCTCCTCTTTAGCCAAGGGGGAAGACCAGGGTGCCTTCTGCCTCCACCAGACCTGCTTGGTACAGACACAGCCCAGTTAGGCCTGGGTTGATGGGAACACGTGGGATGAGAGCAGGAAGGTGGGCTGGTGCCCCTAGAAAGAGGGGAAGAGTCACATCCTCTCCAGGGAGGTTTGAGAAAGCATGTGTAGGACGTCATGTGCCATGGTCAAGATAACTAATTCCTAGCCTTGACATGGGGCCATTAAAAAGTGTCATCACGGTTGGCCAGCAGCCAGACTTTGGGGAGTCCAGACGCAGAACTCCATGAGCCACTGGGGCTGCCACATGAGCGCAGGTATCCATGGTCGCACCATATAGCTGGACCCCGACCCTCCTCCAAAAAAAAAAAAAAGCATGCTAGCAGGAGAGCTGTAGTTGCTCCAGAGAAGTCCCATCTTCACAGGTGGCACATGCTCCTGGCCCAACAGAACCTCACTGGTTTAGAGGTTGGGAGGCAATGGCCACTTTGGCTCTAGAAAGACAGACCAACTTTCAGTCCAGTCTTACTGGACGTGGTCCACGGCACTGGTCTGGATTCAAGCTAAGACCCAAGCCAAGCTAACGCAGAGCCTGGATTCCATCTTGATACTCTACAAAAATTGAGTCACAAGCCCTTGAAGACACCGTGGTGGATGGCATTTCTCTTGGGCTAGGACCACAGAGGCACTCATTTCTTACACCTTTCAAAAAGTGACAATGTTCTGCACCAGCCGTGAGCAGTAACGCTCCTCTGCCTGGCCCAGAGTCTCCAACTGGTGTTTTTTGACTAAAAAAAATCCAAACCATAGGGAGCAGGAAATCGAGGTGGGGAGGAAAGCATCTGGTTATTTAGGGGTGTTTAAGCAAAGTTTGGTGTCTGCCTCCAACACATCCTTTATAGGGTTCAGCCTAAGAACCCCCTAACTACACCTTAACTTTCTACTGTCTATTTTTATGCAATCTTGGGCAGTCAGGAACAATGGGGGGGACAGCTTTGGACACTGAACTAGGAACTTTGCCAAGGAAAGCAGAGTCAAGGAATAACCCAGAAGGGTCCTACTTTGTAGTATCCTACTTCAAGTCCCCAAGTGCTCAGTTTGACAGATCTGTGCTGGATGTTTCTAGGGTTAGGTCCCCATGTTATGGGGAGACCAGGAGTTAGGCACCGAGATGTTGCTGGCTTCTGTTTAGGCCATTTCCTTTTCCATTCCACATCTGTATTTCTACCCCTTTTCTGGCTAAAGTGAGTTTCCAGAGTCACCTTCTCATTTTGGTGTGTGTCATGAACATCGCTACATCTGGGTGGATGTCCTGAGCCCCCCATTCAAATTTAGAGATGGGCGTTTTGCTCCATAGTCATTGTGTGGGGGGAGGGGGAGAGTGAACAGTCAAGGTCATCATGGTTAGCAACTGAGCTGACTCCATACAGGTATCACAGGATATGGAGGATCAAGCTCAGGGCCTGGTCAGCTGGTGGACAAGATAAAGGTTCAGTGTCCACTGATCTGCAGCATGTTCTAGGCCATGAGAACAAGAGCTTGGCCCTAGCTCTATTGGCATTTTAGAGGTTGGTGTTGTAGACTTGGATTCCTGGCCCCATTTTGGTGGCCAGCACAGACCACCTGAATTCTGAATGCTTGTCTCTTGGGAGCCGATCAAGTCAAGGCATTATTTGATCTCTTCCTGGTCCCAGCTGATGCTGGACAGCCCAGGAGCTTTCCCAGGGGATCAGAATGGGCCCAGAAAAAGGCATGGACACTATGGCCCGGTTCATCCTCTCCCAGCTGCCTCATTCCACTGGAAGCCTGTTCATCGGGGGTTCAAATGGCCACGGTCATGGTTTGTGTTCTCCTTAAGTTACATGTATTCAGGGACCAGGTGCAAAGCCTGATGTGGACCATGGAAATGAAGGTGGCAGCATCATTGTCACCCAAGATGCTGGAGTGATCAGAGCTCAAAGAGAGGGGCTGTCCCCGGGGGGACTAGGAAAGTCGATACGTCACTTGTTCAACAATAGCATGACCTCGGCCATTAGCATCTTTGGTTTCCCTCATAGCACATCCCCAGATGAGAACGCATGGCAGAGGGACCCACGGGGCTACGCTTTAGGAGAAGAAGAGACACAAGGACAGAAGCCGGAAGCACAAGCGCTCCTCCAAGATTTCCTTGCACCCAGTAACGCCTTTCTTGCAAAGGGACTGGGGCAGGGGGACTGGAGGCTTATTTCCTGCTCACTAGTAGGGTTATCCAGAGCTCACACGTGTTCCACAGCAAATGTCTTAGCCTGGGCCCTTTCTCAGGATGTCCAGCCCCTGTACAGCTATAGTGAGGGCAGTGGCATCTCTAGCCAAGGTTCTGTCATGTGTTACCTTTCAGTCTTAATTCACGTGACCCCTTCCTCAGCATGGCCTGTGTTCTTACATGAGAAGATCATTCCAAAAGGCACTTTCCCAAGCTTCACCGCCAACAAGGACCCGTAGGACCTTAGTCCAACTCTGGACAACTCTGACTGGCAGAGTCAACAGCCCCTTACAAGTATATGTGGTCCTTGACCCCCCAACCCAGGTGAACCAACTCGGCTTAGGACATGTTAAGAGGATTTGGTCACCTCAGTCCTACCAATATGAGTGTGACCAAACCATTCACTAGGAACTTGAAGAAACAGCCATGACTGTCATAGCACCAAGCTTCTAAATGCCACCTGATCACCACCTTAACTAGGACCCGAAGCAATGTTGGAATTACTGGCCCTTCCTGACCAGTATATTCTGCTTTCTGGGACAGAGCTTACTCTTAAAGACAAATGCCACAGGTACTAATGCCTAGGCGGGCCACAAGAGGGCCACGTGACTAACCTCAGGCCTCCAATGCAAAGAGGCATCTCTAAGTCACAGAGCACAGGTGAAGGATGGTACAAGTTGACACTCTGGTTGCTGTACAGCTCACAAGGCCACTGATCAAGGACTTAGCCACCACTAATCCCCCCATAGCTCAGCACAGAAGAAGGAGGAATGAGAATGGAAGGGGTTGGGGGAAATGGGTGCAAAGGAGAATACCACCTTCCAGTTGGCACCGACACTTGGGCTCTTTGGCCATACAGTGGACAAAGGATCTGTAGCCTTAAGGATCCAGCTGTAGGATGTGACTAGGAGCTAGAGGGAGTGGTGAGAACCTCTGCCCAGGGTGTGTTCTTCTAAAATGGGAGGCAAGATATTTTTCCTCCAATTCAGGAGCTCTCAATCAGTAAGACAGCTCAGCTGCTGATTAGCACTTGCAAACCAAGATGGGGAAGTAGAGTGCTGTCCCATCCTCTTATCACCCAGCTGAGGGGACAGCAGGGGATTGAATGTGAGCCCCGCAAGATGGAAAATGTCCCTGAATTCAGGGGCCAAATGCATGCTCACCTGAAGTTCCAGGCATCTTGTTCATGGTTGGCAGGAGGCAAGAAGTATTTGAATCAAGACAGGTAAAGAAGCTCGCTTCTGTTTACATGTGGGAGAGAAACAAGCCCCCAGCTGGATTTGCAGTCAAGCCTCAGAAATGGATCTGCATTGAAGGCATAGGAAGCCACATGGAGGGAGAAAAAATTCCTTCCCTTCCATCAGTCCCCAAGCCAGAGGCTGGAGACACTGTCACCTCTCATTAGAGGGGCCCAGTACCCTGGCTGCCCTCCTTAAAAAGGCAGACACTGGATAATCACCTCCACAGGGCGCTGAGATAGGGGCTGGCGCCCTGGACCAAAAAAGTCAGGCTCATTAAGTTCAGAGCCAGGGATGTCGCTTGTCCCCATGCACATGAGCAGTCCTGAATAGCTTTGTTCTGGTGCCTCATTGTGGCTGAGGAATGGGTCAACTCCAGGTGTGGAGACTCCTCCTAAATACAGGGTCACCATAGAAGAGGACAGGAAACAAGAATAAGCATCATGGTTCTCCTCAAAGTGGCCTCTCCCAGAACTTAGTTTTGAGCTTAATTCCATTTAAGGTTTGTGGCCTGCTCAGCCTAATTTGCAACAGGCCTGGAGAAGGTTTTGTCTAGATATGCCTGTAATTTAGGGTCACACTGTTCTGGGTCAGAAAACCCAAGAATCATGCAGACAAGAAAGCTTGACATCACGAGCTGGGGTTTAGAGGGCACAGCTGACCGCATTGGGTTCTCGGCATCAGGAGCCAGATACAGGCTGGTACAGAACACTTCTGGAGAAGAATGGCTTGGAAATCAATACACTCACATTCCAAGAGCAGAAGATTCCAGACAGGAGGTTCTCCATGAACCAAAAACACCAACCAGGCAGCTAGTTAAAACCAAGATGAGCTTAAGTCAAATCTGTCACCTTAGACGTCAGAAGAAGGCTGTGTTCCTTCCAACTTCATCAACAATCAAGTTCTAGACTTGAGTAAAGGACCCAAGTTCCACAAAACTTCCCAAGAGATTCAGTGTGGCCCCCTCAACTGAGGTCTCTAGGAGTCTCAATGAGTGGGTATTTGCTATCAGCAAGTCAAGCCCCAGGAGCTACCGGGAAGTTCAGAAAAAGATGGCCAGTATTCCTCCATAGACCGGAGGAAAGAAATACTTATGGTACTCAGGTGGCCAGCTGAGTTGGGCCACTGCTCTAGATCCAGAGGCTGGGGCAGTGAGAGCTACCAAGTTAGGACCAAAGGGAGGTTCTTCCCCCACCTCTGCCGAGTTCTTGACGCAGGAACTTGGATCTCCAGTGTGGGATATATAACAGCCTCCTCCTGGCAGGGAGGACTCGTGTTGGATGAGCTGGGCTGATCCGTGTGGAAGCAGACTCCCTTACCTGTGGGGAGCTGTCCACCACCATGCCTAGAGGATGATGGACTACTGTGGATGATTCAAAGGGGAAGAAAGGCAGCCTAAAGAGGGGCTGGGGGAAGGAGGAGCTGGCGGGTGTAGGTGGATGGACCATCCAGGGAAGCGTTTGCAGAATTTGAAAGATGATTCTGAAGCCGGGTCCCGTGCATGTCAGTAACAGCTAGCACATCTTTAGGTTTTCACTGTGCCGCTGGCTGGTTAAGTGTTTAAGCACGCATCCAGTATTTATGATGCAGCTTAAAGGCTTAGTTATAGAGGCATTTTTAGTGTGCAAAAGTGGTTACAAGGACTTCAGATCCCCGTTAGGGGCCCAGCAGTTTCGAAAATGCTACTCATGGCAATGCAGAATGGGGCCAGGCAAGACATTTTCCCCAGCAGAGTTTTGGAACTAGGATTGAACCCAGGGGCGCTTAACCATTGAGCCACACCCCCAGCCCTTTAGAGAAGGCCCTAAGGAATTTAGGGCCTCGCCATGTTGCTGAGGCTGGTTTTAAACTCACGATCCTCCTGCCTCAGCCTCCAGAGCCACTGGGCTCACAAGCATGTATCATCGCACCCAGCTCCAGGAGACCTTTAATGGGTGAAGAACCACTTACTACATATGCCTGGCACACAATTTGAAGCCTGTTTCACTTGTCCATGTTGAAGATGGAGTTGTGCTACTCTTATATCTGCTAGAACTGGACAAACTTACCACCTATAGCCTCAAAATGTCACCAGCTCATCAGTGGTCAGGTGGGATTTTCACACCAGCCACCTGGCCCCTCAGCACTGAGGTCAAGCTGTCTAACCAGCAGTGATGAGCTCATAAGCTCTAGGGTGTTCACATGCAGAAGTGCTTGTTCCCGTGAAATTATCTAACAGGAATCAACAGATGTTGAAGCTGATAACATGTTTAAGTATATGTTAAGATAAAGGTAAGGCCTAGTGGACCTACTGGAGGACTGACACGTCCCTGATGAACTAGGACGCTTCCTCATTTGTAGGTTCCAATTTCTATGCAGCTTTCAGAAAGTGCTAGTCGTTCCATGCACACATGGCCACAGTGGCTACTGGGATCTGTGCCTGCCCTGGAGTATTGTGGGCTATTCCTGCTAACCTCAAACAGGAGGTAGCCCAGCATCTCTCCGGCCACCCAAGAGCTCACAGTCAGAACATTAACAAGTACTTTCTATTATTGGGGTCAAAAGTAGGACAAGAAGATACCTTAAAAACAAATGGGATATTCTTCCACGAAATGGAAGGGTATTTGTCAAATTTCTGAAGTGTATCTTCCTGCCCAGATGGAGAAATGCCATCAGGTGGTTTTATAGATCCTCCTGGCTCTAACGTTTCATGACGTTGATCTTTGGATCAAAATTCTTCACGTGAGGGAAGGAGCCTCTTTCAAACTCATTAGGCAGCCATAGCGCAGTTCAGCTTTATGTAAACACAAACTAGGAAAATTCTAGAGAAAGCAGCCCAGGTCTCACTCGACTCAGCCAAGAGAGCATGTCTGAGGACTGAGCCACCTCCTGGGGCTTCTGTTCAATATGGAATCACCCTGGCAGCACCCTTCAGTCTGTATGCCCTATGAACTACCCCCAGCTGGACCCAAGTTCATTATCAGCAGTATCTACTGTATACAGTTGAAAATGGATCCTGCAGATGGGGGACAGCTGTTTGTACTTAGCAGTTAAGTGTCCCTGCAAGGCCGGCGGCCTCCACCAAAGGCATTGTTCTCTGCAAAGCATCCATCTCTCAAAGACTCCCTAAATCAGGGCCAGATGTCCACACAACTCACGTTTCTCTGAAGATTTTTCTTACTGGAAAAAAGTAGGTAGACAAAGTAGGATACGCAAAGCGGCAGACACAGCCCTGAGAAGATGGGTGCAAGTTCTAGGTGTGCGCTAGGAACAGCGAGGGGACGCACTGGCATGGACCAGGTCAATCCAAACAAGCCTGCTATAGCCGATTTCATAGCTGTAGAATGGGTGTACCAAGATCAGCGATTGGGCCAATGGTTCTGAAGTTCGAGAGCCAGTACTGCGGCGTGTGCCCATCCTTGGGACAGTTAGCCCTTAAGTGTCATTTCTTGCTCTTCACCCCCAGTAGTAGTAAGGCTTCCCATTTTTAGCTGGGTAGATTCAAGCACCCAGTAGGGTTCATATAGCCATGTATATTTCTTTGCTGAAGTTCAGGCAAATGGACTATGGTCGATGCCAGTTTAGGTCTTAAAGGGATATGTCCTTATATTGAGCCCTTTTGCCATCCTATTAGCTGAGGCTCCAACCATCGTCTGGGTTTCAGCTATCTGGAAACTGTCCTTGGAATGGATACCTTCCCTAACAGGGTCCCTGCATCCTGGACCATCATGCCAACACCGACATGGAGTGCGTCTGGATTTTGAGCAAAGCAGCTTGGTTAGTTCAGGCTGCTATTCTTACAGGTTTGCCAGTGATGACCAGCTACACCTAATGTGAGGCGATTACCACCTCATTATTAAGTGCACTGGAAATAAAGAGTTCCTGTCATTAGAGACCCCCTTTGGGTCCTTTGTCAGCCACTTTTCACTAGACTGGGTAGAATAGTGTTAAGAGGATCCTGTAATTCTGAGCACAGAGAAGAATTGGGGAGCTTGCCTGGACTTTTGAGTTCTAGCATGGCTTGGCTGGGCCATGCCTCAGTACAGAGGGCAGAATCCTGGATTTTTACATCCTCATTTAGAGGCTAGATGGGGAGGTACACAGTAAGTCCTGCTAGGAGTGTTCAAGTGGACAGCCATTGAGTACATGTGTACTTAGGCAAGAGAGGCCCTTTGTTTAGGTTCAAGAGCTCCGTAGGCAGGTGAGCCATCTGGATGAACCTGAACCTTGCAACTGTTTCATGATGCTTGTCTGCTGGTGGAGCTCCCAACCATACTGCAGTCTGACCCTCAACCACCTTCAGGCTCGGTCACCGATAGTCCTCTAGTAGGAAATCCTTCAAGTGACGTACACCAGTGCTTTCCAGCGCACCAAAGCTGGGAGTGGCATTTCTGAAGCCTGTTTGCCAAGGGGGGCAAGGTATTGGCAAAGAGGCATTGAGGGTTTCTGGGCCACAAGATGCCATTTGGAGGAACTAGCAGTGTTCTCCAAGGAACAGGGTCAAGTTGGGAGCCGAGCTACTGCGATTCCTGGTCAACCCCGAGTCTAAGCAGACCACAGGGCTTTGAAGTCAAGGGAGTAGCAGGCCCACCATGAGGGTGCTCAAGTGCAATTGGTTAGGAAATGAACCACTCATGTATCACCGTGGACTGCTGTTACTTTGGTCCTTGACACCCAACCTTGCTCCCCTCAACAGGCAGGCAGTTCATCAGACGTTTGAGCAAACAGCTCCATGGGCCCCATTTCTCCATCTCTAATGTTCCCACCAGAAAGGGGCAGTGTGAACCCCAGGTAGGAGTTACAGAGCAGGTAGCGTGAGAGCCTGGTTCATGTCCTTTGTAGATGGCCTGTCTCAGTGACCACCCCCCATCTTATAGGGGATGGGCACTTAGGATTTAACACCTTATCTGACATCATGGGAGTCAAAGTTTAAGATTTTCCATGTTATGGGAAAAACAAAGCCAAGCACATCTCAACATTGAGATAACAGCCAATATAAACAACTGATAAGGACATTAGCTCATAGTTGTGCTCTTAATGAACAGATACAAAATTCCTCAATAATTGAAAAAAAAACCTAAGATCAGAGACTATGTATTTGGTTTCACTCTAGGGATGCAAGGATGGTTCAACATCCAAGATTAATGCGATATAGCATATATGTAAAATCAGGGCGAGTCACATGATCTCAGATGCAGAAGATGCTTTTGAAAAGATTTGACATCACTTCATAGAAGAACTAAAGAAGCTAGTATAGACAGATTATACCTCAACACAGTAGACTATCCATCACAAATGGGAAACAAAGTATTTCCTGTGAATATGGAATGAATAGCATCTCCTTTCTTGTTCAGCACAGTACTCAAAGTTTTAGACTGTATCCCATTTATTTCTTTCCAGGTTACTAACAGGAAAAGGCAAGTTGTCTCTGCTTGTAGGTAGGATTCTATACTTGGACTCCAGAGGACTCCACCCAAGACTTCAAATTCAGCAGAGTAGCAAAAAACTTAGGGATAAGTAACCAAGGTGGTGAGAGGTCAATACTGTAGAAGTTATCAAGCACTGGAGGAAGAAACTCAAGACACCCCTGGGAGAGAAGGCCTCCTGTCATGATTTGGGAGAAGATTATTTCAATGTTTGTTGACAACTGTGGTCTAGAGACTGAATGGGATCTAGAGATCTAACATTCTACACTAAAAAGAAAAAATACCCAAATTCATGTGGAAGGCTAGAAGTTTCCCCCAAAATAATCCAAAGCAACCCTGAGCAGAAGAAAACTAAAGGCATCGATACCCAATTTCAGATTGTACTACAGAGCCATAGCAACAAGACAGTATGGTATTGGCACAAAACCAGTCATGTAGACAAGTGGAGTATGTAGAGCATCTTAATAAACCCACACTTCTGTAGCCATCCACCCTCTACAAAGGTACCAAGACACGTGTCAGAATGGCCCCTTCTAGTGACATTAAAGCCAAATAAAAAGATTGACGCTAGACTCTTTCCCAAACTAACCCAAGGTGGATCAGAGACCTTGATGCAAGACCTGAGATTTTCAAACAACAGGAACACCAAGATAGGCACAGGCATCGATTTATCAAACAGAATGAAAGAATCAAAGATGGATTGAGGAGCTTCTGCACAGCCAGAGAGCAAGGAGAACATGCAGGATAGAAAAGTCTTTGCTAGCTATTCACCCGACAGAGGGTTCACGTCTAGAATATGCAAATAAGCAGTCCAGTCAGTATGTAGGCAAGTGATCTGAACAGACTTCAGAAGTAGTTTGAGTGTCTAATATGGAAAAGAATGCTCAAGTTTGACGAGGGAAATGCATGTCAAAGTTACACTGAGATTCCATCTTATCCCAGTCAGAATGGCTTTGTCAAGAGAATGCTCGACGGGGAAGAGGGGACCCTTATATACCACTGGTGGGAATGTTAGCTAGCACAGCCTCTGGAAGACAGCAACTTCTTCAAGTCAAGAGTGGTTGTATCATGATCCAGCTATTCTGCATCTGGGTATGTACTTAGAGTAAACAAAATTAGCATACGGGAGAGAGAGCTGTATACCCATTTTTACCACGTCACTATTCACAATAGCTACATTGTAGAATTAGCCTAGGTGCTCACTGATGGATAAGAAAATGCATGTGTGCACACATAAAATGGAATAGCCATAAAAAGTTAAGTGTCATTTGCAGAAAAGTGAGTAGAACTAGGTCATGATGCTGAGTGAGATAGAACACCTGATACTTGTCTTTGGCTTATATGGAAGAAACTGACCCAGTGTTGGAGGGGGGCCGATGCGAAAGGAGACCAGGAGGTAAGGAGAGGCAGGAGTAGGTGTGATTGGCACATGATATGCACGTCTATGGGGATGTCAGTGGACAGATAGCCAGGGGCTGGACGCATCTCGGTGATGGTGCAATTGCACAACACTTGTGCGGTCCTGGTTCCCATTCCCAGCACTGATGGGAAAGGCTCAGTTTTAAGAGGGGATGAGCAAGACTTCAGTACCAGAGAAGGGCAGCTGTGGCAGGGCTAGCCTGGGGAATGGGGTTGAAGATGGCCACTGGGGAGGCCCAGCTCACAGTCTTCTCACCCTTGGGCCCAAGTGCCTACTTGGATTAGTGCCTGGAGGAGAAGTTACAAGCAAGTGTTCAGTTTCTCCTTCCACAGCAGCTTGGGGCTGGGAAATTGCTTCTCCACTGCAGCCTTTCTACACATGCAGCTGTGACTCTGCTGTCAGTGCCTCACCAACAGGTGGGAAATGAGGGTGTTTCCTGCAGGTGGCTGTGGGAAGGTCACACATGTGTGCTTACCCCCTCTGCAGCTAGGCACCCACTGACCAGGAGGAGGCAGCCTCAGGGCTGACACAGGAGGCCCCTGTGGCCATCTGCCCCATGAGGGTGTCCGATGCAGATACAGAGAGTGATGCAGAGCCCCTCATGTGCCATGGCAGGCAGTGCCAGGGTCCTGCATGTTGTAGAGGGAGAGGGATGGGATCATCTGACTTGTGGCTGTCCTTTTGTCCCAAGGTGAGCTGGGACAGTGGTACACCCGTGCTGTGGCTGCCTTCACCTGTCCAGGGTTGATGGTTGGCCTGGTTCTACTCCTGCATGATCTGGTAGATGAAGGCTGGGTGTGTAGGGGAAGGGTCAGTGTGTCCTGACCTTCCCGTCTGTCCAGTAATACTACCCAAGGCTTCAGCAGCAACAGAAGTCACTTGGAGCAGTGACCCAGCCCATTTCTTGTGTTCTCAGACAGCACTTCTGTCCCTTTCCAGGGCTCGCTGAGGTCTCTTACTCCTCTGCTGTCAACAGGTTGAATCCTGGTGACCAGGAAGCACATCTCAGCTCCCAGGACACTCCGTTCTTGATCCCTATGGCATGTACGACAATGTAATGCATTGAGCTGGCTCTCCAGGGTACTGACTGGGGGACAGCAGGGGCAGGCCCCAGGAACTGCAGAGACCCCCCCATCAATCCTTGAAGTCCAGAGCTGGCTTGTCCCCACCCTCTGTCAAAACAGAGGTCAGCCTCCTGAGGCCCTATGAAGGGTGTGGAAAGGAGGGGAAGAGTAGATGGGGAAATTCTGATGGCTCAGAAGGTAACAACTTGTTCCCCACCCAGAAAAGAAAAAACAAACAAAAAACCACACCCAAGCAGGATGAATTCGCTCTCGACCTAGGTCCATGAAGTTCACCTTGTTCACAGGGAACTTGGCTCCATACAGAACCACACTGCTGTGAACACACCAAGAACTGTCCCAAGAAGTCCCCACCATGATGTCAAGGATGCTGCCCGAGTTCTCCCCTGTGAGACAAGTGCCAAGACTTGTCTCCATGGAAGTTTTTATAGTGAAAGACTCCAAGGTCCAAAAGCAGTAATCCCAAGTAAAAGATCCCATGAAGCCACTGGCAAAACTTAGACAGCCTATGTTCATGTTTATGAACGTGCTCGGGGCTGAACGAAATCCTGTCCTCATCTCCATTTAAGGCTGTTACCCCCTTGCTGTCCAGAGTTGGTTGTGCTGGATGTTAAAGCAGGATTAGGTATAGCTGGTCTTGGGCAGAGATCACAGTGGGCTTTAGCGTAGCTAGAGTTTCCTGCCTAGGAACAGATCTGGGTTCTTGGGGGGAGGGGGGACACGGTCGACCACTCATGGAACTACGGATTGCACCTATGACCAATCCCATTTGGGACTGGTCGGCTGGGTACTGGAGTCCGATTTCTTCAGATCTACACCAATAGGCTCAGAGCCGTCACCATGTCCCCATCTACTCTTCCTTTCCACGCCCTTCATGGGGCCTCAGGAGGTCAACCTCGTGAGCTGCCTCCATCCATCTTCTTGCCCCCCACCATTTGTTCAGCGGGAATCAAGACTTATGACAGGAAAGTCTGAGACCATATTCCACCAGTTCTTTTTTTAGTCTTCAGTTTTGGCAGGGACACAGGACATTCTCCTGTCCTTGCAGTTAGAGCTCTTACTGGAGTCAGCCTAGGGGTGGCATTGTTCCCTGGGGTGCCAGCCCTCGAGTCTGCCACTCTGCAAGTTCCTCAGTCACTGCTTGTGTACCTGCATATGGTCCATTCATTACGCTGTCATCAGTTAACCCCTGAACAAGGCAGGTGCTTCTCAGGACCCTGGACTGGAACGTTCACTCGGGTCAGGTGTATAGCTCATGGGACCCCTAACAAAAGGGGACATGGGCCTCTTGCTCAAGAGGTAACATTGAGACACCAAGACAAGCACAGGTCCCTTTGTGACTACACAGTTTTGTGTCCACGATGTGGCCTTGCACTCAAGGTGATGGTCCCCCTACCAGCCCAAGGCCAGACAGTGCAGCAACATGTGCAAGGTGGCCCCAGGCTCCACCAATACCTTGGTAAGACCCACTGAGTGTAGTTGGGATTCCTTACCCGAGACTACCAGAGCTTATGAATTGGCCTGAGAGCCAAGATCTCCCCAGTAATCGGCTCACCTCACTCAAGGTAGTTTGCAGGAAAAAAAAAAAAAGCCATATGCTCCTTCTACAGCAGAAGGATTTCTCAGATTCACTGCCAGCAGCGACCTTGGTGGTAATGGTCAAAACCATCCAGCTATGAGCTTTCTCTTCTTGCTCTAGGCCATGCTGAGCACATGGTAGGCATTCCAGGTTTACCCTGGCTGGGAAGGGTAGCTCCATTATATCCGGCAGGAAAACCAAGGACTAAGGGGGAGTGATGCGTGTGGTTTTGTACAGGCTGAAGTGTAGCCTCTACACAGCATCCCCAGAGTAAAAAGCCTTGCATACCACCTCTTTCAGTTTGAAAGCAGAATTTTATACACCATGTACCAAGTCCTTATAGCTGAGAATTGTGTTGTGGCAATTTTAAACACCTCCTGGGTTCGCAGGGAGGGGTCCCAGCTATGAAGTCTATAGGACACCCTGTGTTTGCATCATGGCCTGGTCTCTCCACTCAGCTCCCAACCAGCGACTCCACGGCAGAGCTTCAGCCTCCCCAGCAGTCTAGTGTACCTCCCACTCAGTTTCCTTCTCTTCAGGCCCACATCAAGACCTGAGGCTCTCCCGGCCTCCTCCAGCATTTCCCTGACATGTTAATCTCTCAACAGGTCAAATCCTGTCCTAGGATCCAGATCAAGATGATCCTGGAGTACAAGACTTGGAGACCCAGCATCTATCCAAAGCCACAGAGCAAGAGGGTAGTTGAAGCCAGGCTCGGAATCTGGAGCCTGTGGTTCTCATGGCTGTAGTCAGAGTAGTTCTAACTTAACCTCAAGCCACGATATGTGTCCAGGCAAGAATTCACTGCTATGGCCAACTAGACCTAGTCCTCTAGGTCCTGGGAAGCTTAATTTCTAAAATGATGGACGTGGTCGTTCATGCAGAGTGGTAACCAAGGGCTCTCAAGTCAGCTTCTGTACTCCAGGTGCACAGGTGTGTAGAGACTTTTGTCTGTTGAGGCCTGTGCTGCTCAGGAGTCTGTCGAGTAGCCTTTGTCAGTGTGCTATCGTCTCATGACCCGCGAGTTCTGCAGAAGATGCCTGGCCCAGTCTTCACACTCTTCAGGGCTATAGAGGCAACTGAGTTTTAATCCCTTTGCAAGTCTGGAACTGGTATAGGCTTTTGGTGTTCTCATGTGGACTTTGTCACGAGTTTAATTTATTGACTTTTCTCCTGGTGTCCAGAACAGTTGGGCAGTTCAATCTTCAAGCACTTCCTGGTACATAATTGGTGAGCACCTAACGTAATAGGGGTTCATGGTCAACTGTCTCTTGCTCTTCCTTAATCCTTTGTGAACGGGAAGCCTGCTTTTAGGTTCTAGTTAACTCATTGCAGAAAGTCAAAGCAATTAAGTTTCCCAGAAAGGGGATGCCTCTGAATGAGGACCCCACGCCGAGCATACATTCATGCCTATTATCCAACCATCCCCCTTTAACTCCTCAAAGTTCTTTGTCCTCTGAGACTCCAAGATGGGAGGAAATTTTATACCAAGTTTGTCTTCAAAAGCCAGTTTTGAACAGAACTTTCTCCCTGCTTCAGTCTCCCAGATTTTCCAACCTAGCATCAAGCAGCATAGACCCATCATGCTGGGAAGGGTCGGCAGAGACAGCCAGGAACAGCAGCCAGCCCCGGGCAACTGGCATTCAGCTGGGAGAGGGGACTCAAGTGCTTTGGGCTGTGCCTGTGGTCAGGACTATAGGGACATCTCAGCAGCAGCTGAGATCCTTCATATCAGACATTTCTCTTCCCCACTCCCCCCATTACCAACCTAAAGACATTTGTTAGAAGGAAAAGGTCTCTGGTTTTGGCAGAGGGGTGAGGGGATCTGTCAGTCCAATCTGGAGTCTGGTACACACCAGGGATCTTTTGTGTCCACTTGGTGCTTAAATAGTGATTTGGATATTTTTTGAATCATTTGAGTGCTCCTGAGGTGTTGAGAGCCACAGCTGAAGGGGCACCAGCAAACTTCCAGCTGCCAGCAAACTTCCAGCTGCCAGCTGATGATTGGCTTACAGCATCCCCAACAAACTTCTAGCTTCCAACTGATTGGCACCTCTACGGTGATGCTCATTGGGCTGTTTCTCCAACCTTTCAGACCACAGAGCTGCTCATTGGGGGACTTTTTTTGGCTCTGCCCACATGACCCAGCCAATCGGCCTCAAGAGCAGGAGGAGTGGGGGAGGTTGAGAGGCTTGTGGGAAGCTGGTGGTGGCAGTTGGGCTCTGAGGGTTTTTCCTGAGGAGCTGTGTGGTGTGGTGTGTGGGTTCTAAAAATAAAGTTCATTTCTTTTGACAAGTGGCTCCTGAACTGTGCCCAGCCAGACTGCAGGAGTGAGGGATGAGATTCAGAGAGCTAAAGGTCAGTGCCCAGAAGGTTGGGAGTTTGTTCCAACTCTTCTCCCAATTGCTCTTCCCTCTGGAGTGGGCAAACTCAGTTTCAATACCCAAGTCCCCAGACATCACCAGCTGACTGCATACCCCTCAGCCATAGTCTTTACAAAGGAAGAAATGTTAGTCCGTTGTCCCCAAGTAGCTCACACATAAGATTGATAAGACATGGCTGCTTAGTGCTTCTTGACAGTTGAAACTGGTTTGTCCAAGCAGGTAGATGGGATCCCATCCCCCAGGTATAAGCCTCTCGTTGTCTTGAAAGATGGGTTTAGCAAGAGGGAACTGGGTCAATTTAGACAGTGGAGAACATCATTCCCTTCCAGATAGTCAAACTCTGAAGGGGAGGCATGGTATTTTAGGTACCTTAAGTCTTCTCCAGTTGGTGTTAGGGCCACGGCACCCTTGGGTCCCATAGGTTTAAGTCTTTAGAGTGGCAGGTTTGAAATACCAGAGTTCCCCTTCTTTTTTCATTATGTCACCATTGCAAACTCACCCCCTTTTAAGTAGAAGCTCCAAGCACCTGTACATGAAGATGCCAATAATAAGACCCCCTGGGTTGGACGTGGAGTTGTCTGAGGAGCTCCCCTAGATACAGAAGGGCCTCACAGGGAGCAGCCCCTTGTGTCAGGAGGGACTTTGTTGGTTCATCTAGGTAGGTGCCTGGAAAGGTGCTCACCCAGTACCTCAGACCCTCATGTTCCCTGAACATGCAGCATAGACTAGGGCACAGGAGGAGGTCAGCCTGGGCTAGAACTGGAAGCTGCCTCCATAAGCAACCCTAAGCCGATCCAGAAGTGAATCCCACCAGCAAGTACAGAGGGTTAGCCTTTGCAAGAAAAGCTGGGGAGTTTTAAGTAAGGATGACTTGGCTGTATATGTTAAGCTTAGGAGAATTTGATGTTCCCGAATTGGTGTCTAAACCTAGAGCCAACTCCAATAACCAAGGTCTAATGCTCCCTCAGGTCGAATGGGCATAAAAATTTTTCACCTCCTTCAGGGACTACATCTGATCAGAGATCAGGTTAGAGGACCACACGTGGCCAACATTCCTCAGACTGTTCAGGATCAAGTGGCAGCTACTGTCTATGGTCTTGGTCAAGTCTTTACATAAGACTTGAAAAGTAAGAACCTTAGTTGTAGGCAACTCCAACTTGTTTTTCCAACACAATTTGAATTAAGTCTGGTTTATGATCCTGGTAAGTTTGTGTTGCTCTGTCCTGTGATTAAAATGTTGACAGACATTAGTAAGGCAAGACAGATGTCTTAAGTATTTAAGGTGCAGGGCCCTTTGCTTTCTGGACCTTGAGTATGGCAATATTTAAGTCATTTCTGTGCCAAAGTGAAAACCCTGGAGTACTGACTATGTGTTTGAATCATTTCCATTTCCGTGGGTGATTTGAAAATAATTCAGAAATAAGGTTTGAATCTTCATAAGTAAATATTAATTTCCAAGTTCAAGTACTCTTGGGTTCAAGTGTAAGAAGTTTGACTGTTCTGTAAGTTATGTACACATACCACAAAGATGTGATGTTTGACAACTTCTAGGTATGTTCTCTAGAAGAGAACTTGTAGAATACATTATCTAACATAGGCCAATAGTTTGGAGGATGAGCTCTGGAAGATAAAATAGGACCCCAAATCATGTTTAATACTCTGAGAGCAACTGTTTGTGTATGAGGATCTATTTGAGTTATAATGAGTGGTCACCATCTTAGATGGCAGTTTTTTGGAAGTCTTTGCTTTTCCATAAAGGTCCATCTGTAAGTTATTCCAGGTACAGTTGGTAGCCCACCAGCCTAGCCCGTCCACATATATCAGCACCAATAGCTTGAGAGACCACAGGGCATTGCCCACTTCTCTGCCTAGGTGGCCTGCCATTTCCCATCTTGCACTGGCCTAGATCAGATTCCAGAGTTGTTAAAATCCTATTCTGTAGGGAAAACTTGCCAAGATTCAGAAACAATTCTAGGCATTGTCACACTTCAATGTGTCCCCTTCAAAACTCATGTGTTAAGCAATGCCACAATATTCAGGTGAAGAGATTGGTTTATGAGCTCACTTCAGTGGATTCATCCATTTGAATGGGCTAACTGGGTGATACTAACTGGGCAGGGGGTGGGGGTAACTGGAGGTGTGCTGAGAGCCATAGCTGAGTTGGAATGATGCATGGCATTTTTACCAGAACAGAGTGGTTGAGAGGTGATGCCAGCAAGCCATTGAGATGACAATGGTTATGTTAAGCTCTGTATTAAATTGTATATTAGACCCCTGCTATCCACCTCAGGCACCAGCTACTTTAGAGTTCTCCCAGGGATTCCTGGGGAGTTCACCTTGGTTGGGGAAGTGCCTGAGGAGGGATTTCTGGTTGGTGTGTTGTGTGTCCCAGGAGAAGGCTGTGTGCTTGGCTTGGTGGGAGTTAGGAAATAAAGTTTGTTCCTGCTTGAGTGGCTCATGATTTGTGCCCAGCCAGACTGTGGCAGAGGTGGATTGGCCCTGGGGGTGCGACAACAGGACCCTCTCTCTGGGTCTTTTCCCACCTGCCATAACCCCAACATCTTTCCCTCCACCATGATGTCCTGCCTCACCTTGGGCCTAGAACAATGGGGTTGGCCAACCATCGACTGAGATCTTTGAACAGGCCAGTCAGTAGAGTTGACCTCCAAGGTGTTCTTGTCAAGTACTTTGGTAAGACAGAAAGCTGGCTAACATTCCCATGAGGCAAACTAGAAGAGTTGTGTGTCAATCCTACCAAAAAATGATCAACACCAGGAACAGCATCCCTGTGCATCATCACCCGATTCAGAGATCATGTACTTCTAGGAGGCCCAAGCCTCTTTCTCCTTTGTAACCACACAATGGCTGATTCATGTGAGACCTAACTTGGCCTTCTCACATACTAGACTTTCCCCAGCTGGGGAACCATCAGGCATTCCCAAATAAGCTATTGATCCCCTTAAGATCAAGGGAGTTACAAGGGGAAACTGTATCAGGGTCATTTCAAACTGTCCTTTGTCCCCCTCCGTACTGACCCATTATAAGAGGCCTGTGTGCAAGGAACTCCACGGACCTCATGGAGGAGGTTGCACCCCTTTCCCTAGGTGATGGGTTCTGCCCACAGGGGGGCTACGTGGGTCATTTCAGCTCCCAGGAGGACGGTCTTCCCTGGACACTCTTGCTCTTGGCTTGTGCGGGGGAGGGGGACAGTGTCACCTAGGAATCAACACAGGCAGCATTGATGAAGACCCTGGACTCAGAACCCCACTGGCCTAGGATCGAGTGGTGATTCCGCCATCACAGGCTTCCAGGGAGGTGGAAGCTCGAGCTCATTTCCTCCACTGTAAAATGGAGGTGCTGACACTGACCTGGGTCTCAGATTAGACGGGACCAGCTCAATACCCAACATGCAGTCTTGGTCGTCTTCACCACAGGGTTAGGCTGCATGGGTCTAGTGAGACCCGTCAGAATGGTCTTGTGCCCAAGCCATCTCAGGTTTACAAAGCTCGTTAGTCACTGGAGACTATGCCCTTAATTCCTCATGAAGTTTAGAATCAAGTTTTAACTCTTGAAGATTTCTGGGTCCATTGTGTGCTAGATACCCTGGCTGCCAGTCTTGCTTGGCTTTGTTTTAACTTTACTCTAGAAACCAGTTTGAATCTGAGGTCTGCAAGCACTTCTAATTCATCTCTGCAGAAACGTCCTGAACTACCCAAATGTCTTTGCAGTTCCTAGACTCATGCAGGTGTCGCTGACAGCACCAGCTTGGTGAACATCCCCCCATGACCTTCTCCACTATTGCAAGGCAGGAGAAACACCCCTAATTTGGCTTCATCAGGAAAAATTTAACATTTGGAAACTCCATGCTCAGCAGCAGTTTTCTAGGGACAGTTGGTCATTATAAGTTGTTTAGTATCTACCACTTGGTGCTCAGGCTGAGGTTTCAAGAAATGGTGTGAAGATAGAGAATCCAAACAGTAGCCTAGAGATCCAAGGCAGGTCTTGTCATGTAGGATCTTGGGAGAATGACTGCCTTCTGAGCATATGTCACCTTCTATAAGGATGGCCCTAGCCCAGGTCAGCCTCAGAAGGACTACTCTGAGGAGCTAGAACAGTCTAGAAACCTGCAGGTAGGCCTCAGCAAGTCCCTCACACAGGGCAAATGAAGAGGGTTGGGAAACCTCTATCTACCCAACTGGATAGAAGTTGTACCTTAAGATTTAAGATAGAGAACAGATGTGAGGCTGTAGGACCGTCAAGAGAAAGTGATTCTGACAATGCGGTTTCCGTTTTGATAAGACTAAGGAATGCTCCGGTATTCCAGGGGGCTCCTGGGGACTGGGCCCAAGGAACCCAGCCTCCCCTACCTCCACTGTTTCAGGAGAGGCTCAGCAGGACTCAGATTTGAATGGGCCTGTGCTCAGACTGTCAACCTGGTGGGCTGAAAGTAAGGGCGTCCATTACTGGAGGCCTCCCTGGCCATCACTAGCATGCCTGGTCACTGACCAGGGGAGCCCATGTTAGTAGAGCTGGTTCCGAGTGGAGGTCAAACCCTTGAAGTGGGCCAAGTTAGGGCTTGGGAGTGGGGGTCGACACCCCATCCACAGATCCAGCATGGCTCCAGCAGCCCGGAGGCAACTCATTCCTGCGTGAGCTGCTGTTGGTTTCCAGCAACTTCATTGACCAACTCAGTGCTGGCAACTCCGAGATGTTCTTTCCACACCCCATTTCTCTGGGCTCACAGCCTTTCTGTCCAGTCTCAACTGTGGCCACAAGGGCCTGCTACCAGTTGTCTTCTGGAATGCTCCCTTCTCCACAAGGTGGCTCAACTCTGCCTGTTCACCCCCAGTTCATCATCCAGCCCCGGAGTTGTCTGGTGTCTCAGGCCAGAGCCCACACGCTCAGACCCCAAGTACACTCGTCTCTCATGGGACTATCACCCATCAGGTAGGGCGGGCATAGTGATGCTACCATGACAGGTCATTTGACAGGAGCCAAGGTTTAGTTTCTAACCAAGTGTTACTGGTCAAGTGTCCTAGGACGGTCACTGCAGAGCAGTAGCTGAGGGTCTCTACACAGCTGTGTGGTTCTGGATAGGTGGGGGAAAGACGACCAAGGCTTTGGATACTTCCAGACCCCAAGTCTGGGGCCAGTATGCAGTCCCATCATCTAGGGACTCTGGGTTGACATTCATTTCCTCCCAGGGCCCCGAAGAAGGTAGGTGACCGAGACAAGTGTCATAAGGCAAAGCAACACATGATGGGTCAACTCAAGCCTTTGCTATGCCATTCAGCCTTGGATGGCTTGTCACTTAAGATCAGTGACTACTCAAATTAGATTATCAGAGCCAGGAATCTCGTCGCCTGGAGACTTGGCTAGCATAGTAGGCCAGGAAGTATAATATAGATCAAGAGTGTCGTGCCAGGCCAAGCTTGAGCTTGGCGTGGGTCAATACTTCAATCCCCAGCCTCCAATTTGTCATTCCAGGTGTTCCAATGCTAAGGCCCTCCTGTTTGAGCTGCCATAGGTTCCTGAGACCTTCCATTAAGCCCACTCCCACTGGGAGCAGCCAAGCCCATGACCTGCTCCCCAGAGTGGCTTTTTAACCATATCTCTCCATTCACCATGGGGGAGGCCCAAGACCCTTGAAACGGACATGCCTGCAGAGGTCTGAGAACTGACAAGCTCAAGTCTGACTTGAACAAATTGAGCTCTTGGCAGCAGGAGGAAGAGGTCTGAGGCCTAGAGGGAAAAAGGGAGCCATGTCCTTGGAAGGACCTCAGGAGGGGTCCATCTGAGCCCTAGGGCTTAGTTTTCCCAGTTGAAATCCTCAAATCCCTCATGACCACAGTGAGGATGTTCTGTATCAGAGAAGTCCCTTCAGTGTCCCAGCACAGGTCTGTCCACCCCATTCCCCTCCACAGCCATGATCCTGGTACCTCACACTGGGTGCCCACTCCAGCCTCACATTGTAGGTTGCCTTAGTCAGCCTTTTCATCAACGTGACCAAAACCCAAGGCAAGAATTTAGGATTTAGGGTGACTTGTGGCTTCAGAGGCCTCAGGCCATGCTTAGACGAGTCACTTGCTTGGAGCCTCAGGTGAGGCAGAACATGGAGGCAGGTGTGGAGGAGGAGAGGCCCTCACTGCAGAAGCAGAGGCCACTAAGGGACAGTACAAAGGCACACCTTCAAAGGCCCACTTCCTCCAGCCACACGGCCTGCCTATGGTTACCACCCGGACAGTAATCCTTAAGTTATTCATTGGTTTAGTGGATTAGCCTACCGATTAGGTTACAGCCCTCATGGTCACTTGACCTCTGAACATCAATTGCCCCCCATGAGGTTTTTTTTTTTGGGGCCACACCTCATATCTGAAACCAAAACGGGTCCTTATCAACTTCCTTTGTCTTTAGATATAGGAGACCAAGTCCTGATGTTATCTTATAGGTTCTTAGTGACACCTAAGAAATGCTATCAGATGCTGGCTCTGGAGTTGGAGTTACACTTAGTTGTGTTTAGTAGCTAGTTAGCCAATGAGAACAGCCAGGCATCACACTGGTATGTGCCCCTAACTTGGCCCTCACTCAGCCCTGGCCTTGGGGACCCCTCTGGCTCATGGCATCCCTAGTCTCCCAATAAGCCCGTCTGCCTTCATGGTCTCCATTTCCTGTTTGGAGTTTAGCCCTCTGTCTTTCAAGAAACAGGAACCTGTCCTCTTGCCAGCATGACTTCCAGTAATGCCAATGTTCTGCCTTTTTTTTTTTTTAACTCACCTTTGACAGAGATTACAGTCAATTTATCTCAGAAAGCTAGTGTCCCCATGAAGATGGCATTGGAAGCTCAAGTGACCTCCAGTTCTTCCCAGAGGCTGAAGCTTTGGGCCTTGGGTTGGTATCTCTGGGATTACCCGGAGAAACCCAGATGATCATTCCCCTTACATTTCATGAGAGGATCTCCTCAGTTCTGGGCAAGCTCTGAAGTGGCCTTTCCCAAAGGCTCTATTGGGTCAAGCAGAGTAGGAGACTTGAATTGGCAATGGCGTTCAAGCTGTGTCAACCATGACAAAAATCCAGAAACAGACCACAGCATCCATGGGGCCCACAGCCACCACATGGTCAACACTGCCCTTAAAATCCTTCTCCAGAGGCCTCTGTCAAGGCTCACACAGCTAGTGACCCTCTGGGGGCAGGGAGAGTCAACGGGAGGCAACGGTCAGTGGTGTTCACCTCCGTACACCCCTTTTACTCCCTTAAGACCAGGGAGACCCACTCTGACCAACATGGCCATGCCACCAGGATACTTTTCCCTTGAGCCTTTGTTGGCTCTCCAGCAAGACGGACAGGTTGGCTCCACTGGGCACTGCTCAGAATCCTGCTCTACCTGGACACAGCCTATGGGAAGGGCAGCCCGTGGACACTTTCTTAGTCATTAGCACACTCCCCCTTTCAGTAAGGGCTTGGGATAGTTAACACCAAGAGAAGGGTCAGAACAGTGCCAGAGGTCCTCAACTGTCACCAAGCTTGGCCCTCACAAGGGTCAGGCAGCCACAAGAACTGGGAAGTTTGACTCAATGCAACTAGAGCTCGACTTCCCTTTTCAGCCATGCCGTTTTTTCCCGGTTCCAGAATCAGCTCTAGGACGTCAGGTTTTGCCAGGTCCATTTTCTCATCTTTTGTGTTTTTTGACCCATTTAAAGGGTTCTGCCCATTTTGCAGCATATCCCTCAACATGAGCCTTGGGAGGGCCACGTGTTCTCACCGGCAGGGTTGTGCATCCTGGCCTAGTGGAGGTGGTGCACCAAGGTGGCACTTCACAGCAAGTACTTGAGGGCACTAGGCATTTCTGGTGACCCTGATCACAAGCACTTGAACCAAGTGGTTCCAGACTGGATTCCCTTCTGCCTCTGGGCACCAAGTATTGAAGGGGGTGATGCGCAGACTCTGCAGCTATTTCGTTTCTGCTTTATGTTCCATTCACCCTTTGGATTTGGTTATTCGAGTGCCTGGTGAGCTACAAGGCCAACAGCACCAGTAAAGGTTCAGTCTATCAGTGGCTTAGGTCTGCAAGCATGAGCTCCCAGCCTAACCCTGCAGGCTCATCTTCAGACACCACTCCCCCAAACTGCCTTCAAGCCTAGAAACAGAAGAGGTTAGAAGGCAGAGGTCAGTGATAAGCTTTGTGTTGTCCTAGGAAGGTTCTAGAATGATGAGGCAGTGTTTTAGGCAACCATCTCAACTCCCAGAAACACCTGAGCCAAAGGAAGATTTATGCAGATTAAACCATTCAAGCATAGCTGGATGATGTGGGTGGTGGAGCATGAACTAATGGAGTCACGTCCCCAGGGAGACATTTATTCAGGCACATGAGAACCTACTCGTTCTGTTCAATATTTGGTCAGCAATTTGGATTGACACACAGGTCTGATCAATAATGGTGCAGTTACTAAGAGACTTCAACAGTTTTTTCGTTCCAGTCTTCTAATCTTTGATGCCCCCACAACCAAGATTAATTTAAGGTTTGATCAAAACACAAGTCTAAGAAGATCTCAGCAGAAGACACTTAAAATTTCAACTCACAACGGGATACCATTGGCCAGAAAGGCCGATGCAAACCTAGACTGCCTAGACAGTTAGGGCCTCAAAACAATAAGCCAGAGGAAGAATAAGCATGCTAGGCCAGGGAAACCTTTATCTCCTCACTACCAGAATCCCGCCACTGTTGGATCAGGACGTTTCCTCAGTCTGTGCAGTCGCCAGCTCTTCATCCTGACGGGCAGGCATTGGAAGCCAGTTATCCACAGGAGCAGCACAACTTTGAAACCCGAGTTAGGGGTCCCCTTCCCCTTCTTTCCTCCCTAGGCAGCTTTGTGAACTTTGTAGAGCAGGCATTACTACCTCCCACCTCCCGGTGTCAAGACAGAGCAGCCTGTTGTCCGTACTTGGTGCCAGGGGTGCATTGAGCCAGCACTTCAGACTACAATCGGGTGCTCAACAATGGAGGCCTTCAACTGCAGCTCCCCAGAATGTCCTTTCCACCCTGTGTCCAGGCTGCAGTCAGTGGTCAGGGCTTAAGTCATGCATTTGCACCTGACCGAGAACAGTTTCTAAGCAGCATGTGATCCTAGAGCGGAAGGAAGCCATGTTCAGTTTAAGGTTCCACGGCCACTCTTGGTCACTGGGGTCACCACTCTCACATTGAGACTGTATACAAGGCCACCAAGTCTGCCTGCAACCAGAGATTGTGCCTTGTTAGTGGTTAGGTGATCACATGTTGCCAAGATCAAGTATTTGTCTAGCATCATAAGACTCAGGTGGCATGGTGACAGGGTGTGCTTTCCAAGTCATTGTAGCCTTTTTAAGGCAGGAAACACAAAGGTAGAGACACTTTGATTTCTTACCAAAGGGCGGTAGGCCTCCAGTGTCAGGTCAACAGTCATGATTTAGGACTACAGGGTCAGATCTGATGAGGTATGAGACTGGAGGTCATGTATGCCCTTAACCAATCCAAAGAATGCCCCCATTTGACAGAGTCAAGAATGGCCAGGAAAGTGGTTCAAGGTCATGTAGGGGCAAGACGAATACCCAGGCTCAGTTCCTAGCAATCATTAGGAACAGCATCTCATCGCTATGGAGAGGAGCATGTGGTACCGGGACCGGTGCTCCAGGGCTGGAGAGACCAGCACTACCAAGTGCTGAGCATCTGTCTGGTGCCAGTGACGTGTCATCCCCAGGAAGCTGTTCCCAGCCCAAGCAGGGGCCCTAGTTGAAGTCTGATTAGATTGACATCTTGTTTTCTGGTCTTCACCAGCTCTCTGGAGGCTTCCCATCCCCAGCCCCTGTCCAGTTATCAGCTTTGGGCAGGTGGGTTGATATTAAGGGCTCTGATAAAGCTCCCTAAGTGGCAGCAAGCTGTAAACATTCCCACTGATGCCATTTGATTAGCCGGCTGGGAAAGTGCCTGAAGGTGGTCCTGGCTCATCACTGCGCTACAGGCAAGGGTGCTACAGAGAGCTGTTGAAAAGCGGGCAGAGACCCCCCACCCCAGTCCCCAAGTAGAGTTATATAAAGCACCTGGCAACAGGTCTCTGCAGCATCTCATGTGCCATCTGCCAGGTGGCTGTGGGCATGGGGTCTGATAGACACATACTGCAGGGACGCGCTAGTAATGCAGATAAGTTAATCGCCTGTGAGCACGAGCAGGGATAAAGCCCTTGTGCAAATCCTGCCCCACATTCCAGAGCCACAGTTTTAACACTCTGGCTATAACCATCCGAGTAGCTTCCCTGTTAGTAGGTTGCTGTTTCTAAGTGCACATCTGTTAAGGGCTAGGGTGCAGTGAGGATGCCCGGGAAGAACGAGGATTAGCTGCTCGTTGGGCATGAGCCCAGGATGCTAAGGCCTGGGCCTTAAAGGCTCAAAGGAGGATTTGGTAAGGCCAGCCACTGAAGTTCAAGTTCAGGCAATCACCACAAGTTCAAGCATGTTCAAGGTAAAAGTACATCAATACCAAGATTCTGGTTTCTTTGCCTCCTTGGCATGCCCAACTTATACATACTTCTTGCAAGGAACCCAACTTATGCAGATATCTTGCAAGGAACACTGCTTAGAGACATTTGTGCCCAATTTAGAACTTAATTCGAGGACATTGACAGGACAAAGACTGTATTGGGACAGTTAACACCTGCCCATAGGGCATGATTGGGTTCAAGGGCTCCTGGTGCCTTGGTGTCAAATCCCCTGGACAATTTCCTGGTTATGTTCCATCTTTGGCTCCAATAACTATGGTGCTACCCAGTAGAGCATGCGTGTCCTTTTCAGAAAACTCTTTGGCAACACCAATATGGAACCTTCTTGAAACCAGCAGAAGTCCCTTCTGGAGATCCATGCCATAGAGGTGCCAGTTCCTGAGGGTATGTGTACAACAAGGTTTAGGGGCCACAAGTCCGAGCAAAAGCAAACCGACCTTGGTTTGGTAGTAGGCAAGTTAAGGGCCATTGCACCCTAGTCAGCTGAGCTATCGCTGGTTGGCTTAGTTTCCTTTATTAGAAAAGCCATCCAACTATGCTGTGTCTACAAGAAGACAAGTCACAGGTGTGACATAACATTCTGACAGTGATCCAGAAAAAGCAGGGATACCTACGTTTAGGACAGACAAGTCCAATTGCAAAGGAAAGCTTGTCCATAGTGAATAATGGAATGATGGGGACAGTCTTCCTTAACCCTTCATCTCTATGTGTCCCCTAGTGAAAGCATTGAGGGGCCAGGCAGAAGCTGATGGAAGAGATACATGGTTTGAAACATGGACACCCTTCCATTAGCTGTTGGCAGGCCCACAAGAGAGCCCATGAGGACAGTCGAGTGGAATAGTCAACTTCATCTGGAGAAGACTCGCAGTTCGTTCTGCATAGTGCACATTCAAGTTCACCTGGGACAATCGCCAAGGTAGACCACATCTTGGTCCATAGAACGGCCAGGCCCAGAGAAGGCAGCAGATGCCTTGTTGATGGCGTTCATATGGGACATGAACCTTGCTGCCCCCAACCCAAGCATAGACCCAGGATTTGTGTCTGCACAAAGCATCTGTTAGGACTTTAGGTGTGATGCTCCCCAACTTGGGCACAAGTCAGGGTTCTCAGGATGAATGGCCACATCTAGTCATTGCCCTTGAGGAACATGGCCAGGTACATTGCCTGGTACAAGGAAGGACCCCTGCTCCTGAGCTTGCACTGTATAGACACTTACAGGGATGACAGTGTCTAAGTATCTTCCCAACCAGTCCTCAGGAGATGCTAGGTACAAGTCCCCTACCTACTCACAACTCCTGGAGCTGAAACTGCCTGGATCCCACAGGCCAACCAAGCCATGTCTTATACCACATGACCTCACCCTCCAGACTCAGCCAGCCATGGCCCAATCTGCTTGTCAACAGACCCGAGACCCTGGCACAGAGGAAGGTGCTGGACCAAGTTCAACGTGTGTGTGAATAAAACACAAGGCATCTCAAGGATAGAGGTTGAAAGCTTGTTTTCACTTAGAACAAGCTCAAGGGATTCAAGCCCTGGGGATTCCAGGAAGCCAGGCCTGTGTCAAGCTGCTTCACTGGGGTCCAGTTCCTCTGGGACCCTCAACACACTCCCTTCTACTTGCAATTCCGTGCTTAGGTCCGTCCATAATGGAGCCCATTAGCACACTTCTGTCATGTGCCACTCCCCTTAACTACAAGGTCTGCCATGTTGGGAACATGGAGGACACAGCCAGCTTCTACCCCATCAACCAGGGTGCAGAGTCAAGCAGGATGCACGTGGAGGTTAAAATACATCAAGAGACCGTTCACGTGATTGGTTGCAAATTGCATTTTTGCAGCAATTTGGAATCTCAATGGGGAGAGTCAAGCACCTTGACAGATTGAGATTCCTCAACCTGGCATGACTAGGAGATGTGAGCGGCACTTCACTCGGGTTCTGCGACTCCGCCTGGGTTTTCCACCTCTGCAATAGGCATGCAGGTGGACCCTATGGTTCACTGGGAGATTCAGAGATCATTTACATGATATCGTGCTAAATTCACTCAAGGCCTTCCCATGTGCCACTTAGGAGTGCCACCACTTCAGTTCAGTTCCTTTAGAGGATGTGCCTCACCCAGGATGCAGCTCGTGTTTCGATACATTCGGCAGCTACATTGGCTTGACTGTGTGGAAGAGTGCCCTCATGCACCCACCCCTAGAATGTGAAGGTCTTCAGTCCACTTCAGTCTAAAGCAGATCTGTTTGATGTCAGCAGCGGATAGTCACGGGACCTGGGCCAAGTTGGCAGATGGGGAAGCACACAGCAGGTTCAGGCCAACTCCGACACTTGAGATCATCTCAGTCTAGACCCCAAGAAAACACATTGGGTTAGCATTAGCCCTCCCACGAGTCCATCCTAGGGCCAGGCACGTTCATATAATCGCCTTCCTACCACTTGCCATTGCACAGGTGAGGCTAGGTCTAGGGTCATGGAGTTACAGTGAAGACCAGTCTGACCCAGAATGGTGACCACAGTGGGTTACTGTGGGAGTCCTCCAAACAGAGGACTTTTGTGCCTTTGCCTTTCTGTAGCATGATTCCAGAGTTCCCTCCTGAGGGAGGCCAGAGGCACCGACAGTGTTCTCACATCCAAGTTCAAAGCCCAGACACTCAGAACCTGTGTCTTGGGAACCCACTTCCACCACAGAACTCATGGTGGAAAGAGGCTTTAAGAATGCAGTCAATGTGGAAATGTGGCAGCAGGAAGTCCCTGCTGAGGGTACATTAGGTAGCCAAGGAGCCGAGATGCACTTTCCTAGCTCCGTCAGCATCACAGAGTGTAACAAAGCCTGGTGTCTTACTGCAGGTCAATTTCAGCTCCACCCGCAAGACTGGCTTTGCTGTGAGGTGCTTTGAATACTGGTCGCTTCAACAAGAAGTAAGGGAACAAGTCTAGATCCTTATTCATCTTTTGAGCAACAAAGTATTGATCCCCAGTCTCCCTACTAAGGCCATTTCTTGCAGTTTCTCGGAAACCATGCGATATGTAATTGTAAGATAGTTTGATTTAGCATTCAGAATGTAGACTTCTAGGTCAGGGGTGGTAAGCCAAACCAAGTGTTCAGACACTTCAAGTCGTTTACCATTACATCATGGCGTCTTACGGCAACCTTACCATGGTGTATTTAGTCATGCTGAGACCAAGAATGTAACTTAAGGTATAGTGGTGTTCCCAGTGAATTCGAGAGTTTAGCCAAGCTCTACCCAAGAGATTGGGTAAGCTTTGAGACTTGTCACTGAAATGTTGCAAGTTATATTTAGTGCATAGGTGTATCTCGTCTTCCCTTCCATGTTTGGTCTCCCAAGCTAATGGGGACCTTGCGGTGGACTGTGTATAACACAAGGACTTGTAGGTCACAGAGCACATCTGACTAGATGGATTGTCCCGTTGTCCATAAAAACCAAAGTTCTAGGCAGCCATAGTGGGTGGACTCCGAAGGCCCTCAGCTTCAAGAGGAGCTGTCAGGATGGAGTCCCAGAGGCATGCTGGGACAATTCTCACTTGCATATGTGAGTACTTCCTGGGCAATGCTAGTGGCTGCAGGCTCACCCATAAGGGAAGTTGGGGATGGGGTCTAGGGAGCACATTCAAGCCAGCATTGGGTTTAGTGCTTTTTGATTTTGACGTTCTCTACGTTGGAAGAGCTGACCATTGGGTATATGGGCAGGTACCAGGTACAGGACTCTGTCTACATGGCCAGCGCTAGAAGCCAAGGAGTGTCCACAGGCTTCTGCCCGTGTTCACACCTGGCCTGAAGCAGCAGTCTGGGCCCTGCATGTGAGGTTTATGGAAACTCGAGTTTCCTAGTACCTGTTGGACAGTCCTGGCAGCACAGTTGGCCCTCCCACTGTCTCAGGTGATTGAGCCATGCTTCAAGTAGTTGTGTGTCTACTGTCCAGCCCCCTCCTGGTCTGCTCTCATCCCTTACCTGCCTGGGCCATGCAAGGGCTTGGGTTTAAGGTCCCAGCAACAGAGCTTGGTGTCAGAAGCAACTTAGTGCCGCCCTCCCTCCCCTAGATTTGTCCGATCAGCTGGAGGCCAGAAGGACAGGCTGGGAGTAGGACAGCAGTCATTCCAGATTTGATGTCTCAAGGACAAGCAGGTGACTGGATGTTTTTGCTCCAGGTTTAACACTTGGGGCTTGTAGAAGTGCTCCCCCTGCCATCATGGTAGGCTATGAAGCCTCCATGTTTAGAGGTCTCCCTTCAGAGCCTCATTCAACTTTGTAAGCCCTCAGTGAGTGGCTCCCCTTGCAAGGGCACCACCTATTTTCCCAGCGAACATCTTTATTTCCCTTTAGGTAGCTTTTTATTGGGTACAAAGCTATAGCGAGAAGTTATAGCTCTAGTCACAAGTGCTCTTTGAGAACGAACTTCAGCACTTGCAAATGGAAGTCCAGAGCCCAGGAAAAGTTGGGGGTGTCAGTTTGCTTCCTTTATAAACACAAACTGATGGTATTTCATGGAAGGATCCTCAGGCTTCCAAAGTAAAATCTCAGGCCAACTTAAGACTCAGACATGGGAAACGATTTTCAGGTCTTCAAATCTAGCTAGCACCTACTCAGTAGGTGTCATTGGCCCACGCAGGATTCGGCAGAATGAGTGGTTCAAGTCTCTAGTCCCTGGAGAACTCGGTCTGGTTACAGGCAGCCATGTGTACAAGATCGTTAGGTGACAGAATAACCCGAATCTTCAAGTTAGACGGTCAGCCCAGAGTCACCCCTATAGGAGCCTCAAGTTCTCACTTGCATCTACCCAGTGTCCGCCCCCTCCACCTGTCCTTTGCTTCAACAAGCCTTAGAGTGTGAGCAGCACTTGCATTAGTACCTTGGATTATTGGAAGGCGGGGCTACAGGAGAAGTTTGTGGTAACCCGAGATGGACACAATGCCCTCTACCACAAGTTGTCACGCAGGTGCCAATGGTGACGTTTAAGCATTGTTGAGGCACGATTGTCCAACCCTTTAAGTTTATACCACTAACCTAGAAGTCAACCTCTTGCTAGTGCACTTCCACCCATCCCACAAGGCTCACAGCCCTGTGGACAGTGCTATCCACTCCAGCTCAGAAGTCCCAAGATTCCAACCTCTAAGAAAGAGAAGACTCAGGAACATTTGTAGATGCCCATTTGCTGGCCTGTATCCCAGATGGGGAGGTTGAAAAATGCCTCTCCAGGAGCACCAAGGCCCTGTTCAGAAGGAAGTGGCTATCCTTGTTTCAGGGATGGCCAGAGACACCACCTAAGGAGGTTCTGTACTGCCACCTTGGAGAACCAGGGCAAGGACTTAGGTCTTCCAGATGCAGAGACTCTCCCGCACAGTATACCTTAGTGAGGTAGAGAACATGGGTATGCCAGGTGCTCGAGGGAAGCCCACACTGGGGCTAATGTGCTCATTTCCCCCTCTTCCCTCAAAGGAAGCAACTGCCAACAATGGGTGTCAGGGCATCCAGAGTCCCTAGTGCCTGGGGGAAGGCTAGCCAAAGACAGTCAGATGTACACAATTGTTAGACTGGTAACTAACACTAGCCTAGCCGTTCAGTTGAGGGGGAGAGATCAGTTCCCCCTAGAGAGAAATTCCAAGCTCAAGTCACCCAGTATTCACTTGGGTGGACCATGTCCACCTCCATTCTTTAGAATAGTGGAGGGTCAACCCAAGCCACACATGGCCTACAAGGTGTGCTTTTAGGAGCCACCATGTCGGTCCACTAAACAGGGCCTTTGTGTTTTATGAGCAAAAATAAAATGGCAACATCCTTATGATTTACCAAGTTCCTTAGTTCAATTGCTCCAGGGCTATCTCCCGCTCCCTCCTGGGGCTGGGATGGAGGTGAGCTTTTTGGTTAGGAAACTGTTCCGTTTCCTCTGCAGCCGATTTTAGGAGTAGAAAAGACTCCGACTAGCCCAGAGTCCAAGATGGGTTGACGGGTCAGGGAAGGCCCCCATTTATTGGCCCATCTGTTGTGCCAGCCATCTTTCCCCATTAACTTGTGGGGGTTTATGGTTTTTAATCTATTCCACATACATAGTATATTCCACTCCCCGGTTTTTGTAGCCCACGTATTTTCATGTTCTGTTTGCCCGAGTTATGACCCAGGACATTATGTACTGCAGTACTCCTTCTTTCTACCCCACAGAAGCAAACAAGCTTTTCCCTCCAAACACCAAGTGGTGCTAGGTTCCAAATCCAGCATCAACCCAATGACTGTTGGTGGAGCCAAGTGAAATCTGACCCGAGGTCTGCAAACCTACCTCTAGAAGGGACCTCAGGGAAACTAAGGCCCACCATGCACATTTCAGTAGGAAGCCAGCAGGATGGCTCTGCAACCCCAAAGCTATCTCATCTCAAGTACCAACTGGGTGCCTTTTTTGTGCCTGATGGGCAGTTCTTGGGAAGATGCTACAGCCAGACCCATCTTCCCCAGACCTCTATTTCAATACCTTGAGTTTCTAGCTAGTGTTTTTAAGACTCGTTTTTAAGAATCAAAGTTTACTCCTTTAGGAGCATCTAGTGAACTTCTGAGGGGAAGCATAAGTTAAGGTTTGACAGTGGGATGTCTTGCAGATAAACGGCTTCCATGTCTAGCCAAGACTGCAGGTCAGAACCTGAGCCCACGACTCCCAAGTTCTGCCAGCTCCATAGGCCGGCTTCAGTTTCCTTCATAGGTCATGCCACTACCCAATGTTTCAGTGGGGTCTTGAAAACTTTCTGCAAGCAAGGGCATTCTCTGCCACATCTTCAGCACCTAGGAATCTGGTGCCCAGGCATTTGCTGTTGAATGGTGTACTCAGGTGTTTCCAGGCATCAAGAAGTTTGAGATGCATTTGTGTTTCCCAGAACTTAAGCCTTCATGATGTGAAAGGCTTAGGAAGTTGGGGGAAGGCAGTTAAATGCCAGCCACGATTTGACCGTTTTCCACCCCAGCCTTTGTAGTCCCAGATTGAGTTGCAAACCAGGGCCCAGGCACATCTGAAATGTTGTGGTTGATGTAGGTGCCCAAGCAGCAGTATCTAAAGGACCAGTCGCTACCCCTGGCAGCACCGTGCAGGTCAATGCCCTTCGATGTCTCAGAAATGTCTACATCCACTCAAAGTCACTAACCAATGTGATATGGCAACCAGAGAACAGTACACCCCAGGGCTGAATGACCTACGTAAGCAGAGAAGGTTGAGGGCGAGGAGGAAGACTCCATGGAACTAAAGCCATTCACCCTCAAGGTGAAGAGGTTGACCCAGTTCAGATGCTCACCTGGCAGCCGACCACTGGCAGAGGCTCATTCCTCATCCTGTCACTTCACATCTTGGAACCTCATAAGAGCCATTGGGAACAAGGCCCAGACCTGAGCATGAATGCAACATTCAGACCAGGTCTTAGGAGAACCTAGTTGCAAATAAGGACCCAGGAAGATATTGACCTCAGGTCAAGTGGTACAGCTTATAACTTCCCAAAACATTAATGCAAAAGCCTAGGGCACCTTCACCATCCTCCAACTTTCTCCTCTAACCTCTCATCCACCCTGAACTTCAGGGCATGCACTTCAGGCAAGACCCTTTTTACTCCTGGCACTGGTGTGCAGTTCTCAGGGAGGGAGCTTGCACCTGAGTTTGCCAAGCAGAGCTATTGTTCTAGCAAGTGCCACATGGGTAATTGAGGACTGAAGCTTACTACAAACCATCCTCAGAGTACCCGAAGTTGCTACTATGTTGGGCTGTGTTGAGAGATCGAGCACCTGCAGGAGCTCATGGAGTGCTGTGATGGATTAGTAATGTCTGCCACAGATTCTAGGACTGTCCCCAGCCCCTCCACCATGAGGATCAGAGAGTGGGCGTGGCCCAAGCATCAGACACTGATCCACTTGGGAGCTTCCCAGGAAGGGATGCAAAGTCATCGGCTCATGAGTTACCATTGCATGCTTTAGGATACAAAGTATCATTTTCCCATCCATCATGGAATCATTAGGCTAAAAATGTTTCTTCAACCAACTTTCACCTTGGTGCTTTGCCTCACTGGAGGGAGGGAGGGGGCAGGGAAGGAGGAGGGAGGGATACAGTGTAGCCCAAGTCACCCATCTGACCCACAGCGGGCAGCACCCACCCGATGTAGAGCTTTCCCTATAAGGGACTGAAGGGAATCCTTGCTCAAACTCCATTGTTGACTTACTCCCAGAGCCACATCCACAGGGGGACAAGCTCTGAGCATGGAATCCTCTGGTGCCTGCAGCTCGAACTGCACATAGCGGCAATAGAGCCTGAAGTGGGGCTTCTGTGCCTGCACCCGACATCACAAAGACCTGGAGCGAAGGCAGTCAGTCCCCTTGGCAGTCGGAACACGCGCCCATCCCACGGCATATTGAAGCCCCCCGCCCCCAGCAGGATGCAGAATCGAGAAGCAGGATTCATCCCTTCCCGATTAGTCGAAGGGGTCAAGACTCAAGTCCCCAGAGCTCCACCTTCTCCCATGCACCTGGTATTACAGGACCATGGGTACAGTTGGAGAGAAGACTCATCCTCAGGCAGGGGATCCCTGCTGCCTCTGTTGTAGGCAGGACAAGGCTCCCTGCTGTGTGCGCATGCCCCGCATGGCTTGGGCTGTTAGGGTCTCTAAACAAGTCAAGATGGCGCCTGGCATTTTGCCAGAGGGAGTGGTTTGTGAAGTAACGCCTGCGAGCCATTAAGTGTGGAGATTCCTTATTGGTAGACTGCTGTATTTAGTTTATGTTAATTAAGATAAGCTGTGTGGAATGTATATATACACCCCTCCTGTCCTACAATAAACAGCTCCCACTCCTGCTGTATCAATCTACACAAGTTGCTCATCACCCCCCAGTTATTTTGCTAAAGCTGGGCAGCAGCATTGGGCCAGCACCTGTGCCTGGGAAAAATACACGGTTGAGGTAAAGGGTTGGCCTGACCTCATCTCAAGATCCCTCTCTGTCTACATGTTACAGGAAGGCAGATCCAAGGCCCAAGGAGGCCTCAGTATGCCATTGGTGGCTTGAAGGTCGTGGGCAGGCAGGCAGAAGGTTTGCAAGCCTTTAGGGGCTGATGAGCCCCAAATGACAGCCAGGGTTGTATTCCAGTCATTCATTGCAAGGACCGGATTGCTTAGGAGTGGCATCACCCATAGATCTTTGAGGCAGCCAAAACACCTCAATTTCATCTTTGGGAGACCAGGTCTCAGCCGTTGTGCAACTAGGTTGCACAACTAGCCCAGAATCACTTACAGAGGAAAGAGGCTCATTCCTCATGAGGTTCCAAGATGTTAAGTGACAGAGGATAAGAGCCATTGAGAACAAGGCTCCAGACCCAACATGAATCCAACAATACGGCCCACAGAGTGGAACTCGGTCTTCAGTTGCTAGTGTGTGGTGCAGCAAGAGGAGGCCAGGGCCGTGGGTCATGTATGCTGCCTCTTTCTCCCCAGCACTTGACACAAGTGATCCCAAGCTTGGCCCTGGCGGTTTGAATCCCTTTGTGGTAATACCTTAGGGATAATGCAGATCACGGAAGCTGGGGCTTCCATTCTGCTGGAACAGGAACAGAGGCTTAAAGCACAGCCAGGCTCTAGCTCAGGGACGAGTCGGGTCCATTCATCCAGGCCCCCGGGGAAAGTGACTAGGTACTCAATACCTCAGTCGACCGATACTCGACCATAACTCTGTCTTCATTCACCCATTTCTGGGCGACTTGGGCTGCACAAACCTTCTTGGTATCAATGTTTAGGGCTGGCATCTCTCTGGTTTGAGAGAAGTTCACCCTCTCATCAGTTCCTGCCATTCAGTGGCTGAACAGACTTGAACTTGTCCCCATAGAAGGGCCTGTCCAATAGGTGGAAACCAAGTGTGAAGGTCCACATTTGTGTGCCCATGGAGCCAGAAGTTGTGAGCTAGTTCAAAGGGCATCCCAACATGGAAGACTCAGAGGGAGGGAGGGAGGGTTCCATAGGGTATGGACCACACCGGACACCACCTGGCATCTCTTCCATGGGGCAAGGGCTGCCTGGAGACATAGCTAAGGCCTCTAGGTCTCTGGTTCCCCAGAATGCTAGGGTTCTCTTGCAATCTGTATGCCAACTCTAGCTGACCCCAAGGACTGCATGTGGGCGAGTGTAAGATTTTAACTCCAAACCTAACACAGCAGAGGCACTTGCAGCTGTGGTCTATCCCAAGAGACTCCTTCCATTCTGTAGCAGAGTAGCCGAGGCTTCTTGCCTCTCCTGGAGGCTTGGCACCTCGAGCTTCTCCCTTCTACTCTAGGGGAAACAAGGATCTCCAGCTTGATCACTTTGTTGACATCACTGTTCCTGCCAAGCTTAGTGCTGAGAAAGCCCAGCCAGCCCACCTGTGTTCATTCATCTGGAGACAAGTCAACACGTGATCTTAAAGCCCATCGTGATCCAGGAAGTGCAGCTGTCCCATTGCACGGAGGTGCTGAACACCCCTGCAGGACCAGGGCATCTGCCCGCTTCCCTGCTCCAGGCTTTACTCCATCTGCCCCCAGGCCCTCTATCTAGAGAGCGCTCAGGTCTGTCACTTCTTGGGATTTAGTACAGCAAGTCTTTGGCTAAGAGGGAGGAGGTCTTGGAAACCTTCCTAGGTCTCCTATGGGTTCCCAAGTCCTGGTAGACAATGAACCACATATCCTCAGGCTAGACAATGGTCAAAGGGATGTCTGGCTACTGGGGCTGAGATTTCTCAGCAACTGATGCATGGTAAATGCTGAGTTCTAGAAGATATGAGCAGGGGCTACACTTTGTGAGAGCCTGTAGCAATGCTAAAAAACAAGGCTTGCATAGAGGGCCGAGTCTAAGGCTGGATCAGACAGATCCCACAGGCTGCCTCTGCCAAGGCCCAGGTGCTTGTGCCTTCATGTACTTAAGCCAGTGCCTTCTAAGTTGGCCAGACAGCTGTTCATCCTCCCTCCCTTCCTCCCCAATCAATGCTCCTCAGAATGAGGAGAGTGCAGTATTTATTACTAATGGAATTAGTGTTACTCAAGGCACCAATCAATCAACACAGATGCTTCCTCAGGCAACAAGAGGAAAGGGAGGAGCTATACATTCAGAAAAACACCTATGAGCCAGGATCTTGCTGGCAGTCCCAGCCCAGACACCGAGACGCTGCCTCCCCAGGTGGGCCTCGGTTTCCCCTCTTGGTACAAAAAGGGATCAGGCCAGGTGGCTCAAGGACTTTCAGATCTGAGAGACTGGTAGGGAGTTTCCAGGAACTGTTCCCAGGACAGCTAGGAGTCGCTAGGACAGTTAAAACTAGTTAGTTTAACTAGCTCAGGTGCCCCCATAAGTCGTTTGGGAAAAGCCATTGCTTTTATATGAATGACTCACTCACCCAGAGGTGACTAAATCTGCTCGCCATGGTCAGCACAGCTTTAGACTTCTCTGCCTGGGGTTAGGACTGATCTACTTCAGTAGAAGCAATTCATGCTCATTAAAAAAATGGGTATGGAGGACAAGACGGCCGCTCCCTGCCTTCTCTACTCAGGACTTCGATTATAAATCTCAGCTATTTCGGTCTGGGACCCCTGCCTAAAAAGGGCTATGTGGTTCAACCACACAGAAGTCAGGGTAATGAGACAGCAATATGTGCCAACCATTTCCATGACAGGGACAGAAATCTGGAGAGTTCAGGGTGTAAGAGATGTGGCCCACTGAGACCCCTTGCTGACTGAGGTCCTGATCCAGGCCTAGTCCAGGGACAGTACCAGGCTGCTAGTGGCCCCCTGGTGTGCCAGGCCTGGACCTTGCTGGACTCATGTCTGGGAACACAGCCCATAGTGTCAGGTAAACTCCAAGAGAAGCAGAGAACTAAGCTTGAGCATGAAGCCACAAGTTATAGCAGGACCTGGAGAAGGGTCCCTTACTCTGGTTGGGGGTGGGGGGGGGTTGACAGTTGAAGGGCCAGTGGAAGGGACTGGAAACTTGGGTTAGGATCAGTCCCTGCCACTTCTCACCCTGAGGCTTCCATCCTTTGCTACTGGCCCATCATAAAGAGATGAGAATGTATGTCCACCTCCTTGTTGGTCCACCTCCAAGAAACCTCTTTTGTAAAAACTGGTGCTATCACATGGACTTCCAGGCTGTTTGGGTTCAAGTTTTGCACCAGAGTCTGTAGAGCTCTTCAGTGGCTATCGGTGAAGTTTCAGTGGTGGGGAGCTCCCTCAGCTCTTACCCCTTTATGGGCTGTGCTCATCCCGGGGGACCCCTGTGCCAGCTACGGCAGCCTGCATGTTCACTTCCTCTGGCCTTCCAGACCCCCATCCCCACCTTTGCCTCAGGAATGGCTGTGTGGTAGGCGTGTAGCCTGGGTGAGCCATCACCCGGTATCACTATTGCTTCCAGGAGGGCACCCTTGTGCCTTTGGGTTGAGCAGACGGTGGCAGCACTGAGCCGGGAGCTATAGCCTTGGTTCCCCACCTGCCACTCATGCTTCCTGTGCCTCAGCTGGGTCCTTTGTTCCAACAGCTGCCACACCTTGGCATCTCTGCATGGGCTGTCTGAACTTTGCTTTTCTGACACCTTTGCCTAGATGCCGGGTTCAGCCAAATGCTCAGGCATCACTCTTCAGGTCCCCCTGGGTCAAACTTAAGGCTTCCGAAGAGGCCCACACTGGGTGGGTGGGGGGCTGCCCCGTGTCTGTCTATTCCAGACAGTCACGTAGGTCTCAGGATTCCTGGAAGTTCTGAAAGAATTCCTTCTAGGTGACTTGAGTCTCCAGGTCACCTTCTGAAAATGCTAAGGGGGCTGTTAGTTGAGGGATGACTCAAGTCAGCTATTATGAATGAGGCCAATTCCAGAAGTCATCAAAAAACAAATGGCAAGAACCACTAGATCTCAGAGTGCCAGTCCAGGCTTAGATGATTCAGACTATTGCTGGATGGTTCTCCCAGAGAGTCTGTGGCATGCAGCTGGTGCTTGGGGTTTGACTTCCTGCCCTCACTTGGTCTCTGGAGTGGTTTGCTTCCATTTGAGACCCGAGTTGAAGACGATCCAAGTTAGGTCAAGAGACTTGATAGAGGTCATCCCTGGGAGAGACCCAGGCTCCTCCAAGTCCAGCAATGGCCCTCGTAGGGTTAAGAGCAGCCCAACTCCCAAGTTACTTTTGGTAACTTCCCAGAAGTCCCTGTCATCCAGGGCTCCAAGTCCCTGGTTGTCACATCTGGTGGCTGAAAGCTTTCAAGCCTGTGGCAGCACCAGACCTGGTAGCCTGACTCACCTACTAAAAGCAAAGTTCCCCCATCAGAGAACCCAACCACCTGAAGTTGAGCCCAACACCTTGCACCTGGTAATAAGTCATGGGCCCGGGAGTCGGGTCAGCCCAGGTTAGACTGATGTCAGGTTAGCTAGGGAAGAAGAGGGGGTTAAGTGCCATCGGCAGGATGGAAGGCAACCAGCAGGTGACACCAGCAGGCTGAGGAGCCCTGAGAACCCATTGTTCAGATGTTTGAAGCAGGACAGAGATCAAGCCGCTATTCTGCCTGGAGAATGACAGACACAGAACTTGAAGGCTAGTGAGGCCATTGAGCTCCATGTGATCAGTGGGTCCACGCCTGGCCCATCGCAGACACAGGACCCAGGACAGATGGTGCCGTCCCCAAGCGCCTCAGCAGGACGGTTCACCTGGTTGATACGGTTATCCGAGGATGTACCAAGGGAAGTCCCGCGGGGACTAGACCTAGGTTTTCACGGGGTAGGAGTTGAGGTTTGACAGGGCAGCCCCACAGGATCCAGTGCAGAGCTTTGGCCTGACTGTGCAGATGCTCAGACGGGTGAGGGCCTGGGACATGCCAGGTGGTCAGGTAGGGGCTGTGGGTCTGCTCAGGAGGAAGGTCTCCCCAGAGCCTCGAGTTGACTTGTTTTCACTGATTAGCACAGTGTCAAGGGTGACACCCATGATGCCAGTCCTGCTTACATCCTTCCATGTGGCTCAGGACATGAGTGATCCATAATGGAGGACTACACTTCGTGTCAGATTGACATCCGTCTGAGCCCCACAGCTCAGTTTGCCTTCCAGGCCTACTTAGATACCTTTACTTTAAAAAGTAAAGGATTTTGGCAGGGTACTGGGGGTTGAACCCAGGGGCCCTCGGCCACTAAGCCACATCCCCAGCCCCGTTTGTATTTTAGAGGGTCTCGCCAAGTTGCTTAGTGCCTCACTTTTGCCGAGGCCAGCTTCCAACTGGTGATCCTCCTGCCTCAGCCTCCTGAGCCACTGGGAGAACAGGCAAGTGCCACCGCGCCTGGCAAGATAGGATTTCTGTGTTCAGACTTGAGTGTTCAAGAGCTGATGCAGTACTCGGGGCCACACTCTTGGTGCCCTCTGGCTCCTGATGCTCATTTTAGGCAGGTTGGTCTCCGTCCCTGCAGCATGCCACCTGCCCACGCACCCGGGCTACTCAACTAGGTCATCTTCCCAGTCTGCCAGACGCTACTTCTCAGAATGGTTCCAAATTCAGAACTCCAGAGAGCCGCTTGGCCACTACTGCAACACACACCATGCCACCCGAGCACGGATCTGTGGTCTGAAGTCATGTGTCCACCCCAGTCTAGTGTGGCTGTCCTGGGTTCAGTTCTGTGCTATTCCAGCCCCGTGAAGGCTCAGGCTGGTTACTACTGGTCATAGACCTTCCTAGGGTGAGCACAGGGCAGGCGACCTGGGTCTGCTTCATGGCCCGTTTTAGTTGGTGTAAGGTGGCTACAGATGCCTGGACACGGCAGTCCCTGGTCTTCCCCTTACCCCATCTGTAGGGCAGCAATTCCCACCCTTTGTCCTTGAGCTTATCAGGACTGCCATTTGGCCAGTCTGGTACCACTTGTCATGTTGGACTTTCCTGTTCTTGAGGAACTCGGCACAGTTGAGACAAGGCCCAGAGGAAGAGGGCACATGCATTTGCAGGCCTTGGCTCATGTCCCAATAGCTGACCCCCAGGAGGCCGGTGTCTGACGCTCACTGGGTCATTGTCAGGGTGCCCTGCAGGTATTTTCGCACATAGCTGCAGTAACTCCTCTAGCACAGGGAGAGCTGCTTGAATGCAGCCCCGGTCACTTTACTCTTCCGCCCCTGAAGACCAGACAAGCTCTTTCCAGGGAGCCGCCCGAGGGTGTCTGAGCCGTCTCTTCCTAAATGGGAGCCCCAGTAAGCTTTGCCTGCACATTTGCTCACCCGACTCAGGTTCGTTGCCGTTACCAGCTGAAACCTAGTGTCCAGCATCATTTGTGATTTGTGACTGCATTCTGCCAAGGACAGGGCTTATCTGGGCTCAGAATCCAGGTGCAAGCCATCCCATGTGCAAGATTCTAGGCTCAGAACCCAGATGCAAGCGGGACAAACGGGTCCTCAAGGGATACAGTGGTCTGAGCATCCATGTCCTGGAGCCCACTCCTTCCTTTTGCTCTGCAGGTAGGGCCCCCGCACCCAATACCTCCTGACATCTTCCGAGAAGCCAACCCCCACTCTCTCCAGCAAGTTTCTGTTTGAGAACACAACAGCTGATGGTCATTCTCCCTTTCGAAGAATACCTACTGGAGAGACTCCTGTGGCATATGCCCCTATTTCTATAAGATCTGGATGAATCCCTGAAACTAGGCTTGTCTTTCCCCCTACCTAGAAGGGGGCTACCACACTAGAAATGAGGCCAGGACTTCAGGAAGGAGTTGGCCGATGTGTGTACTCACCACACCCTAGGTAGCCATTCAAGGTAGGGAGTGACCACTTTAGGCTGTCACTCTGGCTGGACAGCTGTAAGGGTTGTAGGAGTGGCTGGAACCCTTTACATGCTTAGCTGAAGCTATGCAGGTCTGTGGTAGTGAAGCCCAGGTTAGAGAGTGTCTGCAGAGATCAGCTCGAAAGACCGATAGCCATGGGTGTCTTGGCCCAGGCAAAGACATTTACAAAAGTCAGAGAAGGGACAAACTTATTGCCACTCTGATTCACAAGATCTTTAGGGTATCTAGGAGTGAGCCAGAGTCAGCTGGACAACATTTGGGGGTGACCCTAGGGAAGGGCCTCCTTAGAAGTCTGGAGGTCAGATAGCCCTGGGTCCCATTAGATCACCTACTCCTATTGGCTGTCCCTGTTGCTAGGGACCTTCTGAGTGGCAACTCAGGCTAGAGGCCCTGTTGGCAACGCTGAAAGATGGTGACTGGAATGGTGGACCCTAGCACCCAAACTGCTCCAGAGGAGGAAGGTTACCTGACAGTCATGTCAGGAAGCTAGATCAACACTGGAGCCACCTGTTGTGTGCCGACTCAGCCTGGTTCGTTCTTTAGGTCAAGGGCGTTCTATAGCAGTAAGTGGTAAGATTCTAGGTGGTGGCTTCACTTTTCCCTACTTGCAAGAAAGTGTCGAGTTGTGTCCCAGGATGTCTTATGCCCCTTAGAAAAAAGATTAGCTAGGAGCAAGCATCTCATCTGGAAGCCAAGTTCAGATGGAAGTGTCTCCAGGGCAGTCCCTCATCAACTAATCCTCTCAGGGTCGCATTATGTGCACCCCCAGGAGGTACACTAAGACCCCCCTCCCAGGGCATGCTAGTGACATATATCCAGGTCAGCTTAAGACCTGAGGTGTGTGTAGAGATGACATCCCTTAAGCCAGAACCTCCGACTACGGTTCCTATTGCAAAAATAGACCATCAGCTTTACTCAAGTCCATCTCCTTAATCTTCTTGGTCAAGAAGTCTGTGGAACATCCCATTGTATGGGATCAAGGCCAAGAGTGAAGCATCCTGTCATCCTAATCCATACCTGGACTCCCCCAGGTATCCCAAGTGATGTCTGAAGGATTTTTAGTGCACCATAGGTGGTTAGACCAGATGGTTTAAGCAGAGATCCCAAAGTTAACCCCAAACAATCTATGGTGTTGCTTTTGGATTTACGGATTACCGGCATGAGGTTTGCCATTTTAGGTCATTTGCCATTTTACGAGCCGTTTTATCTGGGGATTCCGAGTTTAGTTTCTGAGGCAAGGCTGCTTAGCTGACCATGAGAGCTTGTGCCTGCCGTCAACCCCACCCCAGCTCAGACTCCCGAGCAGCTAGTGAGAGTCCTCTTGCGGATATATACTGCTGAGTGCAGACAAGCGGCTGCTCTCCTCGGAGGGAGGGCCTTGTCGGTGTGCCTCCTGTTACCCACAAGGGGTCCCTTGCATGACGTTCTGGTGGGTGGCGGTCCTTGGACTTTGTGTGGACCTGTCCTTTTAGGGACAGTTCGTACTCGTTTGATAATGTGTTAGCCTGGGATTTAAGTGACAGCTTAATGGCATCCTGATATATTGATGGCTTGTGGCTCGCCAACATGGCAGAGTCAGGCTTTGATGCTGTTTCCTTGAAGTGTTCCCCCCACCGTAAGCTTGCGTCTAATGGTTTAATTTTTCTGGTTATTTTTTTAGCCAAACTGGCTCATGCATTAATCGCTGACCAATGGCTGCCCGGCTACATGATCCACCCGAGTCCAAGACCACTGAGGGTTTGTGGGAAGGACAGGTTCCTATTGGATATGGATTCCAAGGCTTCAAGAAATAAAGCATATTGTACAAGGAAGGATCCTCTTTACGGACTAATATTAAGGGGTATTTGATAAATTCCGAGCTAGGTCTGGCCCAGCCTCCAACACCCCTCACTGAGGCATGTGAGGTCTGGGCTTAGCTTCAGGGGTTCTAATCCAGGAATTGTGATCACAACTAGTCTGTTATTTTTCTCCAAAAAGAGCCAGTTGTGGCCAAATTCGAGAGCAATAGCTGTGACTACTGTGCTGATTAGTAAGGCCTCGAAGTTAACCTTGAAACAAGGTCATGAGGTTCAGACACCAAATCCAGGCAGTTTATGAAGGGTCAACATGGGTTCACAGGGGAAGGGAGGGTATATCAGGCTGTCTTGTTATGGCGTTAGATCGACCCCACTTTTGGTCCAGTCCTAGAAGTTACCTCTTGGGAGCCGGGGTTGAGTGGCTCTGGAGATGGGCATTTCAAAGAAGTCTTCAGAAAGGCCAGATGCATAGTGGTCAGTGGCTCTAGTATCATAGACCTAAGTGCCCTCCCCCCGTGCCAACACCTGAAAGGTCAACTCGCTGACCTTGTTCAGGTCTTGAAATCAGGACAGGAAGTCTTGAACTTCTACAGATTAAGTATTTTCTAGAACATATGTTCTAGAACATACCATGGTTGTGCTATTTGACAATAAACATGGATGTTCACAGTTAAGCACTCTCCATGAAGTACAAGGATTTATAGCTTCTGCAGAGGACCAGCTTCTATCTCCTCTATGGAGATATAGAAACAGGATAAGTGGGGACACTACGTTGATTCAGAATGGCTCACAGGTACAACATTCCCAGTGATCAATGCAGACATGTCCCTATGACACCACCCCTTAAGGTACACCCACTGGGAGCCGACAAGGGGCACTTACTGGCGTGAGTTCCTGGGACTGTTTACAGGTTCAGTATTTTTCCCCAGGGTAGATACTAAGCTTAGTTTGAATTAAAATCCATTAGGTGTCTCAGGACACGATTTCCACTTGGGCTCCCAAAGTCCTCTAGAGCAGTCCCAGGCCACCGCTTCTTGCAAGAAACAAGTTTATACAGCTCTTGGAAGTCATAACTAGTTTGATATCTTGTCCTTGGGACAGGAAAGCCAACTATGTCCTCCAGCAAATCCTGGCCACGTAGCACCAGGAGACTCGGAGTCCTCACCGCCCATTTAGGCACCCAAGCGACCCCAACCAGCAGCCCAAGTCGTCCTTTTGGGGTACTTAGGTCAAGCCTTAACCAATGCTTGGTTTGGAGATACAGACCATGGCTTATGAACTTGGTCAAGCCCCAGAAGTTTAGGTGGAATTCCCTTTTTTGATACGGTTCTTACGGAAGAATAACCAGGAAGACAGGTCGTCTATGGAGAGTCTTCTAGAGACCAACTTCAGCCTGAATAAGGACCCTCAGGGATACTGGCCCCAACTGCTTTAGAGTTGGAGTTCCCCGGTGGGTTCACTTAAGGATAAGACTTGTTCTAGATGATCCTCCATAGGTTTCTCTAGGTTTCCCCAGGCACTGTGCTGAGGACCAAGTATCTCCTCAAGGTTGCTCTACAGGAGCTACTGCCTGGTGATATAACTCACAGGGGCCCCCATTTAGTTATTCAGACAAACGGGGACCTTTCCGGTTCAGAACTCTGCATCACCCATTGTCCCCTCTGGAGCATGTGGGGGGACAAGACTAGGACAGCCTCCCTGTATCAGCATGAAGCAGCTAAAGGTAGACCCTGGCCCCTTAAGTAGGGATAGATTGGGGGGGTGAGAACAGAGGGAAAGCTCATTGACTCATGGCCAGACAGCCAACCCCAGGAAGCCTGGGCTGTGCCACCCTCAGCCACTGTCAGCTTTGCGTCATTGATGCCAGGGTGCCTTGCAGGTATTCCCTTGAATAACAAGGACTTGTCTTCCATGGGCTGGACGCCCCAGGACAGCATTGACACTCACTGCAGATACCAGCCCACAGGGGACTTGGACAGATAGGCCGACCTGTGCCAAGCCCAGGGGAGTGACATGGGGTCTCTGTTCATGGCCCATTCGAATCAGTCTGACGAATGGGGAGAATTGCAGAGATTCTGGCCACGTCCCTTCCCCCATCAGCAACTACCAAGCCTTGTTCTTGGACATTCCCAGCTTTGAGAGTGACACCAGCTGTCATGCGGCATTAAGTGGAGGGACAGTTTCTGCTTCTAAGGGACTCAGTGCACTCAAGGATGACCTGGCATGACACAGGACATGTGCACCCTCATGGTCATTGTCAGCTGTGGCCAAGAATGGCAGGCTGAGGCAGGGGAACATGGTCTCCTTAGCCCCTTCGATTCCTGCCAGAGGTGATCTCCTATCTGGAAGGCTACATCATTCCCAGGTGCAGGAGTAAGCCCCCCCCCATTAGGCAGAGGAAGATGGGGACCAACAGAAAAACGGTCCTCGTTGCACCTCTAGGGTACTTGCCGACTCCCAGATGGCCTCATTGGGGAGCCTCCTCGGATTAGTCCACCTTGTTTTGACATTAAAGCCACTTCCTCCTGTGGCTCAAGGTCACCTTGACAAACCCGTATGCCTGACCCCTAAATGCTGGCCAGGTTTCACTTTCACAGGTCGAGATTTAAGGACACTTGCAGTAGGAGGCCAGGGCACTGGTCCCCCTCAAGGGGAAGCAAGATTCAGCATGGTAGACATTCTTCCTGTAGCTTGGAAGGTGCAGGTGACCTCGTTTTGGTAGTGGTGCATTGAAGGGCATCTCCCCATCATAAGATTGTTCAGTGTTTTAGTGGACTGTCCTGATAGGTAACAAAGCTCACTTACAGGGCATCAGGGTTGGGGAGAGAAGTCAGGATCAGGACGTCACATGCCCACTGTCTAGTCCTGGAGGTGTTAATGCCAAGCCCTGAGGCTTTAGGCACACTTCTCCAGTAGCCAGAGAAGCCCTTAGTCCTTTAGATGATCCCAGCTGATTGCTAAGAACTTCAACCAGGAGCCTGCTCAAGGTTAGGAGCAAGGTCAAAGATAATCGTCTTCCTTGACCTTTTGTAAGGCCAAGGGCTACAGCTTCTTTAGGAGACAGCTCGTTTTAGAAAGATGGCATAAAATCTTAAGAGGCCCACATACCTGCAGATCCCAGTCACCCGACCCCATTCAGCACAGGTGGGGTAGGTATGCCTTCTCATTAAGGAAAAGGCTTCTAGGATTTGAAGCCAGCTCAGGCCAGGACTCCTCCTTACTGCTTGACCTGGCATCTCGTTTTAGACCAGATAGGAGATGAACTGAAATCCCCTTCAAGGGCTGCAATTGGGGGAACTTATGACCTCATAGTTGACAGTCAGGAAGTGTCCAATATGGACAAGTCCCAGGCACAACCACACCAAGTTGGTCAAGAGGTCCTCACAGCTCCCTCCTGGCTCTAGGGCCCCTGTGGTGGACAGCTTTGTCCATTGTCTGAGATGTGGCAGGGCTTATATGGAACATTTGAGCATCCCCATCAGTGTGCAAGTTGCTTAAGAATGTCCTGCCATGTGCACCCTCTTCCACGGGGAGGCTGGCCTCCTTCACCATACTGACTAGAGCCCTCGCTGCAGCTGGATGTGCAAGCCCATTGTGTGATTAACCCAGCATCTCCTGCACCGTTATTTGTTCTAGTTAGGATTTCCAGAGACCCAGTCGAGCCCCACGATCCTGGATGGGCATCATGAGTCCACCACAACACTGTCTGCTGCATCACCGTTCTTACAGAGACCCGATTCAGAGAGTCAGGCCCGTGATCCTGAGCATTTAGAGGTAAAGATGAACCTCAGGGTTCCCCCTTGCCAAGGTAAGTTGCAGGTTTTTCTCCTGGAGCTTCTGGTAACTGGGAGTGATCCACAGGTGGGTGGAGGGGCGAGCATGAGAATGAGCAAGGCTCCCAAGAGCTCGAGGGTTAACCCACTGCACCTGCAGGTTTGTGGTCCCCGATTATTTACTGCATGTGTGGACTTCACTAGCAGGACTTGCAGTACTGGAGCCTTGAGCTTGGAGGAAGGCTAACACATTGACTGTTAACCACACCACCCCCAGCCCACAGGCCAGCTTCCCCAGGGGCTTAAGACTTGGGGTTTGCAGCCCAAAAAGGCAAGGCTACCTCCTCCCAGAGCAGGTGCCCCCATGCCTGGACCCCTCCCCTTCCTAGGGGAGACCTCACTTGCTGCAGGGTCCCCTGTTGCTTGTAAGTGGAAGCTTTAGTTTTGAGCCATCTTGGGCTCCCAACTCCCTTTCCAGCATATAAGGAGCTGAGATTGCAAGACGGGAGAAAATATTCAAGTCAGAAGCAAAGAGGCAAGTGGATGGACTTAGGATCCAGCCAGGGCTTCCCCAGTAGCTGGGGTCACTGTGCAGATCCAGGAGGTGATAAAATGGCCACCGTAGGCTCAGCCCTCCGAGTTTTCCTCCAGGTTAGCTCTTGGAGGTGAAGCCAGGCCTTCCCGGCTTCAGAGACTCTGCCCCGTGATCTAGAGTGAGACTATCATTTGAGCAGTGCTGTCACTCAGGCAAGGAAGCTAGGTACTACAGTCACTGTAGGGCTGGTGGAGTGGCAGAGAGGCGAGAGCTCTCCAGAGGCCCTTGGGCAACTCGAGTTGATGCTCCAGAGCAGGCCAGCCCTCCTCGAGCAGGATAAGCTTAGAATGTCTCCCCCACCACATCAGTCGCTAGGCCAGAACCAGCTTCAACTATAACAGACTTAGGAAGAGAGATGCTTATGAGTCTAGCTTCACGGGGTTCAGGACAGACACTTTTTGAAAAAGAAAGGAACCCTGCTAACTAAACACAGGCCAGAATCCTGCCCTGGGCCTTCTCTTTCCTCCCCCACTCCAGTTGGTGGGCTCAGAGCCCAGCGTCCCTGCAAGGGTAGAGAGCAACAGAGCTTCAAGGCAAGCTGCATGTGTGAGGAGCCCAGGCTAGGAACATGGTGTTTGTGAGCTCAGAGCATGTCACCTGGCAGATCAGCCAGAAGGGCTCCTGTTGTTGTCACCCAGCCTCCTGGGATGTGCATTATGTCCCACAGGGATCCTGCAGGTAGGCAAGATCAATAAGTCCCCCTGCGGGTTACACTTTGAGCAACTAGACTAAGAAGCAGAGAAGATGCTTTTGAGAGTTGAGTAAGATTGAGCTTTTACTAGCAGAGTGCGACACCCCTGTCCCTGATGGCTCAGCTCCCTCCCCTCTTGGTCCTCCCTCTCCCTAGACCTTGGCTCACAAGGAGGCCAGAGCCCAGGGAAACTTTGCTCCAGACACAGACCGTCCCTCCACTGCTCAATCCCCTGGATTCAGATTTTAAACGTCCCTCCGTCTCTAACAAGCTCAGTGTTCTTTTTTCCTTCCCTGGATCAGAAAATGTTGAGCTTCTCGTTTTGCCCAAGCAGTAGAACAGCAAAAGAGAGAGAGAGAGAGAGAGAGAGAGAGAGAGCCCAGCAAGACGACCCTCACCCAGTCCCACCTCAGAGCAAGAGCAGAGCAGAGACAGCCCCTGAAGCCAGAGAGGGTCCTTTTAACCCTCCCCACTGGGGTGACCCTCACACCCACTGACTGGCTGCCCTCCTCCCAAATGCCCATCAGTTGGCCCCAGGAGCAGCTCCTGGAGGTATTCCAGCCCAGGTGCTTCTTGTACGCCCAGCTCCCCCCTGTTGCCTGTGATTGTCCACCGCATGGCCTTCCACTCTTGAATGTATTCCATGTGGACAAATGACCCTCGGATACAAACAGCAGTTGACTGGGCTCCCCAGAGCCTGACCAGCCCCCAGCTAACAAAGGCATCTCAGCCCGTGGCTCCTTCCTGTCACCCCAACCATCATCCTCTAGCCACCTGAGTGCTGTTTGCGCCTTTAACTTAGGGTGCTCTCTGGATAGCTGGAGGTGGGGGATTTCATCTGTGCTTTTATCTAAGTCCTTATTAAACTATCGTACTTTAATCCACACCACCCTGGGTACAAATTTCGGCTGGGACGCTATCACTGAACTCTGGATTGGTTCGTTTGCCTTTGCTGGCCTCAGTTTCCCCATCAGGAACCAGGGTAATCCTCAAAACCTAGGGGTGGCAGAAAGATTGAGTGAGTTAGAGCAACAGGACCTGGTAGTTAAGTCCTTTCTGTGGGTCGGTTCATTGCATCCTTGTATGTGTTAATTTGTTTCAGGCGGGCACCTCGAGCAGGTTCTCTTATTCCTATTACAGGAATCAAAAATGCTAAGGTTAAGACGCACACAACAAGCTCACCTGATAAGAGAGCGAAAGGTCTGGCTTTGAACTTGGGTCTAGCTGTTTCCAAAATCCTTACAATACAGGAGCTCATATTGTATTTCTGTGAAACCCCTTGAATTGCAAGGGCGTCTCCTAGTTGCAGTGCAGAGGAATTTGCCCAAGTCCAGGTTTCCCCTAATTATAACCCTTCTGATTGTGTGCCCTTTGATCACATCGCCTCTCAGGACATCCTATTTCTAGACTGAAGAGGGGACGTGGGGATGTGATATAGTGGATGAGCCTTGTGGGTACACACCTTCCTAGAAGTGGCTACAGATCCTTTTCAGAACTATGCGGGACAGGACACCAGAAAGGTGGCCATTACAGTTCTCTTGTTGTTAATGATTAAACTTAAGTAGTCTCAGGAGAATATGAAGTCTAGGGGAATATGCAGTAAATATGAGAGTTGCTACGGCTGTAGCGCCGAGAAGCAGAGGTTTTCAGATTTTTTTGTCTAGTCCTTCTATAGTGCCCAGAGTGGTGCCTACACATAGTAGGTGTTCAGTAAACACTTTGTCTTGGTAAATAGTAAGGAGCCGAGATCACAAGAGATAGTGCCCCAGAAGGGATCAGGAGGTGAGCATTGACACCAGACAGATGTGAACTCAGAGTCGGGCTGCATCCAGGTTTGCCTGGGACCATCCCAGGGACACGATCTGGGGAGTCTTGCATCCCAGGAAAACCCTCAGTCTGGGTAAAAGAGGAGAGGGGGTCACCATATCCATGAATCACTAGATACTTGACCTTGTGACAATTCCTTCCCTTCCCTGGCCTCAGTTTCCTAGGCCGTAAAGAGGGGTGGCAATATTAAGTCCCTCGTGGGTTACACGAGGATGAAAGGAGATAATGCCCCTTAGTGCTGAGCACCTACTAAGTTCTACCGGGTTGTCTTTATTCACACCACCATTACTTCTATTGACTTCTGGGTCTTGGAAATGTATCTTGCTTCCTAACAGATGCTCCTGGGCCTATTTGAATTAAGGTCCTTGTTTTTATGGGAGGAGGGAAGTGAGCCACAGGGAAGCCCAATACATCAGGGACGGTGTCTCTTGGAGATTTCCCCTGCAGAAATGGGATCTCCCTGCCCCCAGGCTGGGCTGCACTCTGAGCAATCATATCTGGCATCTCTGTGCTGATTGCCAACAGATGTTCCTCTAATGAACCTCACTGTAATCTCGGGGCCTTAATATAGTGCCAGGGCATGATAAGTTTGAAATGTCTGTCATCGTGGACTGTGAGGACCGTCTGCTCATTGTTCAAGCCTGTCTTCCTCTGAGGGTTCTGTGAAGGGGGATTTATTTTCTTCCATCCCCCCTTCGCCCCATACACCTCGAGTCCCAGTTACTGTCCAGATTCAAAGTCCGATGTCAGAACCTTCTGCACAGTGCTCGGCTTCCTCTGATGGGGAGGATGACAGAGGGAGGAGCTCAGGAGAAAGTGTGATTCAACCTTGGCCTGAAATCAATATTTCCAGGCTGCAGGCGTGCAGATTCGCTGACTTTCTGGTGAGGAGCTGACTCCTGGGGGACCCAAGGTAGATGTCTCAGGAGCAGGAGGCAGAGTGGGCATTGAGGACAGGAAGGGGTGGTGGGAGGCAGCTGGAGGCTCAGCGGGGAACATACATTTACAAATGCTCTGGGGGCCTGGACAGGAGAGAAGGAGCCAAGGGTGGAGAGACATTTCCAGGCCCTGTCTAGTCACCTCTGGCTCCTCTCCATGATCTCTGAGCCACACATGGAAGGTCTCACTGGTTGGGCCAGGTCAACAAGCTTTACTGAAGATTTTCTATGTGCCAGGCACTGGGGACATAAAGTGGTGTCAAACCCAGAGCCTACCATGAGGACCACTCAAGAAACAGTTCACAGAGAGGGGGTTGGACATCCCACCTGGCACAGTCAGTCCATTGGCCATTAGGATCCTAACAACTGGCATCCAGAGGCTGGGTGTGATTTCTCAGAATATAGGATCCTTGTCTTCAATGATAATGAGAACACAGGCTGAGCATTCCTAATGCATATTTGACATCTGAAATGATCTCAAACCCAATCTTCTTTTGATTGACTTTTTAAAAAATTATAATTTTGAATGTACATTCATTGGAACCATTAGTGGGTTTCATTGTGACATTTTATACATGCGAACCTGTGCTTTGATTGTATCTGCCCTTCCAATTTCCATCTCTCACTCCTCCTGCTCTCTCTGGTCCTCTTCCTTTTCCCTATGAGTCCCCTTTTACTTTTATATCATCTTGTTTTTATTTATTTTTCTCTATATTGCACCTAGCAGAGAAAACAATATTTTTTTTCCTGGGTCCAACGAACTTTGCTTTACATATTGATCTCCAGGTCACTCCACTTTCCTGCAGATGACAGGATTTTATTCTCTTTATGGCTGAATAATACTCCACTGTACATACAGACCCTATTTTCTTTTATCAGTTCACCTACTGAAGGGCATCTTGGCTATTGTGAACAGTGCCAGTATGAATACAGGTATGCAGGTATCTCTTTTATGTGGATTTTGACTCCAAATCTTCGTGAGTGATGAACTGATGCTCAATCTCTGACCATACCCAAAAGACCTAAGAAGAGCATACTACAGGGATAAAGCCACAACAATGTTTATAGCAGCACAATTCACAATAGCTAGAATGTGGAACCAACCTAGATGCCCTTCAATAGATGAATGGATTAAAAAAATGTGGCATTTATACATGATGGAATATTACTCAGCACTAAAAAATAATAAAATCATGGCATTTGCAGGCAAATGGATGGCATTAGAGCAGATTATGCTAAGTGAAGTTAGCCAATCCCTAAAAATCAAATGCTGAATGTCTTGTCTGATACAAGGGGGGTGACTCAAAATCAGATAGGGAGGAAGAGCATGAGAAGAAGACTACCACTAAATAGGGAAGCGAGGTGGGAGGGAAAAACAGGGAGAAGGGGAATTGCATGGAAGATGGAAGGAGAACCTCATTGTTATACAGAATACATATATGATGTTGTAATGAGAAAAAGAAAGAAAAAGTGTGTCACATTAGAATGGATAGAGAGAAAGGATGGGAGAGGAGGGGAGGAGTAGGGAGGGTAGGAAGGGCAGCAGAATAGAATAGACAATATGATTGGTGTATTACATTCCATGTATGTATTATATATCAAAATGCATTCTACTGTCATGTATGACTAAAAAAATAAAAAAATAAATTTAAAAAAAGTTTGGGTTTTGGAGCCTTTCAGGTTTGGAATTTTGGGAGTAGGGATACTCAACCAATGTGATTTTGTAGTCACTGGGCTCTAAAACCTAATTTTAACATTTCCACTAGTACATCCAAATGCCAGTTAATTTAATTTTCCAGTTGTTAGGATACTAGGGGGAAAACATCTATTTCCTTATAATACTCTTAAAGAATATCTATTTAGCTCCACACTTAGGGAAAGAACAGACCTGGGATTTTCAGCATATAATCAGAGTGACACCTAGAATTCAAAGAATCAGTTGCATAGAGATTTCTCATTTTGTCGGAATTAACCTGTGATCTGTGGTCCTCCTCTCCACAATAAGCCCTTCAATCCTCTGATATTCACTCAGGGGAAGTTTAATCCACGTAGAATTCACACTGCCCGGCAGCCACCCCAAAGAAATGACGTTAAAAGGACTTATTCCCACATGGAAATATCATTGCCTGCGATATTTGAGGAGGACGGGAGCAAAGATAAAATCCAAATGCTTCGATAAGGAGAGAGAACATAAATAACCCTCTTCATGCACTTGTCCTGAATTAGACCTGGGGGTCAGCCGTCACTTTCTGCTAAGGGCTGCATAGTGAATATTTTAGCTTTAGGAAGCCCAACACGGTCCAGACTGCAACTACTGGGCTGTTCCCTTGGGAGGGAACAGCAGGTGTAGACAAATACCCTGATCTGGGGTCAAGTACACTTTGTTTACAAACACAGATAGATGGTGGGCCCCTGAATTTGTTGGTACTAACCGTTGGGAGGATTTGAACCTGGTGACCTTACCTCACAAGGTGGCGATAAGCTTTTTTCCAACGGAAGCGTAATATCAATGAATAATCCGAATAAGGAGCATCAGTCCAAAGCTTCTGCAGTGCCTTTACCTACTGCATGCAGCTCACGGAACTCTCTCCCACACTGGAATAGGATGTAGCCTCGCCTCCAGTTTTGGCCCAGTGAGCCCCCCTCAGATCGGCTACAGTGAATAAATTCCCCTTTTAGGGATGAGAGAAGAGAGGCTCTGAAGATTTAGTCATTTGCTCCAAGATATTGAGCATAGAAGAAGCATTCAGCAAATGTCAGCCTGAGACCAAGCCAGAGTTTGAAGCCAGGTCTGACTCCAGGACCCCCCTGCTGCTTTAGTATGGAGACTAAAGGAACTGAGCCCTGTTCCTTCCAGGTATTGCCTGAGTGACTACATCAAACAAGGACAGTAATGGCCCCTGCCAACCAGACAGAAAGCAAAGAGTAAATCCAGGCTCTGAGATCGGCCCTGTGACTGCCTGGTACCCAGCAAGGCCTCAATAAGGGTCTCAGATGTTGTGGTTGTGGGACCACCCAGTGTGTGGTATGAGAACAAGGAGCTCCTTGTGGCCCTGATGTTGGGTTTGGGTTGGGGGGACCATGGGGCGCTACACTCAGGAGGGTTGAATGGGGCTAAGCTGTACTGGGCCTTACAGCTGTGATTCCCAGTGACTGGAGTCTGTCTGCGTCACCCAGGTGTTTGTTAAAATGAAGACTCCTGGGCCCTCTGGTTGGACTTTCTGTTTGGTAGATCCTGGTTGGGACCTCAAGTTGACATTTTCAACAAGCCCCCTAGTGATTCCAGTGCCCTGGTAAGTCTGAGTGTCCCCAGAGTGCAATAGGAACATTACGCTGGGACACTGGATGGCCTGAGCAAGGGGGACACTGAAGGGCAGTCATCATGGAAGACGGGGGTCCATGCACCATTTTAGGATGGTGAGTCTGTCGAAGGTGTGAGAGGTTAGAGAGGAGAATGAGGAGGCCCTGTCCCAGTCCAGCCATGAATGGTCCACTTCAGGGTCTCCATGGAGGGTGTCTCAGCAATGGCAACAGTCTCTGGGGACCCAGGGTCACAGGACACACAGGGAACCAGGAGTCTCTTCTTCCACAATACCTCTCTTCTCTTCTTGATCAAGTCTGGTTGACAAGACTCATGACAACAGGGACCATGTATTAAGCATTCTCTCTGGGTCTGGTTCCAAACATTTGGCATCCATCCTCCCATCCATCATCTGAGCAGCCCTGCAAGATGGGTTCTATCATCCTCCCAAGAGGCTCAGAGAGGGTAAGTCACTTGCCCAAAGTCACACAGATGGGAAGACCCAGAGCAGGGATTGAGTTTGATGCTGTCTGAACTCAAAAGCTATAAGCCTTCCTTCATTCCCAAGATGTCCACCCACTCTGCTTTTCCACTTGCTCTTAGGGGTGCTCCATGGGGCCCCCGATTTGTCCATCCACACCCTCTGTCCCTCACAGCATTCCTAGCCTCAGGGGCTATTTCTCCACCCAGTGGCTCAGAGACCCAGGCACCTGCCATCTTGTGGCTCTGCCTTCCTCTCGGGTCTCTTGGTTTAATGCCAAGAGCTGGCAGAAACCTGGTGACCCTCTCTCTGATTTCCTGGGACACCAGCTCCCCCAGCTCTCCAGCCCTGGAATGGTGGTGGCTTCAACTGTTCCTGATTCCCGGGTCCTGTTTTTTCCCCATCCTTCCTAACTATTAACCTGCCTATCAGATTTTCCATATGTCTGTCTCTGTGTGCTATATGTATTCTGGTTAATTCCTCAGTTTTGTTTTCCAGTTTACTAAGTTGCTCTTTAGCTGTGTTTAATCTTTACAGATTCCCATCCATAGAATATTTTGAACCACTCTGAGTCTCATGTTATACTTTATCTAGTTGAGCTGTTCTTTTTTCACTGCATTATCTTATTGTGACTTCTCTTTGTTCTTTTGTTTTTTATAATTTTAACATGTTTTTCTAATAGTGCTTAATATTTTATGACTTCAAGTTATCAGTATGATGGTCTATTTTCTGCCGACTCAATTTTATAGTGCTTTATTTAATATGTGGATTGAAGGGGTATGTCAGAGTGTGTGTGTGAGTGTGTGTGTGTGTGTGTGTGGGTGGGTGGGTGTTTGTGTGTGCATATCAACTCATCCTCAACTGGAATTTTTTGCTCATGCGCTTATCCACCTAAAGCTTCTGGATACGTGCCTATAGTGTGGATTTGTCTTTTTAATTTTTTTTCCTAATACTCCAAAGTCTGCCCCATGGATTGGGTGAATTTGGACTATATTCCTACGTATAAAGGATCTGATCTTTCATTGGAATTTTAAAAACATCCTTACCCAGAGGCCTAGGCAGATCTATATCTCATGCCACTTCTCTGGGTGGGGGCTCTGTGTTCATGGAGAACACAGCTCCCTTAAGGGCCTCAAGTCATCTCAATCCCAGCTCCATCCCCTCTGACCCTAAAAGCCTACCTCTTCTGTCCCCATGTGGCTATTAGAACCCTAGATTCAGGTCATTCTGGGCTGTACCAAGCCCAGCATCTCCTCAGGCTGCTGTGGCATGGGCTCCCATGACGACTCCCATGACTTGGAACTCAGTCTCCATTTCTGTCACCTGGCAAGGCTGGCTTCATGAGCTCAGCCATCACCCTCTTGATAGTATGGTTAATTCTACCTTTGACTCTGAGTGAAGCCCAACAGGACCACAGGGCATGTGTGGGAGCAGAGGAGCCCCGTGGGATATGTGTGCCTTCCAGGTATTAATGCTCTCATTGCATATGGCGCTGAGAAGTCCCCTGAGAACCCAGGGTTCTGTTGAACCCAGGAAGGGTCACCAGGGGAATGTGCTGTGTCCACAGCCATGGACAGCTGGAAAAATGCCACACTTTTCCTTGAAATAAGAAGTTGCATCAAATGCACAGAGAAGCCAATGGCACACTAAGAAAGAGACCAGCAAGGAAGCCCATCCTGGCCTCTGCCCTTCACATCACCCCCTGTGTTCACCAAGCACCTGTGCTGCTGATGGTGACATCAGAGGAAAGGGGAAAGTGGGGCACACCTTAGTCTCTTTTCCTTCCTTCCCTTCCTCCCTTACCTGTAAGCTGACGGTACAGGGGGTTGGTCAAATGTGCACATGTCAGGACATCAGGGCAGAACTTATGACCCAGCTCTGCATGGACTTTCTGCTCCTGGGACATCTGGTGGGACGCACACACCACATCAGCTCTGGAGCACAAATTGCCAACTCAGGCAATTCTGTGGAGGATCCCTGGCTCCTGCCTCTGCATTGAAAGTTGACATCCTGTGACGTGAAGATGGTAAAATTCGTGCTTGTGATTTCAGATTCATTTTTATTTCTTTTTTTTAGAGTAATATCAAATACCAAATTTTTTAAAAAAATGAAAGAAAGAAAAAGAAAAACACCCACACGCATCAAGAAGGAAATCACAGAGGGAGGGAAAAGCCTTACCCTGTAGGACCTCTCAGCACTCCTGCTTCCTGCTTTTTGAACAAAGACCCTGTATTTTCATTATTCATGGGGTCAAGCAAATTGTAGAGCTGGCCTGAGCACTTTCCTGTATATTTTATTTAAATTTTATTTTTACTAAAAATCCTTTGTCGTTCAGTCTCCCTTCAGCATTGACCTTGGTCTTTCAATTTGCTTCTGTTTCCCGCCTGCCCCCAACCCCGCTGCTCACCAAGCTCTCAGGTCAAGATCTGAAAAAGACTCCGATGGGAACTGAGCCATAGCTCAACTCAGGACCCTGAGAAATGCAAGGGTGGCTGTGGGAGGCCAGCCTTACCGGTGACTGAGTTACATTCCCCAGCTGGGTGCTGAGGTGCTCAGTCACAAAAATGGGTGTGTCTTGCTACAGCCCCATGGGTGAAGCTATGCTCACCTGTTCCTTTGTAATATAACCCCTTGCCCTGTTTAGGATAGAATCTTCCATGGAAGTGCCTTGTGTGTGTCCCCTCCTCTTACTGTGCCCTGGGATGTGGCCTACCCAGGTGTCAGTCAACCTGCTAACAGTGGACATCATGAAGATAGACTCAGCCCCCTGAAACCTGACCCCTTGCCTCATTTGAATAGCTTCTCCTCAATAAAAGGGATCAGCATGCTGGGCACGTGTGTGTGTGTGTGTGTGTGTGTGTGTGTGTGTGTGTGTGTGTGTGTCCATGCTCGCTCTCTCTCTCTCTCTCTCTCTCTCTCTCTCTCTCTCTCTCTCTCTTTCTGTGGACCCTTAAGGTCAGAGGAGCCATCACAGCAACCCCAAAGAAAAAGTTATGTGTGTCTCTTGTGTGGTTATTTCATGCAGCCCAGTTAGCCCAGTTTAACTAGAGTGACCCCTGAGCCTTTTAGTCACTAGAACAGAAACCCGGCAATTGGTGTCCAAAGTGGGCCAAAAGGTCTGAGTCTTTAAGCAGAGGGACAAAAGCAACAAATGCTGGTTCCTAAGGGGACTCCAATTTAAATATTAAAGAAAGTTAGTGAAGTGGAAAGTTCTCTCCAGAAGTTAAGCATGCTTAGGATTGCAGAGTATTGTGGGCAGAATTGTAGAAAGTAAGTGAATTAGACAAAAGGAAAATCTGTGACATTAAAATTTTTAATATTGGGATGTAATTGTAGAGACTCTAAATAAATATAGTTATTAAGATCATTGATGGGCTATGTTGTTGTGTTGAGTCCTCTCCATGGAAAGTGCACTTTTGTGGATTTTTTAAAATAGTTTTTATAAATCTTTATAAAAGATTTGGTGGTGGTGGTGGGGGGTGCTAGGATTGTTGCTCAGCAGTAGAGTGCTTGCCTAGCATGGGCAGAACCTGAGTTCCATCCTCAGCATCACATAAAAAAAAAAAGCTTTAAAAAAAAATGAAAGAGATTTTTTGGCCTTTATGTTCTAGAAGTTTGTGCTAGGAGAGTGAGAAAAAGGGAAAGAAAATGTGATGTTTACCTGGAGAGAAATAAGTTTCAATTTTCTATTGTTTTTGTCAATACTCAGAAAGTATATAGGGACCTTTTTACTACATGATTGTCCTATGAATCAGAATGGCTGTAACTCAGCCTCTGGGGACAAGAGACTTTAGCCACTGCTGCTTGCTGCTCCCTATGGGGTCCTAGCCCCTGGGGCCAGCAGTCCTTTTAACCCTTGAATTACTTGACCTAAATGCCAAACGCAGACTAACTTAAGATCTGATGGCAATGCTAGCATTTGCTGCTGAAAAACCTTTGGAGCACACACATGCCACAGAAAAAAGTGCAGGATGTACACGAGCTGCAACCGCAGGTCGCAGAGACAGAACAAGCTGCTACCGCAGGAAGATCTTGGCCAGGCAGGGGAAAATGCAGACAAAATCAAACAAAATGCAATTGGCTAGGAAACCTTGGGGAACTTTTGCCCCAACAATGGGCAGCGGACTCCATGGTGTTTGCATCACCATGGCAACCACGGGGTGCCTGGCCGGAAGAGGAGGCTTCCTGGTCCCACCTCCCACACTTTCGCGGGCTTCCGATTGGTTATTCCACAGTCACTTAGACAGGACTTCTAGTCCCGCCTTCCAGCCACTAACCTGTACTACTGTGTTTCAGATTTCTATGGGAGCTGTTCAGAGCCTGTATTTTTAAGAATGCCTACCTGTAGATACTAACGAAAAATATCTTTTTCAGATACAATTTAATTCCACAAGTTTCTATGTTGCGGCCCTAAATTTAAGTTAGTTCTGAGTTAAATAACCTGACTTTTCTCTGTAGTTGAGTTACTAAATAATGTTCTATTGATGAGAGATATCAAACATGCTTCTTTATATTTTACTTTTAATTTTGGAGGTTATGAGGATGCATTTGCTCGCCACAGGAACAAAGCCGGCAATGTTCCTGTGATGACGAAAAAAAATCCTTATTCTCATTCCTAACTATAAAAAATAAATATGTATGGGCTGGGGATGTGGCTCAAGCGGTAACGCGCTCGCCTGGCATGTGTGCGGCCCGGGTTCGATCCTCAGCACCACATACAAACAAAGATGTTATGTCAGCCAAGAACTGAAAAAATAAATATTAAAAAATTCTCTCTCTCTCTCTCTCTCTCTCTCTCTCTCTCTCTCTAAAAAAAATGTATACTCAAGGATCTTATTTCAGTTACATCAAGTGACATCACATAGAAGAGTGCACTCCTAGTTAAAAATAAATTAAAATGGATCCAAATATTTTAATACCACATGGTTACATAAAGTTAATACAATTATAAGTTATGTTCTTATTCTTAATATATATTTTTAGATATTCAGATAACCTATATTTGTTAATGTATAAAATAATTGGCATATGCCTAATTGATTAGTTAATATATATTTGCCTAATTGTTTTTCTTCAACAGAAAACCCATAATTTATGTTTTATATTTACATTTATCAGATACTCTGCCTTTTCAGTTACAGATATTTGAGATAAATGTGTTTACTATAAATTTGCTCTTAAGTGAAAATACAATCTTCAAGTAGTTTCGAATTCTCAAAGTTACTGTTCAAACTCATAAGATGATAAATAATTATAATTATGTGTACAAAATATCTAAGGATTTTAACTATATTTTCATTGATATTTCTTATCAAAGTACAATAATTTGTTTATAGATTCTAAGGTTTTCAGAAATTGTTCCAAAGTTTAACCAAAAAAAAAAAATTCTAAAAGAAAAAGATGCTTCAACAAAGAAAAAGCACACATGGATCCTAAAAAGAAAAAAAAAATCATCTTTGGGTAAAACAAGGTCTTTATATTCATATTTCAATGATAAAAGTATTTTCCTAAGTAAAAAAAGATTTTTATATTGTTATCTAAACAGATGATGTAAAAAGTTAGAATGATTAAAAAAGAGATTTATATATACTAAACTGACTATAATTAATTTAAGGGTATTTCAGGCTATTTTCCTAATTTAACTATACTAATGTGAGCTAAGATTTTGTCCATATTTTGACATGATAAGCACCTATTAAAATGTAAGTTTATTTCTTTAAAGAAAGATCCTTATTGCCTAATAATTCTTACTGTTTAAGACAAGATTAATTTTGGTAAATAAATTCACATTGTTGATTAAACATTAAGTATATTGAACTACTAAATCCGATTCTAACAATTGTCCTTAGAGACTAAAATTGATTGATTCTAAGACACTGAGATATTAATTTTTACATATTTTATTTGTTAGATAATTATAATATTTAAAAAAAAACACAACATTTTATTAAGACTAAGGTTCTCCAAATTAAAGTTATATATTAATTTTAAACAATAAAGGTTACAAACTTAAAAAAAAATTCATTGATATTATATAAGTTCTCTGACTAGATCTATTGTCCATAAAAAATACATAAGATTTATACACTGCTCCCTACACAAAAAATAACCTTAATCATATTTTTTAAAGGCAATTAAGAGATACCTATTTAAAGGATAATATTCTAAAATTATAGAGATTTTGAGACCTTCTCTCAAAAAGATTGAGGATTCTTTCTAAATTGTTAGGATGGATCGATTAGTCTATATTAAAAAATTTTAATAATCAATAAAAGGTAAATCTATTCTTAATCATTTAAATACTTGTACTATTATCTAAAACTTAAACTAATAATACTATGGCTTATGCCAATCCTTTACTCAATTTTATTAAATAAGGAAAAGGGGGAATACATGATCCCAGAGAGACACTAGATTTTACAAAATACTTTAAAAGTTTTTTCTTAAATTGTAATATTGAGAGTCTTAATGTTATTGAACATGATTCAGTAAATTAAATCAGATATCAAAGGAGAGTTTAAAACAGTCATCATTATAATGACTGAGAAACCTGGCACAGGAAGGTAAATTTCCAGCTACAGAGTTTATAGCCATGCAGCTTCACGAGCTTGTCAGGTAAATAAAAATTATGAAAAGACTGGTGTGGACCCATTTCCCAGGTCTTGCAGTGTGGACTGGAAAGTACACCCATAAAACTAGATTAATTGTCCTGACTGTAATGGTCAGTTATACCTATATATTGATTCTATGGTAAACAGACTGTCTGGAAGTAACTTTTGAGAAAAAGACAGTGTTGAAATAATGGATTGTTCCGCATCTGTATGGATGGCAGCTATGACCAGATGTGAGTAACACCAATTAAGGGCCAGTTCTATATGAGGGATCTCCTCTTCATCTGTCTCTCTCAGCTTTGTCACTATATTACTGTTTGTCTGTCTATGGCCTGTCTCCTTCCTTCCTGAACACATGCCCCACCAGCCCAGAGCTGTGAGATGGAGAAGAAACCTGAGTTTGCTGATCCTAGGGTAAATGCTGGCGTGGAGGCCATGGGGGCATTATCTATCAAGGAGACAAAGAGCCCTCTTGGGGACTATGCCATGCACACTCCACATCACCCTATTTGGCCCGGAAGGATGGCTGGTTAGTCAATGACCAGTAGGATTCCTCAAGGGAGGGACAACCTAAGACAGGCACAGTCGCAGAGGAGCCATCAGGAGAAAATTTGGGGGCCAACAGAGGTGAGGCAAAGAACCTCATCCCCACTGGTGCAAAGGCCTAATTCTTCTCCCCTTCTGAGAGAGGTCTCCTGCCCCATGGCTGCTTTGCTCCCCACATCCAGCTCAGATCAGAACCCTAGTGACAGAGACCTAGTCAACAGTGACTGCCTGCTCACCACAGCAGGAGACAAATGCAGCTACAGGAATGGGCCATGTCTGGATGCTTTTCTCTTTCTTGGTTCCCATTTTTTTCTGTTTTTCCTTTTCCTTTCTTTTCTCATCAGGGTTCTCCTTTGACAATAAATTTAATAGAAGAGGAGAAAATGTTAGAATAGCCTTCAGTTGCAACTAACAGCTACGAGCATATAGAGTTTCCTCACAGTATGGTTACATTAGGCAGAAGATGATTGGCTTATGGATATTATCTTGCTTATGTAGATTGACAGGCATGCCCCACTCAAACCCTATAACAGTTGTGTACATTCCAAAAAGAAACTGAGCTACTGGACATTGACTTGAGGTTTGTCATCAGCCAGTTATCACCAGCTCCCATGACTGAGGTAGCCAAATAGCCAAGCAACAAATTGACCACACCAGTGACAGAAACTTATGCTAGACAGCAGATAAAAAACCCAAGCCAGCCATTGAGGAGAAGCTATTCAAATGAGGCAAGCGGTCAGGTTTCAGGGGGCTGAGTCTATCTTCGTGATGTCCACTGTTAGCAGGTTGACTGACACCTGGGTAGGCCACATCCCAGGGCACAGTAAGAGGAGGGGACACACAGAAGGCACTTCCATGGAAGATTCTATCCTAAACAGGGCAAGGGGTTATATTACAAAGGAACAGGTGAGCATAGCTTCACCCATGGGGCTGTAGCAAGACACACCCATTTCTGTGACTGAGCGCCTCAGCACCCAGCTGGGGAGTGTAACTCAGTCACCTGTAAGGTTGGCCTCCCACATATTCCCCCTTTCTTAATATTAAAAAAAGAATGTAACTGGGAAATTTTCGTTCAGTCACTTGGCTCTTGGTCCAAGGTCATCACAATCTGCTATTGAAACACAAAAAGAATTAGTAGAAAACATATTATCTTCATAACAGTCAACACAATAATCTGGATTATTATTACCTTGCCAAACACTCATCAGAAGATTTTTAATCTTTTCCCAATTTTATTGGGACGCATTGTTTTTGGCCATAGTAACAGACATTTTCATTGTCATGGCATTGAGGCCTTTCCATAAACCATAGAGCAAAGGGCTCACTCACATTATTCATTACATTGTCTTCTAGAACATCATTACTTAGTTCTCATCCTTCCATCAGCACTTATCTGACCATGAAGGAAGTTGGATGTAATTTAAGACAAACATTAAGAAAATCCATACTTTGTAAGTTTTGAGACATAGACACAAAGTCCAAAATTGAATAAGCAAGGAATAATATTTAAAGTAGTCACTTTAGGGATTATGAGACCAGCAGTTTGTCTGGGTCTGGTTACTAGCCATACACCTGTTTCAAAGCCTGAATATTAACGTCAGCATATTATAGTTCTGAAATATTAGCTGGCAATAATTAATGAGGCAATAAGTTGCATTCTTATAGGCTACAGGATATTTATCATTTTTTCTCTTCACTCTCATATTTAAGGAGTTAATTAGGTCTGTCAGTAATACAAATACCCTTGGAAAAATCTATTTTAATACTCTTTCCAACAATTATCCATAAAGGTAAATGTAGTCTTAGTCACTAAAGTCCAGCATAATTAATAAAAGGGGTCAGCACGTGATCTCTCTCTCTCTCTCTCTCTCTCTCTCTCTCTCTCTTTCCGTGGACCCTTAAGGTCAGAGGAGCCATCACAGCACCCCCAAAGAAAAAGGTATTTGTGTCTCTTGTGTGGTTATTTCATTGTGTGGTTATTTCATGCAGCCCAGTTAGCCCAGTTTAACTAGAGTGACCCCTGAGCCTTTTAGTCCCTAGAACAGAAACCCAGCAGGTGGCCCTGGCCAAGGGCTGTCTGCTCCCCTTTCCTAAGGAATGGCCACCCCTTCCTGGGCCTCTGTGGTCCCCTCCTCCACTCACCTCCCTCTTAAGAGTAGTTCCTTTTCTGTCTAGCTCTGTACCCACAAATTCAAGAGGGGGGAATCATGAGCAGATGCAAGAAGGGGTCAGGGGCTAGGGGTGTCAGGACGGCAGCTCTAGTGGGAGTCTGCCTGAGATTTGTTGTGACTGAGTTGTCCCCAATGACGAGTACAAGTGCCTTCCAAATAAGGGCATGGAATGGAAAGCTCTGGAAGAACCAAGGGGAGTGGGGGAGGGGAGGAAACAGGAAAAGTCACCCCCCAAAAAATGAGGGGCCAAGTTTGACCTCAGTCTACCCCTGTTCCCCAGCCCAGGGCTTCTTTAAGAAGACCCCAGCTGGTCTCCAGACACACAGGGCAGTTCCTGAGAACTGGGTCATGCCCTAGCTCCAGGGGACCAATAACTTCTGCACCTTGAAAACACATACCCAGCTCCAAATTAATCTATTTAATGAAAGAACAGGAGGAACAGGCTTGGGTCCAGCCCACTCTCCCAGCCCCCACTCTGGGTTTCATGCAGTCCATCTCCACCTACATTTAACATGGGATCGCATCTCTCGAGTCCTAATTCCGGAACATTCCAGGACTCGACCAGGTACTCATCCCGTGGATCTGAAAGATAATGCATCAGAATGTCAAAGGATCCACAGGCCACCCACCTGAGTTCTCAGATTTCATCCCTTACAACCTTAATTAAAACTATATACCATGCCTGTCAGAGACCCTATGTCAACACTCAGTACCTCCCAGACCTCCCAGGCCCCTCCTGGCCTGCAGCGAATAACTTCCTGGGCTCAGCCGGGTCTTGGCGGGGACTGTGGAATTGGACAAAGAAATAATATGCGTTTAAAAATTGGATCAACCTGAGACTGAACCCGGAGGATATTCTCTTGTGTCTGAAGTGTTTAGGGTCAGATGATGTCATCTCTCTGAGCATCCATATTCTCATCTGTAAAATGGGGCACCACAAGACCTACCTAAAAGGGACATCAGGAAGAGGGGTAGGCAGCGTCATGGTGAGGACAAGCTCCTTGAGGAATGGCCAGCAGGGAGAGGGCTTTGTACCAGAATGTGTTCGATGAATGAAAGAGTGTGGCATCAAAGTCACCCAAAAGCATTTCCCACCCCTTCCCTCTTCTTTATAGCTCTCCTAGTCTGAGCTGGATAGTTACTAATCCACTGCTTCAGTGAAGACTGGAGTCTCCATCTTTCCCTCCTTGAAATGGGGAGAAATAAGAGTGCCTGCCTCCTCGTTGGATTATGAGGGTAGTGTGACATTTTGGATAAAGCTCTCTGGGGTCTAGAAGAATGTCTTTCACACCTGCTAGTTGCCTTTACCATTTTCTATCTGGTATGTGGAAGGCACCCCTGAGCACCTGGGTCTCCCTGCTTCCACTCTTGCCACCCACACCTACTTATTGTTTATAACAACCCAAATATTTCTCTGAAATTGGCCTCTCTCTGCCTAAAATCCTCAAAGGTTCCCTCTGGCCCTCCTAACACAGACTTCAAGGTTTGGCCACATCTACAACTGGACCCCTCTCTCTTTGCTTCCCAGCCCTCCAGTTGGCTTCTGCTATACTTAGTGCCACAGGGACTTTGCACATGCTGTTCTTTCTCTGCTCCCTTGGCCTGTGAATTCCAGCTCAAATGTCCCTTCTGTGTCAAAAGGGACTATGGAAGAGTTCTTTGCTACTTACACCCTGAGTGTCACACACCTGTTCTTTGTAGTGTTGCCTCTGTGTGACCTGACATTTCATGGAGTGGCTGTGCCTGCCTCCCTCTCTGTATGATGAGCTTCACGAGAACAGGGGCCATGCCTTGTTTGCTCTTGGTACCCCACGGTATTCACTACAGCTCTGGTGTGGCTGGCTCTGTTTCCTATTGTCAGGCCATAACTCATTGTTTTATTATCCTGGGGGTTGGGGGATTTGGGTTTGGGTTTAGGTATGGTAGGGTTTGCCCATTGGAGATTAACAGAGAAGCCCTGGCCAAGGGCTTGTGGGAGCTGCTGGATGGACGTCCAGCTCCCTTGCTCCTGGAGCAGAATGACCCTGAAGAACCCCCTAGTGGCTCCTAGAATTCACATGGTGGGATTCGGTGTCCTCTGGGAGGGAGGTTCTTGAAGGAAAGAATGAATGCAATGAACAAGGCTCGTTGTTGGAGAAAATGCCCGTTTATTGAGGAACTCCTCTGAATATTTATAGAGCCGGGGGAGGTTTGACAGTTATGAGAGTTTAATGGTTGAAGGGTTTGACAGTTGGCATGGGGTGCTTTCTGATTGGAGGGTAAGGATCATGTGAGCCAGCAGAGCTGGTCTGATTGGTGGGTAAGGATCATGTGAGCCAGCAGGGCTCACCATTGGACGGCTCTTCTGGGGGGGGGGATGGGGAAGTTAGTCTTTGGAGCCAGGGACTCCCAACACTAAGGACATCTTCCAGGGTTTGCTCCCCAGAGTCTACACTTAGCACTTCCCCCGCAGGGTCCTATTAATCTCTTTGCACCACGCCCAGTGATGTAAGCTGTGTTCCCCTGTTTGTGGAGAACTTGGGGAAGGATCAGAAAAGCTCTGGGTCTTCCCTGTGAACTTCCCTGTTTCTGGAATCCTTGGGTTACATACAGCAGGAGGCATTTCACCAACACCACAAGGTTAAATAGGATCCGATTGTCTCCAGGTTCACTTTTGCACAAGGACTTGGGGAGGGGAGGACACGGTTGACATAGGCAGATGTGTCAATTGGCAGGATTCTGTTTTGCTATGTCGATGACATCAGTACAACTTACAGGGTGGCACTGCTGGGGGGTGGGGGGCACCTGTGGGCCCAGGTTTGGTTGTTGCAATGACCAGGAGTACTCCTGGGTTTACTGGGCAGCAGCCATTCCCCCCAGATGTCCTAGATGGCCCATGCCATCTGCACCCCACTTTGAACCTCGGAGCCTCAAAGCTCACTACTGTCCCCTCCGCTGACAAAGCCCCTTCCCACAGACTCGAGCGCCAACCTCAGCTGTCTTGCATGTTGAAGGACATTCAGCAGCACCCCTGGCTCCTGCCTAGAGGCCAGTAGCACCCCTCAAGCCATGACAACCCCAATTGTCACCACATGTCCCCTGACAAGTGGCCCGGTTGAACACTGCACCCCAGACTGTGGCCCCCTTTGGCTCTCTGGTACCTATAGGAAGGAAGACCCAGGGCCAGCCCTCCCAGGCAGAGGGGAGAGGGGCTTCAGATGGCTGGGGGACAGAGCTGCTGCTGGGGGGGGGCAGAGCTGCTGCAGGGGACCTTCTGGGTGGAAACAAGAGTGACACATAGTCTCCTCGTGCCGTGCCAACATTCTCTGGCTGCGTGTGCACAGCAGAGCACCCCCATGGGCCCTCGGTGGAGGCAGACTGTGCCCCCATCACCAGGCAGCTGCCTTCTGGTGTTGCTGACAGTTTTTTTCATACTTAAAAACAGAATGAAACCAACCAAACAAACAATGAGTTTTAAGACTCTTAGGTGAAAGGCAGTGATTCCCAGCGCCCCACAGGCTCCTGCCTGTGTGCACAGCTGCACCGTGTCTGGCAAAACACATGGGGATGATTTATGTCATGGATAGAGAAGAATCTTCAGGGAAGGAGGGAGCATGTGTGTCCCTCCACACTTCAGTTAAGAAGGGGGGGAGAGGGAGAAAGGGGATGAGAGAGAGAGAGGGAGGGAGAGAGAGGGAGAGAGGGGGGCATCCCTGATTGGAGCGCCCGCTCCTGCATCCTGCTTCCCTGGCTGGAGCACCCGCTCCTGCATTTGAGCTCCTTCACCAGCGCCCAGCTCCCGTCCCAGGGGCTGCAGCCAGGCAGCTGGGAGCCCTGAGAGGTCACCTCGCTAATTCAATAAATGAACTCTGACACGCCTAAACGGTTGTTTGGATGGATCCTCTCTCCTCCCACCTCCCCGGCTGCCTGAAACCTCAAATAAAATAAATTAAATAAAACACAAGACACAATCCGAGTCTTTTCCGGCTGCCTTCTCAACTGGGAGTCAGAACAATGCTAATGACACAGGGCTGGGCGGCCTGAGCTGTTTTCTTTCCCTCCTGCCTCCTCCCCCTGGTGGCAGGCTGGCCTGGCCAATATTCCACTGGCTGCCATAGGTGTCTTCAGCCAATCGGAGGTAATGGCAGCCACTTGCACCTTGCTGACAGCTGCTGTCAAAACACTCTCACAAGCGGCAGCTCCATAATAACTTGAAAATGAGATACAAATGAGCAGCTCCTCCTGAGTGGCCTACAGCCCTCTGGCTCTGGATGCTGAGCTGGCTGTGGCCACAGGAGGTGTCCCAGTCTCCCTGCCTCAGCCTCTCAGGTCACTGGGTCATGGCATGCCCAGGGCCCCCGGCCTGAAGCCTGTACTCTTGGGTGACCACAGACTTACAGGAGCTGTAGGGAGGAGACCCCTCCCAGCTTCCCAAGGGGACAAGACCAAAGCTCAACCTGACCACAGGAAGGCGGCCAGCGCCCCCACAATCCCAAACCCCCAGTCCTGCAGGCACCTGCGTGGTGGCCCCTCAGCCCACGACACCTTCCCACAGTCGGCCTGGCACAGACAGAGTGTCATCATCAACAGGTGCCTCCCTGCCCCGGCACCCACGGATCTATCCGTCTTCTCTCCAGTCACTTAGAGAGCCTTAGCCAAAGTGAAGCCAGATTTAAAGTTAGGTAGTCAGTGTAGTTAGGTAAATCGGGTCTAATACCGAGTGAAATCTAAAATGGAGGCCATGCTGGCAATGATTCCGGGAATCATTGGACAACTCAAGGAATGTTAATGAAGTCCAAAAAGGCCCTAGGCCAAAGTCCACCTCAAAGAAATGTTAATGAACAGCCCCCAGCAAAAAGGTGCTGACTCAGTCCTTCCTGACCAGATTACTTCTTTGGCCCACCTGTGTCCCACCCCTCGGTCCTTCCCACCTACATTCCATTACTGAAAGAACTATAAAAAGGGGAGACAACATCCCTTCCATGGATTCCACCTCTTGGGTCCCCTTCTTCCTCCGGGAGAAGTCTTTTCTGCTGTCATTTAATAAACTTCTAATTTCTACTCTGACCTTGCCTCGGCGTGCTTCTTTGGTGTTATTCTTCAACATTGGGGAAGCAAGAACTCGTCACCGGTCACAACAGCGGTAACAAAAGGACCCTCCAGCACGCCCTGGCTGGGATGGGTGCTTCTGAAACTCTGGGTGATTCTCAGGGAGCCCCCAGGCTGCTGAGCGGCACAAGGGCTGGTTCCTTCCCGGCTGAGCAGCACCTGTGTCTTTAGCCGCGCTCCTACAAATCACCTGGGTTGCTTCCGACTCTGGGCTGCTGTGGACACGGGGGCGCGTCCCTGCTTCCTCTCAGGGAACTGCTGCTCCTGAGGCAGGAGCCGCCCTTCGTACAGCCCACGCACACAGTGTGCCCGCAAGCTTCCAGAGTGCGTGGCCAGCACCACAGCCCACCACCTCCAAACCAACCCTGGACCCTCAGCTGTCCCCCAGTGTCATCTGCCCAACTCAGAGTTCCACTGAGCCACGTCCAGGCTCCAGGACTGCCTGCTCTAGACCTTTCTTTAAATGAAAGGGTCTGTGCAGCTTCACTCACCCAGTTTCCAGGCTTGATGAGCTGTCAGCGCCTCTCAGTTCCCGTGTACAGGTGGCCACAATCTTCGGCCCACTCCTTGACTGGCAGACGTGTCCCTCTCCGCCGGCACACCAGTGCTCACTTCTCTGGCGCTGATGCCCAGACAGCAACCCCAGGTCCTGCGGTTGGGCATGGTCACTCCCTTCCTGAATGGTTGTGCCAATTTCAATTCCCACCAGCACCATGCGAGGACCCATCTCAGGCACGTCCAAGCATGTTCCCATCCCCACTGACTTGTGTCCCAGACATTGCAGGGTGGGAATGTGCGTGTCACTCCCCAGCGCCAAGCTGGCTCCAGGCAACTTCTGCAGAGTCAGCTGGGCAGGCCCTGCACACCTTTGGCAGGGTGTCCAGCCCAGGTCCTCTCTGCAGATGCCACCTGGTCAGTCCCTGTTCCCCCTGCATGAGGAGCCGGCCCCCAGTGTTGTGGCCAGGCGGGAGGCGAGGCGTGGGATTCTGCCCAGCTGCACTGCTAATGGGAACCGGGACAGCCTGAATTCCTGGTCTCCTTCCAAATAAAAACATGCTGGGCATGCACTCGTCCCTCTGTCCTGGGCCCTGTCCTTAGTGGCACTGTGTGGCTGCCCTGCAATGCGCTTCCCTTCCCGGTGGCCGTCCTGTCCTCAGACTGCTCTGGTCCTGCCGGCAGGAGGGGCGCTGTGGGCCGGCAGGGCTGAGCTCCCAGTAAGCAGCACGTGGTCAGCATCATGGCCTGGCCTGGGTGAGCTCTGTGTCCAGCTGAGCCTCAGGGGACGGCTGAAGACAGGCACGTTCAAGGAGCTGGACAGGTGCCACCTGGCACGTGGAGTGGTGAGGACAGAGCCTTTCTCAGGGCTGAGGAGTTGGGAGGCCACCTGACCCATGGCCCTGGGTCCCCAGGCTCCGTGGGAGAGCACATGGAATCCTGAGCACAAACCCCAGGGGCCTTGGCAGGAGCAGGGCAGGGGCCACGCACACAGGGCCTGTCACACAGGCAGGATGTGCCTTCGAGGGTGAGGAGCATGGGCAGTGCTCCAGGGGACATGGTGGGCCTGGCCCAGGTGCCCAGCAGCCCAGACACAGGCACATGGTGCAGAGTGCAGCCCTGGCACCATAACCATGGCTGGTGCTGTCTGGGGTCTTACGATAGAGAGAGGGCGGATGTGGGGACAGGGGCTGAGGAGCTCATGTCCTCCACGCTGATGCCTCCCTGGGGCTGGCCCATCCACTCGTGGCACTTCACTCTGCTGGCTGCACAGGACACAGCATCACCCCGGTTCCTCTCCCCACCACAGCCTGGCTGAAGCCATCTACAAATGTGCCCCCAAAGTGCCTGGCACCCCCGTCCACAGCTGCCACCAGCCAAGGCCACAATCAGCTCGGCCTGTGACTGAGGCTCTCAGAGACCATCCTCCAGCACTCTCGCTGACCCAAGGGGTGAGGCTGAAGGATGGCAGGAAGTGCAAAGGGTCACTGATGCCATGGCCACCGTGAGGACGATGCCAGGTGCCAGCCACCACAGAGCCCCGGATGGAGAGTGCATGGCGCTGACACGGGGAAGCCGCTCAGGCAGGACAGAGGCAGGGTGCAGGCTGCACCCACAGCCACATGACCCCCACCTGCAGCCACATGACCCCTCCTGCAGCCACGTGACCCCCTCCTGCAGCCACGTGACCCCTGACACCATCAGTGCTGCAGGGCAGGGGAAGGTGACCCGGGAGAAAATGACACTGGGTCGAGTGACTGCCACATGGAAAAGAATTGCCTCTGACCTCAGCTCCGCCATGCGCCAGGATCCACTCAGGACGGACAATGCGGTCACGTGGGAAGGGCCAGGGGTCCGCGGCTGGGAGGAGGCCCGGGCCTCTCAACCAGGAAACGAAATGACAGTGACGACGTTAAAATGAAGAACCTCCTCATCAAAGGATGCCTAGTGGTAGAAGCTGCCCACGGGATAGGAGCCACGGCCTACATCCCCGGGACTGGGACCGAGGACACATAAATCACCTCGGTAATGAGAAGATCTGAAGGAAAATGAACCAGAAAAGTGAACTCTAAAAATCGGGCGAAGGGCCTGCAGCCCCCAACAGACCAGACGTGGGGTCCACGTGGCTCATAGTGTCTGGAAAACTCGTGAGTCCCCAGAACCACGAGTAACAAAGCCATGCCCCCCACACAGCCAAGAGGGGAAAGCAAGTGGCTAGCACCCCCCACACCTGGGCCGGCCTGACTGTGCACCCCTAGGACTGCTCCCCTTCCCATACCTGTCTGGCGACGCCCGAGCCAAAGTTGTGACAGAGACCCACACAAGACCCAGGCACATGTGCCCCCGTCATCTGCTCTTGCTCAGAAATAGCCAGAAATGCAAGATGCCCCAAATGCTCACAATAGAGACCAGAGAAGAACCCCTGGGGCAGGGCCGAGGGCCCCTGAGATGAGTGGTGACCCATTTATGAACCACACAGACGCAGGCAAGAAGCCAGAGGTCAGTCACAGTGCAGCTGCTCCTGGGGACGGGGCAGGGTGGGCACAGGGACACCCAGCGTCGGGGCAAGCGCTGGCTACACCCATGCAGAACGCACACCAACTGGCACCTGCACCTGCACCTGCATCCCCTGCAGCTGTGTCAGGCGTCAACACAGAGGGCCCATCCCTGGGAAACCTTTGAACTGAGAAATCTGATTTTTGGATTTAGCCTCATTTCTCAGCATCCTGGTTCCTCTCCAGTCCCCCAGGACAGCTGCCCTCGCTCTGAGAGCTAAATCATGGAGGCCTACCGCCCTGCCTGTCCCCCATCCCAAGTGGTGGCTGTCTGGCTGTTTTGTTCTTGGGGGGACTGGGAATACCAGCTCCTCCTCATTCAAGCCCCCAGAAGCCGCTAGCCTCCAGTGTCTGAAGAGCAGCCCAAATTCCCAGTCGCTCCCCTGGCTCAGGTGGGCCTTCTGGGGCCTGCACATGCCCGTTCTCTCCTGCCTCTGCTGGCCCCCCACGGAGTTCCAATGCAGAGGGGTCAGGAGACCAGGCCCAGCCAGAACTATCATTTCACAGTTGACCCCAGATGCTTGGGTGGCATCTCATCTGAGAATCTCGGCTTCTAGAGCCAAAGCCAGCAGCCCCCCAGACAAGATCACCCCTGAGGATCCCAAGTCCACCGGTGAGAGATGAGGCTCTGCCCTTCAACCCGGAAGCACAGGCTGGGAACTCTGCCCTGCCTGGGATCTGGCCCCTGGGTTCCCAGGAGTCTTTGCACCTGACGGAATGACACCGGCCCTCCTGGGGCCTTTACAAGGAACCGGAGCTGTGCATTGAGCTCCGTGGGGAGCATCTGAAACCCTGTCCCATGGATTTGCTGAAGTCCAGGCCCCATGGACCCATCCCCAGAACAGTGGTGACACTGTGTGGGCAGGGACAGTGCTGTGTGCCATGGAGGAGGGGCCAGGCCTCCTCCAGAGCAGGTGATGAGGAAGATCCAGGAAGCAATGTTCTGCCTTCGGGGGGAGATGCAGTTCCTGCAGGGGGCATGGCCAGGAGCCCCAGCCCCTCTTCTCTGTCCCCACCCTACAGCAGAACCCTGCTGGCACCTGCAGGGGAGGAATGCCATCAGCCAGGGCTGCTCCCAGGCCACCATTGAGACCCCCCCTGAGGCCCTAGGCCCTGTGTGAGGCTGCTTGTCCCCTGTCCTTGGCCAGCATCCCGAGGTGGGGATGCTCACATGCAGCTGACTGGGGCTTGGCTGAATCCACTCCTGAATATCAATCAGGCCACCATGCCCAGCCAGGGGACCCAGACTGGCTAATAAGCAAAGCTTTCACCCCAAACTGGGTCTGGGGAAGGGGAGCGGCAGCGCCGGGCAGCCGCCAGGTGTGCGCACGACGTGACCAGAATGAAAAAACTCCCGGGGAGCTGCCCGCCACAAGGAGGCCTGTGCCCACGCCCGTACTTGCCTGGGGACCACCAGGCAGCTTGGGGAGCAGGGTCCCACAGGCAGGCGGAGCCAAGGGAAGCCTTCAACTCGGTCCTGCCTGTGAGGGGGACGGAGGGCACAGGGTTCCTGGGGGGAAGGGCAGCGCCATCTGGGCAGAGGTGGGGTGCAGCCTCTGGGGGATGCTTGGTGCCCACCCTGGGGTCCAGCTGGTGTGTGCCATGGGGGAGCCCTGCAAGATCCTCCCCACCCCAGCCAAGGGCCAGGGTCACCTCTCCAAGCTCCTCCTGACCACAGCTGCTCACCCGACCCAACACCCCCGGAGACGTGGGCTGCCTGGGCACGCTGCCCCAGGAGGGCAAGGACCCTGGGCCCCCTCATCCTCCCCACAGCCAGGACTGCAGGGGACCTGAGGGCTGCCATCAGACAGCTGAACCCCAGCACTGCTGCTTACCAGCTCTGTGACCTCTGAAGAGCTACCGTGCCTCAGTTTCCCCTTATGTACAATGAGTTGGGGAACAGCCATCTCGGGAGTCACTGGGATGACCACGTGGCTGTGTGGCTCTGGCCAGATGCTGTGCCTCTCTGAGCTGGGTTCCCATGTGTGGGAGGGTGGACTGAGGAGGTTGGAATGAGATGTATAAATGCACGCTGGGCACTGGGAGAGGTCCCTGTCCTTACCTCCCACTTTCTAGTCTCCTCCCTGTCTCCCTGCTGAGCGGCCGACATCATTGCCTGCCCCAGGTGGACACACTCATACTCCACACCCCGCGAGTCGGGAACCTCTGTGTTCCCATACTTACTTCCAATGAGGCAGCAGAGACCCAGAGAGGTTAGGAGACTTGTCCAAGGCCACTCAGCTGGTCGAGCCAGGGTGGAGCTGGGCTGGGGTGAAGCTGTCCACCCTCACTCCACAGCCCTCCTCTGGGATCAGCCTCTGCCGCCTTTCAGACACAGGGAGCCAGCCCCGCCTGTCCGCAGAAACCCCGGGAGGCTCTGGGAACTGGAATCTCCCCACGGGCTGCTGGAGGGCCACTCTGTCCTCATGTGCAGGCAGCGAGCAGAGGCATTTGGACTTTTTACAGGAGCTTCTGGGGGGAGTTGCAGAGAGAAGGTCAGCTTGGAGGTTCCCCTGCCTGGAGAGGTGTCTTGGTGGCTCTGTCCCTCCCTGCTGGGAAGAGATCTCATGTCCTACCTAATGGGGGGGTGGGAGTGGCCACGGCAGCCGGACCACAAGAAAAGAGGTGGTTCTGCCTCTGAAGCCAAGGACAGGGACAATGACCCGAGAGGCCCCTGAGAGGTGTAGGTGGGGCTCAGGTGGGAGGGTGCATCTGCCAGGGACCGTGGGGACCTCCTGGCTAGCGTGGCTGGGCTGTGTCCATCAACTGTGTGGGGCTGCACCTGCCCCATCTTACAGCTGGGAAACGGGCTTCCCAGGGTCTCGCAGCCAGAAGGGGGGACGTGGCACTCCGGCCAGGCCTCCAACCCCCAATGCCAGCACAGCCCACAGACAAGGGCCTGGGGGACTCCCAGGAGAGTCCACACCCAGCTGCCCCAGGAGCCACAGACTGGGGAGTCACCGTTTGGGGGACGACAGAGGGCAGAGAGGGCTGAGCTGGGGGTCAGCGGCACCGGCCGGTGTCTGCACGTGTGGGAGGGGCTGGGGGCCATCGTGAACTTGGCCTCCGCCCGCCCCAGGCCAGCGAGTCCAAACGGCCAGGACAGGGAGGTCCCCATGGCCCCTCCCCAGCAGCACAGCATGGAGGACAGTGTAAACGCCAACAGCCTTGGTCACCCAGGGAAGTGACCGGGGCAGCCGCCTTCATCATGGACAAGCCACATCCACCAGCTCCCTGGACAAGGACATCACGGGATCTTGAGATGTGGCTCTAGAGAGCCTCCCCAGTGGCCCAGGCCACCCGCTGACAGTGGGCCAGGTGTGACCCCATGAATGGACCCTGAGAAATGCCACAATGGTGTTTGAACTCAGGTGAGGCCAGTGTTTGGGGCCCAGGTCATGCTGAGGTCAGTTCAGGTGGCCTGGCCTCTCCCTCCTGCACCATTCAGTGGCATCTCGCTCACCCTGTGAGGACATTCTGGGCCTGTGCTCCCTTCACAGAGATGGACCCATCTACTGTGACCACCACCATGGGAGGCAGATCGTGGTGTCCCAGACAGAGAGATGGCACAGAGAGGTGCTGTGCCACTTCCAAGACCACACAGCTCCCCTGGGCAGGATGGGGATTAGAGATGGAGAAGTCACACCCAAGCCCCTGCCCTGGACCACCGCATGGTGACACTGGTGTGGCATCACACGCCTGTGCATGCTCCCAAGGGAGCCCTGATCTGTCCCTCGGTTCTAGAGCCCATCAAGTAATAGGATTCAGTTGGATGCCATGGCACAGATCTGTAATTCCGGCCACCCGGGAGGCTGAGGCAGGAGGATTGCAAGTTTGAGGCCAGCCTCAACAAGACCCTGTTTCAAAAGACAGAAAGGGCCAGAAAGGGTGTGGCTCAGAGGTAGAGTGGCCTGAGCTCCACCCCTGGTACAAGAGGGACAGCAGGCTCCCGACACACTGGGAAGCATCTCGTCTGAGCTCGCGCAGGCCACAGCCAGGCTCCCGCTCAGGAAGGATGAGCTGGCCAGAGGGGCCGGCTCCATCTGGGGAAGGATGTGGGACAGTGTCCTCTTTCCTGACCAAATGTAAACATGGAGGGACAGGCCAAGCTCAGCAGGGAAGCCGGAGGACCTGGCTGCGACCTGCCCCGCCCGCCCCTGGGAGCTGGTGACCATGTCCAGCTTTTGAATAGTGGGGATCCATTGACTTAGTGACTACTGAGGGCCACCAGGCAGTGGGGACAGAGCAGGTCCCTGTCACACCCCAGTGCAGGAGGCAGATATCCAGTAAGATCTACATGATGAGGCTCAGAGAGGTTCTGGATGCTAGAACAAGACCAGGACAGCCTCTCTGGTGTGGGGACAGTCGTGCCACCGATGTCATTGTGTAAGGACAAGCCAAGAGGAAGCTTGCCAGGGGCCCGTCCACATGGTGTATGCACACAGTAAGTGCTTAATACACGCAGCCTGTGCAGCGGGGCTGTTGGCGCTGTTCTCTGTTCTCCCATCAGTGCTTGGGCCGGCGCTGGGTCAGCCAGAGGCACCAGGCAGGATGGCCAAGGTGGCAGCTCTGAGGCCCTGGACACCCTTGAGCCACCTGCAGCTCCTGCTCCTGTGGATGTGACCTCCAGGGGACTGTGGCCCCATGCCCTGGGGAAGCTCAGCCAGGACCCTGGGCACCGTCCCCTGCCTGCTGGTCTGATCCTGTTCCCCTCCGAGTCTAGTCCCCTGGTCGCATTCTGTGGCCGCGCAAGGTGAAGGTTGCCCGAGGAGCTGTGGCCGCCTGTGTGACAGCGGGCACTTTCTCATTTTCCCCTCGAGTGGTTTCACGGCCCCTTCAACACACAGCGAGGACGCAGCATGAGAGCAAGCCCAGCAGCAGAGGGGACCAGGACCCTCCCTGCCCTGCCCCCACCAGAGAGAGGGCGGGTTTGCCACGCTGGCCCTAGCTATGGCCTGGGAGCCAGGAGGAGTGTCACCAAACACGGGGGCACACAGCCCCAGCAGCCCCCCCCAGACTCCTGTCTGGGAAACGGGGCAGAAAACTGCACAGATGCCCTGTTCCCATAGAGGTCTTTCCCCAAGTCGGTTCCCTGAAATGTGGGGTGTGGTTCAGCCTTGCAATTCCTTTGTCCTCTGGGGTACTTCCAGCACCCCCCTCCCCCAGTCTGGTCACCTTTCCCCTCAGGGCAGTGGGAGACTCGGAGCAATGCCTGTCCATGACATCTGGGTGGCTCTGTGCCCGTTCTCCAGGATCAAAATTGAGGCTCGGAGAGGGACGGTGACTTGCCCAGGGTCAGACAGCCCTGAAATGGCAGATTTCAGGCTCTAAATCTGTCTGATCACAAAGCCAGTGCTCTTTCCAGAAGGTTCTCTGATGAGCTGTGGCTGTTGTGACATCAGCTTCCCTTGGGCTCTCCAGCCCCACTGCTGTCAATCAGCACCAGGATCCAGGAGAGAGGTCCTGCCCCTCCCAGCCTGTGGGTGGCCCCTCTGGGTGCTTCCCCTTCCCTCTGGGGCTCCTTGGCCTGACCAAGCCCAGCTCCTGGGTCCCCCTTTCTTATATAAAATATTTGACCATACCTTACCGGCCATGATTTTAGGGGGTGATAGAGGCTCTGTTCCTCTAGAAGGCCTTAGAATATCTCCTGATCTGAGCAAGCATCTTCACTAGGAGATTTTGTGGTGGCCTTGGCATGTTTTTGGAGGAGACGGCTTTGAGGGGGGAGCATGCCAACCGCCATGCACCAGAGAGTGTCACTCAGAGGTCTTGGGTTTTGGGATCCGTGGATCCATCCGCCTGCAGTCCTTCCTGCACCCTCTGTCATTATGGCCTAACGTCCTCACTCCATGGGTGCGTCCTCCCCCAAGCAGAGGGGCCCATGGAGGAGAGAACCCTTATGGCAAGGGCAGAAGATGGTTGGTCAGAGCTGTTACTTATACTTTTATATAAGAAAGAGAGATCTGTGGGGATGTAAACTTAAGAAATAAGCCTGAAAGAAGGGTAGAACATCCTTTTAAATGTTGGCAGCGCGGTCTTCCATCTCCAAACGGTGATAGTGGACCTGTATGGGCTTAGAGGCCAAAATATTAATCTGTTCTCTAATAAATTGTACCAGCCTGTTTATAATGCAGGGTCCTATGGACACCATTAAAAGCAAACCCAACAAAGGGCCTAATAAGGGAAGAAGGTAGGGTAGAAATCCATTAATCCCAGTCCAGAGGGGATTTTCAAATAGTTCCCTTCTTCTCTTTTCTAGATCTTCTTGAAGCTACTTAATTTTAGTGCGTACTATGCCTGATTTATTGGCATAAAAGCAGCATCTTTCCCCTAAGGCCAAGCAAATACCTCCCTGGTTAGCTGTCAGCAAATCTAAGCCTCGTCTGTTTTGAAGGACCACTTCTGCCAGGGAGTCTATTTGGTCCTGTAAATCTTTAATAGTTCCTGATAGAGTTTGTACATCATCTATAAGTTGTTGAGATAGGCGACAGTAAGAGTGTATAGCCGTGCCTAAGCCAGCTGTACCTGTGCCCACAGCAGCTATTATTCCAAGGCTGGCAAGGAGTGGTAAGGCCTGTATTGCCCGCCTGTGTCTTTTGACTAGGGTGTCTAGGCTAGGAATGGGTAGAGGTTCATCTCCTGGGACAATAGTTATATCAGGGAGTAATAAGGCAAGAACACAGCCACCGGTCCAATTCGCTGGAAGCCTGGGGAAGGCTGAGTTTCCTCCACACATAAAAACTGTGCCATTGAGTGGACAAAGAGATGGGGTGGGTGAGGGATAATTTTGTACTGTTGAGCAATTTCCAAAGGAAGTAACTCCAACATCAATATCATAGGTATTATTCTGCATTGCGGCTAAAAGACATGATGTAAAAGTGCCTATAGGCTGTACTTTAAAAGGAAATCCAGGTTTGCATGTATTATCATTGTCTATGATAGAATTAATAGGAACTGCCATAGGCATGATTGCCCCTGTTGTCATGCAGAGCCAGCAATCACCAGCAAGGGTGGGGTTGGAATTATTAAGCAAAGAGAAGGTAGTTTCCAAAATATCTAATGTATTGGTATCTAAATCTGGGAGCTGGGATTTAGGCAGCATTAAGGGATGATATGTGAGCTCAGGGATTTGGGGTTTCAAAATTTTGATTATCTGAAGATGCTTGACAGCATCAGTGGGTCCTCCACCATCAGAGACCCCTGTAGGGTCCTTAATGGGCCAGCAGGAGGGTTTACCAACAGGGAGCCTCAGAAGATCAAAGGCACCAAGACTCCACAAAACCCTCATTTTCCTCCTCAGTCTGGCTCCCTGACGCCCCATCTCCTCCCCAGCAAGCACCCCCCAGAGTCCTCTGTGTTGATTTGTCTATGGTCTCTTCATCCCTCCCCCAGCTAGAAGGTTCTATGAGGGTGGTGTGTTACCTTGGTCCTGGCTGACCCAGACTCAGAGTGACAGAGCCCACGCTCCCCGCCCTGGGCCACCAGAGCCCTGTAAGGGGCGTCATCTTTCCCCCACTTCACAGAGGAGAACACTGAGGCCCGACGGGTCCAGCACCCCTTGGTCAGCAGGGTGGAGGACCAAGCCTCCACCACAAGGGCACCCACACACAGAGCCCCCAGGGCCCCTGTAGTGACAGGGCCATCCTCCAGGAAGGAGGGAAGGCTGGAGAGTGGCAGGAAGCATTGCCTGCAAAACAAGATTAAAGGGAAGAAAGTTGGGCAGAAGTCGGGGTGGGCTGTGCTGCTTTGGGGTCCCTGGCCACCACCCACTCCGCACAGGAAGGGCTGGTGGCCGCGGGGCCTGTCTTTGTGGAAGGCAGGCTGAGATCCTGCCTTCTCTCTGATTGACACTTAAAAATTACTTAAAAATTACCCAGCTGAAAGTGTGGAGTCTCTGACCCCTGAGTAACATCTTTGGCAAGCTTGAGATTTCCAGCATTTTGTCATCTAATTGTTACCGCTGTTGACCAGTGACGAGTCCTTGCTTCCCCAATGTTGAAGAATAACACCAGAGAAGCACAACGAGGCAAGGGCAGAGTAGAAATTAGAAGTTTATTAAAGGACAGCAGAAAAGACTTCTCCTGGAGGAAGAAGGGGACCCAAGAGGTGGGATCCTTGGAAGTGTGGTTGTTTCCCCTTTTTATAGTTCTTTCAGGGATGCAATGTAGGTTGGAAGACCCCAGGGGTGGGACACATGTGGGCCAAAGAAGTAATCTGGGCCAGAAGGAGTTCATTAACATTTCTTTGGGATGGACTTTGGGCCTAGGGCTTTTCTGGGGACTTCATTAACATTCCATGGGTTGTCCTGCATTTCCGGAATTTATTCAACATGGCCTCCATTTTAGATCTTACTCAATATTAGACTGGATCCCGATTTACATAACTACACTGACTACCTAATTTTAAATCTGGCTTCATAATTACTACAAATCCCTTGGAAATTCACTGGCTGGTGAATTTTTAATGCGGGGCAATTTCAATGTGATGCACGGCCCAGATGGGCTCCCGCGTTCTCACCTCTCTCTTCCTCTCTCCGACCCTTCCCCTCCCCCCCTTTCTCTTTTTTCTTTTTTTGGTCTCACAAACTTCTGAGTGAGCTTACAGGACCCAGGAGTTGGGCAGAGCTGTTGCAAAGTCCCCTCTGTCCATCTGACCACGGGGCTACCGCCTTTGGCCACGTACTCTCCAACCAGAAGCCTGCAGAAGGCCTCTATCCTGCACCCTGTGTATGGCTGGTGTCCCCCTGCCCCCTGCACATTGTCCCCAACCAGTGTCACAAGCAAGGTATACCAGTCAGCCCCCTCCTGCAGGACCCATCTGGCTGGTGGTCACTGTCCCTGGGAGGGCTGGCTGGTGACTATCTGCAAGGCCAGGGACATCACTCCACTCTTGGGGACAGCGAATGTTTGGCCCCTCCATACTTTAGGTCCCTGAAGAAGGCTGCCCAGAGTGGAGACATGTTTGCACATAGAACACTGACACAGCTGCCAGCCCCCCCCCCACCCCAAGGAGGACAATGGGGTCTTCAGCCCAGAGGAAGCCAGACCTGCTGGGATCCTGCAGAAGCAGAATGATCTCCAAGCCCCAAGTGGGAAGTGGCCCCTGGATGAGAAACATGGGTCCCCTCTCTGAAGTCACCCATTCCTGCATGGCTTGAACTCTTCCCTGATCTTCATGTCTAAGCTATTGTGTGTAGATACAATTCCTATTTCTAAATGCAAAAAAAAGAAAAAATGCCTTCTAAGCTCTGTACCCAGACCAGCCCCCATGAGGCCTTTCCCGCTGATGGGTCTGAAGTTGAAAAACCAGCCTCTATCTCAGAGCAAAGCCTGTCCAAGGAAGGGACATAGCATGGCCTTTGTCCTTGGAAAGACCCACAGAGCACTCCTAAGCACATTACCACCCTGCTGAGTTGTTTATCTACAAATAACAGGAGAGATCTGCTGTGCCAGGTGTCCCTGACTTAGTCAGGCTAGGTGGGGATCCATAGCAGCCCCCTAGCAGCCACCAATCAGCATGAGACAGGGAAATACCTGGGATGCCAGTGGTTTATGGTGGTTGATAACAAGTTGGGAAACCATGTAGTTCAGCACGTACACACCTCTTGGCTCAAACCAATCAGTTCAAATGAATACCCCTTTTGTACTGACCTATCACCTCTACCCAACTTGTTCCCACCAGTGAATGTGCTAATCATGTTTTAGAGTTGTTATTTGATTTTCCCGCGGTGTGGAAAGATTTGCTAAGGGATGCTATGATGTATGTGAAGTCCCTGCCCTCCCCAAAGAATGTATAAAACTGCTGCAAACCCTGGGCTCGGGGCCTCTCAGCGTCACCAGTTGCTGTGTGTGCCCGTGGAGGACCGAGCTAGCTCACAATAAACACCTCTTTGCTGCTTACATGGATCTTGGGTCTCTGGTGGTTTTTGGGGGTCCTGAATTCGAGCATAACAAAGTCCCTGGCCCTGTGCCTCCCAAGGCCCACTGCCCCCGCCCTGCCCGGGAGCGGGCCCTGCCTTTCAGTTCACTTGCTTATACATGTAGGTGGCTGATAAACCACTGGCCCCTCTCCCCAGGGACCTTCTCTTACAGGAACAGGTTGTATGAGAGCGACAGCTACAGAAGCGTCTCCTGTCGATGGCGGGGGAGGCACTGGTCCTCGTTCCTCTTCTTCTGATTCCTCCTTTGGTTTTGAGGTCGCACTGCTGCAGAGAAAAGGCTCCAGCTTCCCCGGCTCCGGCAGAGGCCTGATGGATCCCCGGAGCAGGTGCGCCCAGGCATCACCCATCACCCATCACCCACGGGCATCCCCAGGGCCACCAGACCTGCCACAGAGGAGGGTCCTGCCCTTGTGCAGAGCAGGCTGCCTCTGCAGTGCCTGATAGTTGCCCTCTGCACCCAGAGACTCCCCACCCCAGGGGCTGGAGGTGGCCTTTGAAAGAATTCCCCACGCAAAGACACTTCGCCGGGAGAATTCCAATTTTATTGCAAAAAGCTGTGTGCCTATATAGAACTAAGGGGGAGATGGTAGGGCTTAGATAAATGGCAGGCAACCCATTTATTGGCAAGTTCTTCCAGATATCAGCTCCGGAGTCCAGGAATTAGTTCTCATTGGAGCTAAGGTTCCCGGCCAGCGAGATTTGCAATTGGAGCCCTCGGGAGAATTCACAGGGGCGCCACTGCAGAAAAGAAGAAGTAGGAAGAAGAGGTCCTTAGGCGCCATGTTGGTTTTTTTTCTCTGGGGTATGGCTGCTGTTTATACTTTTCCCAACAGCCTTGACCTCCTGGATGCTCAGAGGTGGGCTGGAGAAGAACCTGGACCAGGGACAGCTTCCAAGGAGCAAGCATGAGCTGGGCGTGTTGGCGCACACCTGTGATCCCAGCGGCTGGGGAGGCTGAGGCAGAAGGATCGCGAGTTCAAAGCCAGCCTCAGCAAAGCGAGGCCCTAAGCAACTCAGTGAGACCCTGTCTCCAAATAAAATCCAAAACAGGGCTGGGGATGCAGCTCAGGGTTCCAGTGCCCCGGGTTAAATGCCTGGGTCCACTGATCTTGCATCACCAAGAGGAGAGGCTGGTGGGTCCTTGTGCATAGACAGGAAGGACACCAGCCTGCTGCTTGGGGTGGCCCAGGAGGAAACGGGGTGGAGAACTGCCTGGGCTTTGCCCAGAGGCCCTGGAGGGGATCTGCACAGCACCTTTGCAGAGACTGGCCCCCGCTTATCGCTCCACACACTCCCACCCCCTCAGTTCTTCCTTCCTGTGTAACTGACGCGCTCCAAGCCCAGAATATTCCAGAGGCAAAAATGGAGTAAAGGAGGGTTTGCAGGGGTTTGGGAAAGAGGAAAGACTGGTGGAAATGACCTCTTCAGGGAGGTGCCCTGAGAGGGAGGCCTGCAGCCAGGAGCTGCCAGGGAGAAAGGGGTGGCCCAGGGCTGCTCTGTGGCAAACCCATGTGTGTTTTGTGTAAAGCACAGCGTGGTCCCCTCCAAGCAGTGGCCCAGGCCACAGAAGCTAGTAATGTCACCGTCCCACTTGACAGCATCTCTAGCACTAAGAAATGTCAAGAAAAAGTCGGTGTAGACCTCATTCAGGGAAGAAAAAGCATGTTTTGGAGGAGGTGGACATGCAGCTTAATCAAGTGGACATGGGAAGGATAAGCAATCTGGTGTGGAATGGCATGAAAGGAGGCACAGAGGCAAGTGGGCTCAGTGGCATTGTTACCGCTGTTGACCGGTGACGAGTCCTTGCTTCCCCAGTGTTGAAGAATAACACCAAAGAAGCACACCGAGGCAAGGTCAGAGTAGAAATTAGAAGTTTATTAAAGGACAGCAGAAAAGACTTCTCCTGGAGGAAGAAGGGGACCCAAGAGGTGGAATCCGTGGAAGTGAGGTTGTTTCCCCTTTTTATAGTTTTGGTGATGGAATGTAGGTTGGAAGGCCCGAGGGGTGGGACACAGGTGGGCCAAAGAAGTAATCTGGTCAGGAAGGACTTCTGAGTCAGCACCTTTTTGCTGGGGGCTGTTCATTAACATTTCTTTGAGGTGGACTTTGGCCTAGGGCCTTTTTGGGACTTCATTAACATTCCATGAGTTGTCCTGCGTTTCCCGGAATCATTGCCAGCATGGCCTCCATTTTAGATTTCACTCGGCATTAGACCCTATTTATCTAACTACACTGACTACCTAACTTTAAATCTGGCTTCAGCATGATGGGCACTAGCCATCTCTCTGGGCCTAGCCCAGCCCCGGGGGTACCCCTCCCTGGACCATCTACTACCACTTCTTCATGTCACCCAATCTTTTTATGTCCCCCAACTATCAACTGCCACTCTGCATTTCCGCCTTCTGGTTCAACCATAAGCTCCCCAAATATCACAATTGACATCACTTTCAAACCTCACTTGGGTGGAGGGAGGCCCCTGGGGCTCTGCTTTCCTGCCTGTGCACCTGCTGGCTGCCCTTCCAACTTCAGCCTGTGTGACCAGCAGGAGGCGCTGGCGGGCGGAAGAAGCCGGTGTGGCCCCTGCCGGTGACGCGTGGTAGTGGGCCCTGCACCCTGGTTCTCTCCTGGAGGCCAGGGATTCCGACCACCCCTTTGCACTGCAGTGAAGTTTCTCAGACTTCTTCTTGACTCTGTCCCTCAAGGAGATTTTTCGGGTTGTTTCTTCCTAATCCCTTTCCCCTGTGAACCTAATGCCACAGAGACCCTGAACACCTACTATGTTCTGTTCGCATTTGCGCTTCATACATAAAAGGAGCAAGGCTGGCCACATCTCCAGGAGGCAGGGGTGGTGTCCACCCCACTGAGAAGGCGTGAGCTCTGGGTGCCAGGACGTCTGTCCCCCACCCAGGCCTCTTCCAGGCAGAGGCAGCGATGGCTCCACCTGTCGCCAGCCCCCAAGGTGCTGTGCTCTGCTCTCTGGGGTCTCTGGATGTGCACATTCATCCCTTCATCAAACCCTCAATACCAGTCCTTCCCGGTGGAGATTCGGTGACTGTGCCCAGATCGCACCACAGGAATGTTCTGGAATGTTCTGGAAGCAAGGGCTGAGGTTTGGGAGCCATCCCCAGAGGCCTCTGATGGCTGCCCTTCCCTCTGGAGGCTGGAGCCCTGTGTGGCTTGCTCTTCCCTCTGTGGCCAACGGCCCTGCAGCCCTGGGGCCCAGAGTGGGGGAGCCCCAGAATCTGTGGCTGCATCTGTGCTAGGAACCCGCCTCTCCCACTGCCACTCCCTCCCACAGAGACTCGTATTCGCCTTCCTGTGGCCCCTGAGGATGGTTCTCAGCATCTTTTCCTCATGGGGCATCTCTGCTCTCCCATGGGACCTGTCATTTTAACAATGTCACAAGCTCACTCTGATGACAATGAGGCTCTTTCCTGCCCAGGAGCCGTTATTTGCCTCATTTCTGCTCCCACATGCGTCTACATTTTCTCCCTTTGTAATCAGCCCAGTTTTCTGCCCAGTATAAACCGGTAATTTGGTGCCTCTCTTTGGTGCAAAAAGATCCACTAAAGGAATCCGCTTCCTTGGAGGATGGCAGGAAGGGGCGCCCCCTGGTGGCCATGCTCAGCGGCTCCGCCATGAACTGCAGCAGTTCTGCTCTGGCAGGGAACTTGCTGGGAACACCAGCCTTGCCCAGACCCCAGTGTTTGTGGCTTTAAAACTGGTGTGTGGGTATGTTTTGTTTTAAGCAGGAGAATAGTTTTCCCAAAAAACTCACAAGATGTGAAGCCCAGGAAGCCTGGGAAGCCTGGTCTGATTAAATGCTGGGTGGGAAGGGTGCATGCCGACCCTCACCCTCCTCCACCCGAGGTCCCCTAATCAAACAGAGACCCCACTTCACAGTCTGTTACTCAAAAAGTAATAGCTGATGTTTTCTGGACTCTGTGGATACATTGCACTGTTTGCTAATTTATGTGATTTTTAGTGCAGGCTGCAATAGGTTAACTGAGCCCATCGTGCAGACAAGGAAATACCAGCGACTCAGGAGGCTGAGGCAGGAGGATCAAGAATTCACAGCCAGCCTCAGCAACTTAGTGAGACTCTTTGTGTAAATAAAATACAAAAAGAGCTGGGGATGAGGCTCAGTGGTCCAGTGTCCCTGGGTTCTATCCCCTATACCGAGAGAGAGAGAGAGAGAGAGAGAGAGAGAGAGAGAGAGAGAGAGAGAGAGAGAGAGAGAGAGAGAGTGTTAATGAACTTGCCTAAGGCCATATAATAAATGTGGTGCTTGGTGATAATCAAACAGCTGAGGGTGTGTGTGTGTGTGCGTGCACGTGCATTTTAAAAATTTTGGTTTTCATGGAAAATTCTGGGAAAATGAAGACCAAACCTCCTCAGCAGTGGTTACCTAGAGAGCGGGGAAGATAGCTGGGTCTGTCCTTGGTGAACCGCTTCTTGTAACATTTGAAATCTTAAATCAGAAAGAGAAAGTAGATCAAAACAGACCTCTGCTTTGCCAACCTGTGGAAGGCTCCGGACATGCCTGTGTAAAGGGGGAGGAGACAGAAACTTCCAGAAAGCCACAAACTAGGAGCCAAGAACTCCCTGGGCACAGCCGGCTGCAGAGCCAAGGGGGTGCTGGGTACCTGCCTCTGTCCCAGGATCCTCTAGGTGGGCACCCACAGGTGGGGACCTTAGGGACACACCCCCATGAAAAAAAAAAATCTCTGGCGGGTGCCAGGTCTCTGGGCACCACGTGGGGACAGAGGGGAGGACAAGAATTGGCAGGCAAGGGTGGAAAAGGGGCCAGTCTGTCCCTCCTCCTGGGCTCCTGGGTAATCACACAAGCCAGGAGCTCAGTCTCCAATGGCTGATGCGACGGGGCAGGATGGTGGTGGACGCCTCTAGCTGAGCAGAGTGGAATGCAGGGGCCCGCTGTCCCTCCATGGACCCATTAGGAGCCCCTGTCCTCCCCACTGAGGAGAGCCGGGCCTCTCCAAGTTTAATTAAGAGATCTGCCTCCTGGGCTAATCCTGTTATCACTGCCCCTGCTGACCACAGCAGAGGCCCAGCCTGCAAACCCAGAGGTCCTGGAGGGGCCTGAAAGCTGGAATCTGGGAAAGGGAGGGGTGGAGCCGAAGCCAGGCTCCCCCAGGGCCAGAATGCCTGCTTTTCAGAGTTCGCACAAAGGCCAGCACTAGGCTTCAATTCCATCCCGGGATGGGGTGGGGGTCCGCTAAGAAGCTTCAGGCTGGGGTGAACTTTGGCGGCTGCCCATCAGGGCACCACATTCCAGAGTGAAAGCCTCCAGGCACCCCACATTCCCTGCCCCCACACTCCCTGCCGGCCAGGGGCAGAGGGCAGAGGTGGACTGTCCCTCACCCAAGCACAGGGTTCTGGATAGGTGGAGCTTAAGTTTGGATTCTGTATTATATCAGCCATCTCCTGTGTGACTTGAGGCAAGTGACTTAACCTATCTGGGCCTCATTTTCATCTGTAATTCTTACCCTTACCGCAGAGATAATTGTCTGGGTCCCAGGCCCTCATCCCTGAATTTCTTGGAAGCAAGACTGGGTCTTAGACACAGGCCAGGTTGGGGGCACCCCAGGTGGCTTCCAGGACTTTACCTCTGTTGGCCTAATGTTGTCCCTAAGGGAGCGGTCTCAGTGGTACCCAGCCCTGAGGAGGTGACTGCTTCTGAAGGGCAGGGGCTGCTTGGGGTAAAGCCTTGGAACTGGGGAGGGGCAGAACCTGCGAGGTGGGGACTTGCCAGTGTGCCCTTTAATGATCCTGGAGTCCCCGACGTCACCAGCAGGTACCAGCGTTTTCTGTTCACCCTCTTGGTAATCTCAGCACCTGCTGTCACCCCCGACAGGTGAGGAAAAGGACACCCACAGGCCATGTGCAGCTGGGAGCTGGTCTCAAACCTGAGACCAGCTTCAAGGTGGCCCCTGCTCTTGTGTTGGTCTTCCTGGCCAGGGAGCCTCTCAGAACCTCTGTTTTCTCATCTGCCAGGTAGGAAGGACATGTGGTGCCTCCCTGGGGGGAATGGGAGGATGGAGCAACTGTCTGTGTGTGACTGTCAGGCAAAGCGTGTGGGCAGAGCAGCCTCACTGAGCGCCAGCCGGGGACCAGCGGGTTTGGCTTCTGCCACCATGGTCTCGAGAGGTCACCCAGAAATGGCAGCCCCAAAGCACTCCATAAAATCCAAGTGGTAGTTAAGCCAGGTTCTGAGTGATGGGGAGTAATTAGTGCACTTCCCACAGAGAGAAGCCCAAATGTCAGACAGTGCCAGGGCCATTAACACTGTCCTCTGCTGGCCACAGGTCCCACCTCCCTGCTGACCTTCTCCAAAGCGGGGGTGGGAGGAGCCCGTGGGCCTGGGGTCAGACGGGGGCCAGGAGCTGGGCTCTGTGCTACACAGGCTCCAGGCCAACCACCCCCAGCTCGGCCTCTCGCCAGGAGGTTGGGGACAGCCTGTCCCTGTCGGTGCATGGGGCTTCCCCCGGGGGAACGGGGCCGCAGGGGTGGGCAGGGGCTGCTGGCTCACCCCGTCCAACCACGGGAGCCATCAGCTCTGCCCACGGGCACTGCCGGGAGCAGGTCACTGTGCCTGGTAGACACAGGGTCCAAAGGCCAGCCCCATCCTCAGGGCAGCAGTGCCCCGTCCCCATGAGGCAGCACGCTGAGGCTGGACCTGGAGGAGACCAGATGCCTCCCCTGCACACGCAGTCACCCTCAAAGACTTGGGGTGACCCCTGGTCTCAGGCTCTGCCTACGAGGTTTAATGAAGATCGTAGGTGCTCAATAAAGGCTCGTTGAATCCACCCACTGTCCATTGTGCCAAGACTGCCGGAGAGGACTGTCATTATGGAGAGTCCAGTTGGGACAGATCTGAGTTCAGATCCTGGCTCTGCCATGCACCTGTGGCTTTGGATGTGGAGCCTCTCTTCTGAGATGGCCCTCCTCCTCTCCAACAGGGGCATGACTTTTCCCAGCCAATGAGGCACTGCCCTCAGCTCCTCCCACCTCCCAGCCAATGAGGCACTGCTCTGAGCTCCTGCCACTTCCCTGCCAAGGACCCACAGCTCTCAGCTCCGCCCGCTTCCCAGCCAAGGACGCCTCCTCTGAGCTCCACCTCTGCTTCCATTACTTGGGCACAGAAGACAACACGGGAGTCTAGGTTTCCACATTTGTCAAATGGGCTTACAAAATGGATTGTATTTTACAGATTTTTCGAGAATTAAATAAGATAAGGCGTGTAAATTGGCGTCAGTGCCCGCACGGCAAACACACCACACATGTGAACTCATTTGGTTATGCGGAAGCTCAAGGACAGGTGTACAGGCACATCTTTTCCGCCCTCCCTCTCTTCCTCCCTGCCTGCCCTCTTTTCTTTGTCCTCTTTTTCTCCCTTGTTCCCTCCCTCTCTAGCACAAGGGCCTATTCATATGCACCAAATCTAGTGCTGGAGGACACAGAACCCAGAGCCCATGGATGCATGATCCCACCAAGAGTTAATCCCTGCAAACCAGGAGCCCAGTCTCTTCTGCCCCACCAAACACATCCCAATCATCATTAGTCACGGCTTGTTGGACAGGAGGCTCCTCCCTGGAGCTTATCTCCCTGGCTTCTGTCCTGGGCCAGGTGGCCATATTTCACATTCTGAAAACAGATGACCCTAGGGTCAGGGAAATGAAAGGCCCATTCAACAGTGGGCAGGGGAGTCCACCAAGAAGGAGGGCGAGAGTGAGTCAGGCAGCCCTGGGCTGTGCCCCAGCGAATCTCCCTCTCCATCCCCAGGTCAGGCAGTCTGTGGGGCAGGATGGGGTAAAGCATCCAGCAGGGGCGGGGCCTTGAGGCCAGATTTGCATAGTTCCTGCTCCCATGATGCCCTGCTACAGGCCTGTCCAGCTGGGCTCCCAGGATGGGATTACAGTGAGAATGGGTAGCTGGGATTCCTGCCCTCCTGGGTTTACCTTCCAGGGGGGACGGGGCCACCCATAAACATGGAGACAAACAGATGAGATACATTCAGAGCCATAAGTGCTATAAAGAAGGGTGATTATAAAATATTGCAAAGGGGACAAAAATGACTTGAGGGAAATTACTTTTACATTTACTTACAGGTAAATGATAATCATGATAAAAAATAGTAGCTGCATTTATTGGGGGCATTTAAATAATACATGTAAAGTGCCTGGCATTTAGGAGCAGTATTATTTACGTGTGAGAGGCTGGTATCCCTCTTATTCAGTGTGGCAAACATCGGGCTGAATATTAACACATGCCATCTGTCTTTTTGTGGATTCCCCCAAAGCTTGAAATGGGGACGTGGATACAGGTGGTTTATTTGGGAGGTGATTCTGGGAATCACCCACACCTGCTTATTGTTTATAACAGCCAAAATATTTCTCTGAAATTGGCCTCTCTCTGCCTAAAATCCTCAAAGGTTCCCCGTGGCCCTCCTAACACAGACTTCAAGGTTTGGCCATATCTACAACTAGACCCATCTCTCTTTGCTTCTCTGCCCTCCAGTTGGCTTCTGCTATACTTAGTGCCACAGGGACTTTGCACATGCTATTCTTTCTTTGCTCCCTTGGCCTGTGAATTCCAGCTCAAATGTCCCTTCTGTGGCAACAGGGACTATGGAAGAGTTCTTACACCCTGAGTGTCACACACCTGTCCTTTGTAGAGTTGCCTCTGTGTGACCTGACATTTCATGGAGTAGTGCCCCATGGTCCCCCCAGCCCAAACCCAACAACCAGACCACAAGGAGCTCCTTGCTCTCATGCCACATGCTGGGTGGTTCCACAACCACATCATCTGAGACACTTGTTGAGGCCTTGCTGGGTACCAGCCAGATACAGGGCTGATCTCAGAGCCTGGATTTACTCTTTGCATTCTGTCTGGTTGGCAGGGGCCATTACTGTCCTTGTTTGATGTAGTCACTCAGGCAATATCTGGAAGGAACAGGGCTCAGTTCCTTTAGTCTCCATACTAAAGCAGCAGGGGGGTCCTGCAGTCAGACCTGTCTTCAAACTCTGGCTTGGTCTCGGGCTGACATTTGCTGAATGCTTCTTCTATGCTCAATATCTTGGAGCAAATGACTAAATCTTCCCCTAGAAGGGGAATTTATTCACTGAGGCCGATCTGAGGGGGCTCCCTGGGCCAAAATTGGAGGTGAGGCTACATCCTCTTCCAGTGTGGGAGAGAGTTCCGTGAGCTAGCATGCAGTAGGTAACAGCACTGCAGAAACTTTGGACTGATGCTCCTTATTAGGATTATTCATTGATATCCTTCCATTGGAAAAAAGCTTAATGCCACCTTTCGAGGTAAGGTCACCAGGTTCAAATCCTCCCGATGGTTAGTTACCAACAAATTCAGGGCCCACCATCTATCTGTGTTTGTAAACAAAGTGTACTTGACCCCCAGAGCAGGGTATTTGTCTACACCTGCTGTTCCCTCCCAAGGGCACAGCCCAGTAGTTGCAGTCTGGACCGTGTTGGGCTTCCCAAAGCTAAAATATTCACTATGTAGCCCTTAGCAGAAAGCGGTGGCTGACCCCAGGTCTAATTCAGGAAAAGCGCACTAAGAGGGTTATTTATGTTCTCTCTCCTTATTGAAGCATTTGGTTTTTAGCTTTTCTCCCATCCTCAGATATCTCGGACAATGATATTTCCATGTGGGAATAAGTCCTTTTAAGGTCATTTCTTTGGGGTGGCTGCCGGGCAGTGTAAATTCTACATGGATTAAACTTCCCCTGAGTGAATATCAGAGGATTGAAGAGCTTATTGTGGAGAAGAGGACCACAGACCACAGGTTAATTCCAACAAAATGAGAAACCTCTACGCAACAGATTCTTTGAATTCTCGTTGTCGCTCTGATTATATGATGAAAACCCCAGCTCCCTTCTTTCCCTAAGTGTGGAGCTAAATAGATCTTCTTTAGGAGTATTATAAGGAAATAGATGTTTTCTCCCCTAGTATCCTAACAACTGGAAAATTAAATTAACTGGCATTTGGATGTATTAGTGGCAATGTTAAAATTAGGATTTAGAGCCCAGTGACTGCAAAATCACATTGGTTGAGTATCCCTACTCCAAAAATCCCAAACCTGAAAGGCTCCAAAACCCACTTTTGAGCATCATGTCATCACAAAGGAAGTTTTGGAGTCAAAGTCCACATAAAAGAGATACCTGCATACCTGTATTCATAGAGGCACTGTTCACAATAGCCGAGATGCCCTTCAGTAGGTGAACTGATAAAAGAAGATAGGGTCTGTATGCACAGTGGAGTGTTATTCAGCCATAAGAGAGAATAAAAATCCTGTCATCCACAGGAAAGTGGGGTGATCTGGAGATCAATATGTAAAGCTAAGTTCGTTGCACCCAGGAAAAAAATACTGTGTTTTCTCTGCTAGGTGCAAAATAGAGAAAAATAAATAAAAACAAGATGATATAAAAGTAAAAGGGGACTCGTAGGGAAGGGGATGGGGACCACAGAGAGCAGGAGGAGAGATGGAAATTGGAAGGACGGATACAATCAAAGCACATGTACACATGTATAAAATGTCACAATGAAACCCACTAATGGTTCCAATGAATGTACATTCAAAATTATAATTTTTAAAAAAGTCCATCAAAAGAAGTTTTGGGTTTGGGATGTCAAATCTGCATTAGGAATGCTCAGCCTGTGTTCTTATTATCATTCAAGACAGGGATCCTATATTCTGAGCAATCACACCCAGCCTCTGGCTGCTGCTTGATAGGATCCCAATGGCCAATGGACTGACCATGCCAGGTGGGATGTCCAACCCCCTCTCTGTGAACTGTTTCTTGAGTGGTCCTCATGGTAGGCTCTGGGTTTGACTCTACTTTATGTCCCCAGTGCCTGGCACATAGAAAATCTTCAGTAAAGCTTGTTGACCTGGCCCAACCAGTGAGACCTTCCATGTGTGGGGCTCAGAGATCATGGAGAGGAGCCAGATGTGACTAGACAGGGCCTGGAAATGTCTCTCCACCCTTGGCTCCTTCTCTCCTGTCCAGGCCCCCAGAGCATTTGTAAATGGATGCTCCTCTCTGAGCCTCCAGCTGCCTCCCACCACCCCTTCCTGTCTTCAATGCCCACTCTGCCTCCTGCTCCAGAGACATCTGCCTTGGGTCCCCCAGGAGTCAGCTCCTCACCAGAAAGTCAGCAAATCTGCACGCCTGCAGCCTGGAAATATTGATTTCAGGCCAAGGTTGAATCACACTTTCTCCCGAGCTCCTCCCTCGGTCATCCCCCCCATCAGAGGAAGCCGAGCACTGTGCAGAAGGTTCTGACACCGGACTTTGAATCTGGACAGTAACTGGGAATCGGGGTGTATGGGGCGAAGGTGGGACGGAAGATAATAAATCCCACTTCGCGGAACCATCAGAGGAAGACAGACTTGAACAATGAACAGATGGTCCTCGCAGGCCACGATGACAGACATTTCAACTTATCACGCCCCGGCACTATATTAATGCCACAAGATTATAGTGTGGTTCATTAGAGGACATCTGTTGGCAATCAGCACAGAGCCACCATATATGATTGCTCAGAGTGCAGCCCGGGCTATGGGCAGGGAGATTCCATCTCTGCAGGGGAAAATGTCCAAGAGACACCGTCCCTGATGTATTGGGCTTCCCTGTGGCTCACTTCCCTCCTCCCATAAAAACAAGGACCTTAATTCAAATAGGCTCAGGAGCATCTGTTAGGAAGCGAGATACATTTCCAAGACCCAGAAGTCAATAGAAGTAATGGTGGTGTGAATAAAGACAACCCGGTAGAACTTAGTAGGTGCTCAGCACTAAGGGGCATTATCTCCTTTCATCCTCGTGTAACCCACGAGGGACTTAATATTGCCACCCCTCTTTACAGCCCAGGAAACTGAGGCCAGGGAAGGGAAGGAATTGTCACAAGGTCAAGTATCTAGTGATTCATGGATATGGTGACCCACTCTCCTCTTTTACCCAGACTGAGGGTTTTCCTGGGATGCAAGACTCCCCAGGTCGTGTCCTTGGGATGGTCCCAGGCAAACCTGGATGCAGCCCGACTCTGAGTTCATATCTGTCTGGTGTCAAAGCTCACCTCCTGATCCCTTCTGGGGCACTATCTCTTGTGATCTCGGCTCCTTACTATTTACCAAGACAAAGTGTTTTCTGAACACCTAGTATGTGTAGACACCACTGTGGGCACTAAAGACAAAATAATTGAAGGACTAGACAAAAAAAAAAATCTGAAAACCTCTGCTTCTCAGAGCTACAGCTGTAGCAACTCTCATATTTACTGAATATTCCCCTAGACTCCATATCCTCCTGAGACTACTTAAGTTTAATCATTAACAACAAGAGAACTGGAAGGGCCACCTTTCTGGTGTCCTGTCCCACAGAGTTCTGAAAAGGATCTGTAGCCACCTTCTAGGAAGGTGTGTACCCACAAGGCTCTTCCACTATATCATGTCCCCATGTCCCCTCTCCAGTCTAGAAATAGGACGTCCTGAGAGGCTATGTGATCAAAGGGCACACACTCAGAAGGGTTATAAATAGGGGAAACCGAGACTTGGGCAAATTCCTATGCACTGCAACTAGGAGAAGCCCTTGCAATTCAAGTGGTTTCACAGAAATACAATACGGGCTCCTGTATTGTAAGGATTTTGGAAACAGCTAGACCCAAGTTCAAAACCAAATCTTTCGCTCTCTTACTGGGTGACCTTGTTGTGCATGTCTTAACCTTATCATTTTTGATTCCTATAATAAGAGAACCTGCTCGAGGCGCCCGCCTGAAGCAAATTAACACATACAAGGACGCAATGAAGCGACCCACAGAAAGGACTTAATTACCAGGTCCTGTTGCTCTAACTCACTCGATCTTTCTGCCACCCCTAGCTTTTGAGGATTACCCTGGTTCCTGATGGGGAAACTGAGGCCAGCAAAGGCAAACGAACCAATCCAGAGTTCAATGATAGTGTCCCAGCTGGAGTTTGGACCCAGGGTGGTGTGGATTAAAGTATGATAGTTTAATAAGGACTTAGATCAAAGCACAGATGAAAACCCCCACCTCCAGCTATCCAGAGAGCACCCTAAGTTAAAGGAAGCAAACAGCACTCAGGTGGCTAGAGGATGATGGTTGGGGTGACAGGAAGGAGCCAGGGGCTGAGATGGCTTTGTTAGCTGGGGGCTGGTCAGGCTCTGGGGAGCCCAGTCAACTGCTGTTTGTATCCGAGGGCCATTTGTCCACATGGAATACGTTCGAGAGTGGAAGGCCATGCGGGGGACAATCACAGGCAACAGGGGGGAGCTGGGCGTACAAGCAGCACCTGGGCTGGAATACCTCCAGGAGCTGCTCCTGGGGCCAACTGATGGGCATTTGGGAGGAGGGCAGCCAGTCAGTGGGCGTGAGGGTCACCCCAGTGGGGAGGGTTAAAAGGACCCTCTCTGGCTTCAGGGCTGTCTCTGCTCTGCTCTTGCTCTGAGGTGGGACTGGGTGCGGGTCGTCTTGCTGGGCTCTCTCTCTCTCTCTCTCTCTCTCTCTCTCTCTCTCTCTCTTTTGCTGTTCTACTGCTTGGGCAAAACGAGAAGCTCAACATTTTCTGATCCAGGGAAGGAAAAAAGAACACTGAGCTTGTTAGAGACAGAGGGACGTTTAAAATCTGAATCCAGGGGATTGAGCAGTGGAGGGACGGTCTGTCTCTGGAGCAAAGTTTCCCTGGGCTCTGGCCTCCTTGTGAGCCAAGGTCTAGGGAGGGGGAGGACCAAGAGGGGAGGGAGCTGAGCCATTTGGGGGGGTCACACTCTCCTAGTAAAAGCTTCCTCTTACTCCACTCTCAAAAGCATCTTCTCTGCTTCTTAGTCTAGTTGCTCAGAGTCTAACCTGCAGGGGGACTTACTGAACTTACCTACCTGCAGGATCCTTGTGGGACATAATGGCGCATCCCAGGAGGCTGGGTGACAAGAACAGGAGCCCTTCTGGCTGATCTGCCAGGTGACGTGCTCTGAGCTCACAAACACCATGTTCCTAGCCTGGGCTCCTCACACATGCAGCTTGCCTTGAAGCTGTGTTGCTCTCTACCCTTGCAGGGACGCTGGGCTCTGAGCCCACCAACTGGAGTGGGGGAGGAAAGAGAAGGCCCAGGGCAGGATTCTGGCCTGTGTTTAGTTAGCAGGGTTCCTTTCTTTTTCAAAAAGTGTCTGTCCTGAACCCCGTGAAGCTCGACTCATAAGCATCTCTCTTCCCAAGTCTGTTATACTCGAAGCCGGTTCTGGCCTAGGGACTGATGGGGTGGGGGGGACCTTCTAAACTTATCCTGCTCGAGGAGGGCTGGCCTGCTCTGGAGCATCAACTCGAGTTGCCCGAGGGCCTCTGGAGAGCTCTCGCCTCTCTGCCACTCCACCAGCCCTACAGTGACTGTAGTACCTAGCTTCCTTGCCTGAGTGACAGCACTGCTCAAAAGACAGTCTCGCTCTAGATCACGGGGCTGACTCTCTGAAGCCGGGAAGGCCTGGCTTCACCTCCAGGAGCTAACGTGGGGGAGAACTCGGAGGGCTGAGCCTACGGTGGCCATTTTATCACCTCCTGGGTCTGAACAGTGATCCCAGCTACTGGGGAAGCCCTGGCTGGATCCTAAGTCCATCCACTTGCCTCTTTGCTTCTGACTTGAATATTTTCTCCTGTCTTGCAATCTCAGCTCCTTATATGCTGGAAAGGGAGTTGGGAGCCCAAGATGGCTCAAAACTAAAGCTTCCACTTACAAGCAACAGGGGACCCTGCAGCAAGTGAGGTCTCCCCTAGGAAGGGGAGGGGGCCGGGCATGGGGCACCTGCTCTGGGAGGAGGTAGCCTTGCCTTTTTGGGCTGCAAACCCCAAGTCTTAAGCCCTGGGGAAGCTGCTCTGGGGGCCGGGGGCAGTGTGGTTAATGTCAATGTGTTAGACTTCCTCCAAGCTCAAGGCTCCAGTACTGCAAGTCCTGCTAGTGAAGTCTACACATGGAGTAAATAATCAGGGACCACAAACCTGCAGGTGCAGTGGGTTAACCCCGGAGCTCCTGGGAGCCTTGCTCCTTCTCATGCTCGCCCCTCCACCCACCTGTGGATCAACTTCCAGTTACAAGAAGCTCCAGGAGAAAAACCTGCATCTTACCTTGGCAAGGGGGAACCCTGAGGTTCATCTTTACCTCTAAATGCTCAGGATCACGGGCCTGACTCTCTGAATCGGGTCTCTGCAAGAACAGTGATGCAGCAGACAGTGTTGTGATGGACTCATGATGCCCATCCAGGATCGTGGGGCTCGACTGGGTCTCTGGAAATCCTAACTAGAACAAATAATGGCGCAGGAGATGCTGCGTTAATCACACAATGGGCTTGCACGTCCAGCTGCAGTGAGGGCTCTATTCAGTATGGTGAATGAAGCCAGCCTCTCCATGGAAGAGGGTGCCCATGGCAGGACATTCTTAAGCAACTTGCACACTGATGGGGATGCTCAAATGTTCCACATAAGCCTTGCCACATCTCAGACAATGGACAAAGCTGTCCACCACAGGGGCCCTAGAGCCAGGAGGGAGCTTCGAGGACCTCTTGACCAACTTGGTGTGGTTGTGCCTGGGACTTGTCCATGTTGGAATCTTCCTGACCCTCAACTATGAGGTCATAGTTCCCCCAATTGCAGCCCTTGAAGGGGATTTCAGTTCATCTCCTATCTGGTCTAAAACGAGATGCCAGGTCAAGCAGTAAGGAGGAGTCCTGGCCTGAGCTGGCTTCAAATCCTAGAAGCCTTTTCCTTAATGAGAAGGCATACCTACCCCACGTGTGCTGCATGGGGGTCGGTGTCTGGGATCTGCAGGTATGTGGGCCTCTTAAGATTTTATGCCATCTTTCTAAAACGAGCTGTCTCCTAAAGAAGCTGTAGCCCTTGGCCTTACAAAAGGTCAAGGAAGACGATTATCTTTGACCTTGCTCCTAACCTTGAGCAGGCTCCTGGTTGAAGTTCTTAGCAATAAGCTGGGATCATCTAAAGGACTAGGACTTCTACTGGAGAAGTGTGCCTAAAGCCTCAGGGCTTGGTGTTAACACCTCCAGGACTAGACAGTGGGCATGTGACGTCCTGATCCTGACTTCCCTCCCCAAACCTGATGCCCTGTAAGTGAGCTTTCTTACCTATCAGGACAGTCTACTAAAACACTGAAAAATCTTACGATGGGGGACAGGGTGGGGGGGAGATGCCCGGGTGCGGGGGAGATGCCCTTCAATGCACCACTCCAAAAATGAGGTCACCTGCACCTTCCAAGCTACAGGAAGAATGTCTGCCATGCTGAATCTTGCTTCCCCTTGAGGGGGACCAGTGCCCTGGCCTCCTACTGCAAGTGTCCTTAAATCTCGACCTGTGAAAGTGAAACCTGGCCAGCGTTTATGGGTCAGGCATACGGGTTTGTTAAGGTGACCTGAAGCACAGCTTAAATGACAAAACAAGGTGGACTAATCTGACCAGGCTCCCCAGTGGGGCCATATGGGAATCGGCAAGTACCCTAGATGTTTGATGAGGACCATTTATCTGTTGGTCCCCATCTTCCACTGCCTAACAGCTGGAGGGGGGGCTTACTTCTGCATCTGGAAGTCACATAGCCTTCCAGATAGATCACCTCTGGCAGGAATCTAAGGGGCTGGGGAGACCCTGTCCCCCTGCCTCGGCCTGCCTGTCTTGGCCACAGCTAACAATAGCCATGAGGGTGCACACATCATGCATCATGCCAGGTTGTCCTTGAGTGCACTGAGTCCCTTAGAAGCAGAAACTGTCCCTCCAGTTAATGCCACATGACAGCTGGTAGCTCTCAACTCTGACTCTAAAGCAGTTGGGGCCAGTATCCCCTGAAGGTCCTTATTCAGGCTGAAGTTGGTCTCTTGATGACTCTCCATAGATGATCTGTCTTCCTGGTTATTCTTCTGTAAGAACCATATCAAAAAAGGGAATTCCACCTAAACTTCTGGGGCTTGACCAAGTTCATAAGCCATGGTCTGTATCTTCAAACCAAGCAGTGGTTAAGGGTTGACCTAAGTACCCCAAAAGGACGACTTGAGCTGCTGGTTGGGGCCACTTGGGTGCTTAAATGGGCGGTTAGGACTCTGAGTCTCCTGATGCTAGGTGGCTAGGATTTGCTGGAGGACATAGTTGGCTTTCCTGTCCCAAGGGCAAGATATCAAACTAGTTACGACTTCCAAGAGCTGTAAAAACTTGTTTCTTGCAAGAAGCGGTGGCCTGGGACTGCTCTACAGGACTTTGGGAGCCCAAGTGGAAATCGTGTCCTGAGACACCTAATGGATTTTAATTCAGACTAAGCTTAGTATCTATCCTGGGGGAAAAATACTGAACCTGTAAATAGTCCCAGTAACTCACGTCAGAGAGTGGCCCTTGTCGGGTCCCAGTGGTTGCACCTTAAGGGGTGGTGTCATAGGGACATGGCTGCACTGATCACTGGGAATCTTGTACCTGTGAGCCGTTCTGAATGAACATAGTGTCCCCACTTATCCTATTCCTATATCTCCATAGACAAATAATTAGTACTTATCAAAAGAACTAAATGTGAACTTAGCTGTGTGGGGACTTGTGACTGGGGTATAAACTTGCAGTCTTATCTGGCAGTCTACTGCCTTGGCTAAGGGCCATCTTCTTGGTATCCCCTGCAGTGAACTACACCCACCTTAGAAGCTGGACCTCTCCAGAAGCTATAAATCCGTATACCTCATGGAGAGTGCTTAACTGTGAACATCCCTCTTTCTTGTCAAGAAGCATGACCATGGTATGTTCTAGAACATATGTTCTAGAAACATAATCTGTAGAAGTTCAAGACTTGCTGATCTTATTCAGGTCTTGCAATCAGGACAGGGAGTTGACCTTTCAGGTGTGGGGAGGGCAGTTGGCTCTATGATACTAGAGCCACTGACCACTGTTTATCTGGCCTTTCTGAAGACTTCTTTGAAATGCCCATCTCCAGAGCTGCTTAATCCCGGCTCTCAAGAGGTAACTTCTAGGACTGGACCAAAAGTGGGGTCGATCTAACACCCTAACAAGACAGCCTGACATATCCTCCCTTGCCCTGTGAACCCATATTGACCCTTCATAAACTGCCCGGACTTGGTATCTGAACTTCATGACCTCGTTTCAAGGTTTACTTACTAATCAGCACAGTAGTAGCAGGTATTGCTGTCAAATTTGGCCACAACTGGCTCTGTTTGGAGAAAATAACAGACTAGTTGTGATCACAATTCCTGGGTTAGAACCCCTGAAGCTAAGCCCAGAATTTACGTGTCTCAGTGAGGGGTGTAGGAGGCTGAGCCAGACCCAGTTCAGAACTTATCAAATATACCTTAAACTTAGTCCATGAAGAGGCTCTTTCCTTGTCCAATGTCCTTTCTTTAAACCTGGGAATCCATATCCAATAGGAACCTGTCCTTCCCACAAATCCTCAGTGGTCTTGGACTCAGATAGTTCATGTAGATGGGGCAGCCTTTGGTCACAGATTAATGCATGAGCCCCTGTAGCTAAAAACTAACCAGAAAAATTAAACCACTTAAGATGGAAGCTTACGGTGGCGGGGAGGGAACACTTCAAGGAAACAGCATCAAAGCCTGACTCTGCCATGTTGTTGAGCCACAAGCCATCAATATATCAGGATGCCATTAAGCTGAAACTTGAGTCCCAGGCTAACGCATTATCAAACGAGTATGAACTGTCCCTAAAAGGACAGGTCCACACAAAGTCCAAGGACCGCCACCCACCGAACATCATGCAAGGGACTCCTTGTGGGTAACAGGAGGCACACTGACAAGGCCCTCCCTCTGAGGAGAGCAGCTGTTTGTCTGCACTCAGCAGTTTATAGCCACAAGAGGACTCTCACTAGCTGCTCGGGAGTCTGAGCTGGGGTGGGGTTGACGGCAGACACACGCGCTCATGGTCAGCTAAGCAGCCTTGCCTCCAAAACTAAACTCAGAATCCCCAGATAAAAGGCTTGTAAAATGGCAAATGACCTGAAGTGGCAAACCTGATGCCAATAATCCCTAAATCCAAAGGCAACACCATCAAGTGTTTGGGGTTAGCTTTGTGATCTCTGCTTAAACCATCTGGTCTAACTACATACGGTGCACTAAAAATCCTTCAGACATCACTTGGGATACCTGGGGGAGTCCAGGTATGGATTAGGATGATGGGATGCTTCACTCATGGCCTTGATCCCGTACAATGGGATGTTCCACAGACTTCTTGACCAAGAAGTTTAAGGAGACGGACTTGAGTAAAGCCTGATGGTCTATTTTTGCAATAGGAACCATAGTTGGAGGTTCTGGCTTTAAGGGATGTCGTCATCTCGACACACACCTCAGGTCCTAAGCTGACCTGGAAACGTGACACTAGCATGCCCTGGGAGGGGGTCTTAATGAAGTGTACCACCTGGGGTGCACATAGGGCATCCCTGACAGGGCTAGTGGATGAAGGACTGCCCTGGAGACATTTCCATCTGAATTTGGCCTCCAGATGAGAAGCTTACTCCTAGCTAATCCTTTTTCTAATGGGCATAAGATATCCTGGGACACAACTGGATACTTTCTTGCAAGTAGGGAAAAGGGAAGCCACTACCCAGAAACTTACCACCTACTGCTATAGAACGTCCTTGACCTAAAGAATGAATCAGGCTGTGTCAACACACAACAGGTGGCTCCAATGTCAATCTAGCTTCCTGACATGATTGTCAGGTCACCCTCCTCCTCTGGAGCAGTTTGGGTGCTAGGGCCCACCATTCTGGTCTATTCAGCGTTGCCAACAGGGCCTCTCGCCTGAGTTGCCACTCGGCTGTCCCTGTTGCTAAGGACTTTCTAAAAGGAGTTGCTGACTTAACGGGACCAAGGGCTGTCTGACCTCCAGACTTCTAAGGAGGCCCTTTCCTAGGGTCACCCCAAGGAGGCAGGATTAAGGCAGCCAAATGCTGTCCAGCCGGCTCTGGATCACTCCTAGATACCCTAAAGATCTTGTGAACCAGAATGGCAATGAGTTTGTCCCTACTCTAACCTTTGCAAACATCTTTGCCTGGGGCAAGACACCCATGGCTATTGCAGACACTCTCTAACCTTGGCTTCACTACCACAGACCTGCATAGCTTCATCTAAGCAGGTAAAGTGTTCCAGCCACTCCCTACAACCCCCACAGCTGTCCAGCCAGAGTGACAGCCTGAAGTAGTCACTCCCTACCTTGAATGGCTACCTAGGGTGCGGTGAGTACACACACACACACCAGCCAACTCCCTCTTGAAATCCTGGCCTCATTTCTAGTGCAGTAAGGAGCTGGGACTAGCCACCTTCTAGGTAAGGGGGAAAGACAAGCTTAATTATATGGATTCATCCAGATCTTAGAGAAAGATGGTCATACGCTACAGGAGTCTTCTCCAGTAGGTACCCCTAGAAGGAGGAGAATGACCATCAGTTTTTGTTCAAAAAAAAAAGAAAAACCTTGTTGGAGACGGGGGGGGGGGGGGCTGGCTTCTCAGAAGATGTCACTTAGGAGGTGGTGGGGTGTGTAAGTGTCAGATTATCCTGAATACATCTGGTACAAGTTTGCAAGACTTGGTCACCTAGAATGCTAAGAGATGTCTCAGCTCTTCGAGTGCTGCCAGGCTTTTATCAACGGGACCCTTCCCCAGGGAAAGCACAAAGGAACAATCCCCTGCTGAGTATGTGGGGGATCAGTCTTGGTGAGTCGGTCAGATGAAAGGCCCCTCTGGTCCGCTAGAGACAGCTTCATATCTGGTGTGCTGACTTGAAAAAGGATTGAAGTGATGAGAGGGAGGGTGCAGGGAGAGGAGGCAAAAGGGGAGAGACGGCGGGGGGCCCTACCTGCAGAGCAAAAGGAAGGAGTGGGCTCCAGGACATGGAGGCTAAGACCAGTGTATCCCTTGAGGAACCGTTTATGTCCCGCTTGCATCTGGGTTGAGCCTAGAACCTTGCATCTGGGAATGGCTTGCACCTAGGTTCTGAGCCCAGATAAGCCCTGTCCTTGGCAGAACGCAGTCACAAATCACAAATGATGCTGGACACTAGGTTTCAGCTGGTAATGGCAACGAAACTGAGTCGGGTGAGCAAATGTGCAGGCAAAGCTTACTGGGGCTCCCATTTAGGAAGAGACGGCTCAGACACCCTCGGGCGGCTCCCTGGAAAGAGCTTTTCTGGTCTTCAGGGGCGGAAGAGTAAAGTGACCTGGGCTGCATTTGGGCAGCTCGCCCTGTGCTAAAGGAGTTACTGTAGCTATTTGCAAAAATACCTGCAGGGCACCCGGACAATGACCCAGTGAGGGTCACACACCTGCCTCCTGGGGGTCAGCTGTCGGGACACGAGCCAAGGCCTGCAAATACATCTGCCCTCTTCCTCTGGGCCTTGTCTCAACTTGGCTAAGTTCCTCAAGAACAGGAAAGTCCAATGTGATAAGTGGTACCAAATGGCAGTCCTGATAAGCTCAAGAACAAAGGGTGGGAATCGCTGCCCTACAGACTGGGTAATGGGAAGACCAGGGACTGCCGTGTCCAGGCATCTGTAGCCACCTTACACCAACTAGAACGGGCCAAGATGCAGACCCAGGTCGCCTGCCCTGTGCTCATGCTAGGAAGGTCTATGACCAGTAGTAATCAGCCTGAGCCTTCAAGGGGCTGGAATAGCACAGAACTGAACCCAGGACAGCCACGCTAGACTGGGGTCGACACATGACTTCAGACCACAGATCCGTGCTCGGGTGGCATGGTGTGTGTTGCAGTAGTGGCCAAGCGGCTCTCTGGAGTTCTGAACTTGGCACCACTCTGAGAAGTGGAGTCTGGCAGACTGGGAAGATGACCTAGATTTTTAACCCGGGTGGGTGGATGAGCTGCAGGGGCGGAGACCAACCTGCCTGAAATGTGCATCAGGAGCTAGATGGCACCAAGAGTGTGGCCCTGAGTACTGCATAAGCTCTTGAACACTCAAGTCAGAACCCAGAAATCCTGCCTGTCCAGGCAAGTGCCACCATGCCTGTCCTCCCAGCGGCTAGGGAGGCTGAGGCAGGAGGATCGCCAGTTCAAAGCCGGCCTCTGCAAAAGCGAGCCACTAAGCAACTTGGAGAGACCCTCTAAAATACAGAATGGGGCTGGGGATGTGGCTTAGTGGCTGAGTGCCCCTGGGTCAACCCCCAGTACCCTGCCAAAATCCTTTACTTTTTTAAGTAAACGTATCCAAGTAGGCCTAGAAGGCAAACTGAGCTGTGGGGCTCAGACAGACGTCAATCTGACATGAAGTGTACTCCTCCATTATGGATCACTTATGTCCTGAGCCACACCGAAAGATATAAGCAGGACTGGCATCACGGGTGTCACCCTTGACACCATGCTAATCAGTCAAAAAAAGTCAACTCGAGGCTCTGGGGAGACCCTGCTCTTGAGCAGACTATATAGGCTCTACCTGACTACCTGGCATGTCCCAGGCACTTACCTGTCTGAGCATCTGCACAGTCAGGCCAAACCTCTGCACTGGATCCTGTGGGGTTGCCCTGTCAAACCTCAACTCCTACCTCACGGAAACCTAGGTCTTGTCCCCGCTGGACTTGCCTTGGGTACAGCCTAGGATAACCCAATGAACCAGGCGCTCCATCCTGCTGAGGTGCTTGGGGACAGCATCGTCTGCCCTGGATCCTGCGTCTGCAATGGGAGAGGCGTGGACCGACTGACCACACGAGCTCAACAGCCTCACTAGCCTTCAAGTTTTGTGCCTGTCAATCTCCAGGCAGAATTGCAGCTTGATCTCTGTCCTGCCTCAAACATCTGAACAACGGGTTCTCCTGCCCCATTCAAGTCCTCGGGGCTCCTGATGTGGGGACTTAGCCTGATGGTGTCACCTGCTGGTTGCCTTCCATCCTGCTGATGGCACTTAACCCCCTCTTCTTCCCTAGCTAACCTGACCTTAGTCTAACCCAGGCTGACCCAACTCCTGGGCCCATGACTTATTACCAGGTGCAAGGTGTTGGGTGCAACTTCAGGTGGTTGGGTTCTCTGATCAGGGAACTCTGCCCTTAGTAGGTGGGTCAGGCAACCAGCTCTGATGCTGTTGCAGCCTTGAAAGCTTTCAGCTACCATATGTGACAACCTGGGACTTAGAGCCCTGGATGAGGGGACTTCTGGGAAGTTACTGAAAGTAACTCGGGAGTCGGGCTGCTCTTAACCCTATGAGGGCCATTGCTGGACTTGGAGGAGCCTGGGTCTCTCCCAGGGCTGACCTCTATCAAGTCTCTTGACCTGACTTGGATCATCTTCAACTCGGGTCTCAAATGGAAGCAAACCACTCCAGAGACCAAGTGAGGGCAGGAAGTCGAACCCCAAGCACCAGCTGCATGCCACAGAGTCGCTGGGAGAACCATCAAGCAATAATCTGAATCATCTAAGCCTGGACTCGGGCTCTGAGATCTAGTGGTCTTTGCCATTTGTTTTCTGATTTTTCTGGAATTGGCCTCATTCATAACAGTTGACTTGAGTCATTCCTCCATTAACAGTCCCCTTAGCATTTTCAGAAGGTGACCTGGAGACTTAAGTCACCTAGACGGAATTCTTTCAGAATTTCTAAGAATCCTGACACCTATGTGACTGTCTGGAATATTCGGACATGGGGCAGCCCCCCACCCACCCACCCAGCGTGGGCTTCCACAGAAGCCTTAAGTTTGACCCTGGGAGACCTGAACAGTGACGCCTCAGCATTTGGCTGAACCCGGCATCTAGGCAAAGGTGTCAGAAAAGCAAAGTTCAGACGGCCCATGCAGAGATGCCAAGGTGTGGAAGCTGTTGGAACAGTCAAGGGACCCAGCTGAGGCACAGGAAACATGAGTGGCAGGTGGGGAACCGAGGCTATAACTCCCGGATCAGTGCTGCCACTGTCTGCTCAGCTGAAAGGCACCAAGGGTGCCCCCCAGAAGCAATAGTGAGACCAGGTGATGGCTCACCCCGGCTGCATGCCTACCACACAGCCATTCCTGAGGCGAAGGTGGGGATGGGGGTCTGGAAGTCCAGAGGAAGTGAGCATGCAGGCTGCCATAGCTGGCACAGGGGTCCCCCGGGATGAGCACAGCCCATAAAGGGGTAAGAGCTGAGGGAGCTCCCCACCACTGAAACTTCACCCCTATCCACTGAAGAGCTCTACAGACTCTGGTGCAAAACTCAAACCCAAATGGCCCGGAAGTCCATGTGATAGCACCAGTTTTTATAAAAGAGGTTTCTTGGAGGTGGACCAACAAGGAGGTGGAGTCGCATTCCCATCTCTCTAGGATGGGCCAGTAGCAAAGGATGGAAGCCTCAGGGTGAGAAGTGGCAGGGACTGATCCTAACCCGAGTTTCCAGTCCCTTCCACTGGCCCTCCAACTGTAGAACGACCCCCCTAACCAGAGTAAGGGACCCTTCTCCAGGTCCTGCTATAACTTGTGGCTTCATGCTCAAGGTCACGTCTCTGCTTCTCTTGGAGTTTACCCGACACTATGGGCTGTGTTCCCAGACATGACTCCAGGAACGCCCAGGCCTGGCACACCATGGGGCCACTAGCAGCCTGGCACTGTCCCTGGACTAGGCCTGGATCAGGACCTCAGCTAGCAGGGGTCTCCGTGGGCCACATCTCCTGCACCCTGAACTCTCCAGAGTTCTGTCCCTGTCATGGAAATGGTTGGCATACACTGCTGTCTCATAAGACTGACTTCTGTGTGGTTGAACCACATAGCCCTTTCTAGGCAGGGGTCCAAGACAAAAATAGCTGAGATTTATAATTGAAGTTCTGAGTAGAGAAGGCAGGGAGCTGCTGTCTTGTCCTTCCCATGCATTATTTTAATGAGCATGAATTGCTTCTATTGAAGTAGATGAGTCCTGATCCCAGGCAGAAAAGTCTAAAGCTGTGCTGATCCTGGCAAGAGGATTTAGTCACCTCTGGGTGAGTGAGTCATTCATGTAAAAGCAACAGCTTTTCCCAAAGGACTTCTAGGGGTGCCTGAGCTAGTTAAGCTAACTAGTTTCAACTGTCCTAGCAACTCCTAGCTGTCCTGGGAACAGTTCCTGGAAACTCCCTACCAGTCTCTCAGATCTGAAAGTCCTTGAGCCTCCTGGCCTGATCCCTTCTTGTACGAAGAGGGGAAACCGAGTCCCACCTGGGAAGGCAGCCTCTTGGTGTCTTGGCTGGGACTGCCACCCAGATCCTGGCTCATAGGTGTTTTTCTGAATGTATAGCTCCTCCCTTTCCTCTTGTTGCCTGAGGAAGCATCTGTGTTGATTGATCGGTGCCTTGAGTAACACTAATTCCATTACCAATACATAATACACTCTCCTCATTCTGAGGAGCATTGATTGTGGAGGAAGGGAGGGAGGCTGAACAGCTGTCTGGCCAACTTAGAAGGCACTGGCTTAAGTACATGAAAGCACAGGCACCCGGGCCTTGGCAGAGGCAGCCTGTGGGATCTGTCGAGTCTGATCCAGCCTTAGACTCAGCCCTCTATGTGAGCCTTGTTTTTTAGCATTGCTACAGGCTCTCACAAAGTGTAGCCCCTGCTCATGTCTTCTAGAACTCAGCATTTACCATGCATCAGTTGCTGAGAATCTCAGCCCCAGTAGCCAGACATCCCTTTGACCAACATCTAGCCTGAGGATACGTGGTTCATTGTCTACCAGGACTTGGGAACCCATAGGAGACCTAGGAAGGTTTCCACGACCTCCTCCCTCTTAGCCAAAGACTTGCTGTACTAAATCCCAAGAAGTGACAGACCCGAACGCTCTCTAGATAGAGGGCCTGGGGGCAGATGGAGCAAAGCCTGGAGCAGGGAAGCGGGCAGATGCCCAGGTCCTGCAGGGGTGTTCAGCACCTCCGTTGAATGGGACAACTGCACTTCCTGGATCACGATGGGCTTTAGGATCACGTGTTGACTTGTCTCCAGGTGAATGAACACGGGTGGGCTGGCTGGGCTTTCTCAGCACTAAGCTTGGCAGGAACAGTGATGTCAGCCAAGTTATCAATCCAGAGATCCTTGTTTCCCCTAGAGTAGAAGGGAGAAGCTCGAGGTGCCAAGCCTCCAGGAGAGGCAAGAAACCTCGGCTACTCCGCTACAGAACGGAAGCAGTCTCTTGGGATAGACCACAGCTGCAAGTGCCTCTGCTGTGTTAGGTTTGGAGTTAAAATCTTACACTCGCCCACCTGCAGTCCTTGGGGTCAGCTAGAGTTGGCATACAGACAGCAAGAGAACCCTAGCATTCTGGGGAACCAGAGACCCAGAGGCCTTAGCTAGGTCTCCAGGCAGATCTTGCCCCATGGAAGAGATGCCAGGTGGTGTCCAGTGTGGTCCATACCCTATGGAACCCTCCCTCCTTCCCTCTGAGTCTTCCATGTCGGGATGCCCTTTGAACTAGGTCACACCTTCTGGCTACCTGGGCACACAAATGTGGACCTTCACACTGGGTTTCCACCTACTGGACAAGTCCTTCTAAGGGGACAAGTTCAAGTCCGTTCAGCCACTGAACGGCAGGAACTGATGAGAGGGTGAGCTTCTCTCAACCGGAGAGATGCCAGCCTTAAATATTGGTACCAAGAAGTTTTGTGCAGTTCAAGTCACCCAGACCTGGGTGAATGAAGACGGAGTTGTGGTCGAGTATCGGTCGACTGAGGTATTGAGTACCTAGTCCCTTTCCCCTGGGGCCTGGATGAGTGGACCCGACTCATCTGAGCTAGAGCCTGGTGTACATTAAGCCTCTGTTCCTGTTCCCGCAGAATGGAGGCCCCAGCTTCCGTGACCTTCATTATCCCTAAGGTATTACCACAAAGGGATTCAAATCGCCACTGCCAAGCATGGGGTCACTTGTGTCAAGTGCTGGGGAGAAAGAGGCAGCATACATGACCCACGGCCCTGGCCTCCTTTTCTGCACCACACACTAGCAACTGAAGACGGAGATCCACTCTGTGGGCCGCCAACCTAGGTACACAACGGCTGAGACCTGGTCTCCCAAAGATGAAATGGAGGTGTTAGTGGCTGCCTCAAAGATCTGTGGGATGCCACTCCTAAGCAATCTGGTCCTTACAATGAATGACTGGAATACAACCCTGGTTGTCTTTGGGGCTCATCAGCCCCTAAAGGCCTGTGAACCTTCTGCCTGGCCTGCCCATGACCTTCAAGCCACCAATGGCACAGGGAGTCCTCCTTGGGCCTTGGATCTGCCTTCCTGTAACATGATCCAAGAGGGATCTTGTGATGAGGTCAGGCTAACCCTTGTCAATCATTGCCTCAACCGTGTATTGATCCCAGGCACAGGTGCTGGCCCAGGCCATGCGGGGAATGCGCACACAGCGGGGAGCCTCGTCCTGCCTACCACAGAGGCAGCTGGGATCCCCTGCCTGAGGATGGGTCTTCTCTCCAACTGTACCCATGGTCCTGTAATACCAGGTGCATGGGAGAAGTTGGAGCTCTGGGGACTTGAGTCTTGACCCCTTCGACTAATCGGGAAGGGATGAATCCTGCTTCTCGATTCTGCATCCTGCTGGGGGCAGGGGGCTTCAATATGCCATGGGATGGGTGCGTGCTCCGACTGCCAAGGGGACAGACTGCCTTTGCTCCAGGTCTGTGTGATGTCCAGTGCAGGCACAGAAGCCCCGCTTCAGGCTCTATTGCTGCTATGTGCAGCTCGAGCTGCAGGCACCAGAGGATTCCATGCTCAGAGCTTGTCCCCCTGTGGATGTGGCTCTGGGAGTAAGTCAACAATGGAGTTTGAGCAAGGATTCCCTTCAGTCCCTTATAGGGAAAGCTCTACATCGGGTGGGTGCTGCCCACTGTGGGTCAGATGGGTGACTTCGGCTAGACTGTATCCCTCCCTCCTCCCTCCCTCCATCCAGTGAGGCCAAGCACCAAGGTGAATGTTGATTGAAGAAACATTTTTAGCCTAATGATTCCATGATGGATGGGAAAATGATACTTTGTACCCTAAATCATGCAATGGTAACTCATGAGCTGATGACTTTGCATCCCTTCCTGGGAAGCTCCCAAGTGGATCAGTGTCTGATGCTTGGGCCGTGCCCACTCTCTGACCCTCATGGTGGAGGGGCTGGGGGCAGTCCTAGAATCTGTGGCAGACATTACTAATCCATCACAGTGCTCCATGAGCTCCTGCAGATGCTCGATCTCTCAACACAGTCCAACATAGTAGCAACTTCGGGTACTCTGAGGATGGTTTGTAGTAAGCTTCAGTCCTCAATTACCCATGTGGCACTTGCTAGAACAATAGCTCTGCTTGGCAAACTTGGGTGCAAGCTCCCTCCTTGAGAACTGCACACCAGTGCCGGGGGTTAAAAGGGTCTTGCCTGAAGTGCATGCCCTGAAGTTCAGGGTGGATAAGAGGTTAGAGGGGAAAGTTGGAGGCTGGTGAAGTTGCCCTAGGCTTTCACATTAATGTTTTGGGAAGTTATAAGCGGTACCACTTGGCCTGAGGTCAATATCTTCCTGGGTCCTTATTTGCAACTAGGTTCTCCTAAGACCTGGTCCTGATGTTGGATTCATGCTCAGGTCTGGACCTTGTTCCCAATGGCTCTTAGCTTCTGTCACTTAACGTCTTAGAGGCTCATTCCTCATGAGGTTACTTCCTGTCAGTGGTCGGCTGCCAGGTGAGCATTTGAGCTGGGTCAACCTCTTCACCTTGAGGGTGAATGGCTTTAGTTCTGTGGAGTCTTCCTCCTCGCCCTCAACCTTCTCTTAGGTCATTCAGCTTACTTAGGTCATTCAGCCCTTGGAGGGTACTGTTCTCTGGCTGACATATCACAATGGGTAGTGACTTTGAGTGGATGTAGACATCTCTGAGACATTGAAGGGCATTGACCTGGAAGGTGCTGCCAGGGTTAGTGACCGGTCCTTTAGATACTGCTGCTCGGGCACCTACATCAACCACAATGTTTCAAATGTGCTTGGGCCCTGGTTTGCATCTCAATCTGGGACTACAAAGCCTGGGGTGGAAAATGGTAAAATCGGGGCTGGCATCTATCCGACTCCCCCCAACTTCCTAAGCCTTCACGATGTGAAAGGCTTGAAGCTCTGGAAAACACAAATGCATCTCAAACTTCTTGATGCCTGGAAACACCTGAGTAAACCATTCAACAGCAAATGCCTGTGCACCAGATTCCTAGGTGCTGAAGATGTGGCAGAGAATGCCCTTGCTTGCAGAAAGTTTTCAAGACCCCACTGAAACATTGGTAGTGGCATGACCTATGAAGGAAACTAAAGCCGGCGTATGGAGTGGGCAGAACGTGGGCTACAAAAACCGGGGAGTGGAATATACTACGTATGTGGAAGAGATTAAAAACCATAAACCCCCAGAAGTTAATGGGGTAAGATGGCTGGCACAACAGATGGGCCAATAAATGGGGGACTTCCCTGACCCGTCAACCCATCTTGGACTCTGGGCTAGTCAGAGTCTCTTCTACTCCTAAAGCCGGCTGCAGAGGAAACAACAGTTTCCTAACCAAAAAGCTTACCTCCATCCCAGCCCCAGGAGAGAGGGGGGAGATAGCTCTGGAGCAATTGAACTAAAGAACTTGGCAAATCGTAAGGATGTTGCCATTTTATTTTTGCTTCATAAAACATAAAGGCCCTGCTTAATGGACCAACATGGTGGCTCCTAAAAGCACACCTTGTAAGCCATGTGTGGCTTGGGTTGACCCTCCACCACCCTAAAGAATGGAGGTGGACATGGTCCACCCAAGTGAATACTGGGTGACTTGGGCTTGGACTTTATCTCTAGGGGGAACTGATCTCTCCCCCTCAACTGAACGGCTAGGCTAGTGTCAGTTACCAGTCTAACAATTGTGTACATGTGACTGTCTTTGGCTAGCCTTCCCCCAGGGACTGGGGACTTTGGATGCCCTGACACGCATTGCTGACAGTTGCTTCCTTTGAGGGAAGAGGGGGAAATGAGCACACTAGCCCCAATGTGGGCTTCCCTCAAGCACCTGGTACACCGAAGTTCTCCACCTCGCTAAAGTATACTGTGCATGACAGTCTCTGCACCTGGAAGACCTAAGTTCTTGCCCTGGTTCTCCAAGGTGGCAGTACAGAATCTCCTTAGGTGGCATCTCTGGCCATCCTGGAACAAGGATAGCGTCTTCCTTCTGACCAGGGCATTGGTGCTCCTGGAGAGGCATTTCTCAACCTCCCCATCTGGGATACAAGCCAGCAAATGGGCATCTGCAAATGTTCCTGAGCCTTCTCTTTCCTTAGAGGTTGGAATCTAGGGACGTCTGAGCTAGAGTGGGTGGCACTGTCCACAGGGCTGTGAGCCTTTTTTGGGGGGAAAGTGCACTAGCAAGAGTTTGGACTTCTAGGTTAGTGGTATAAACTTAAAGGGTTGGACAATCGTGACTCAACAATACTTAAACGTCACCATTGCACCCGAGTGACAACTTGTGGTAGAGGGCATTGGTTCCATCTCGGGTTACCACAAATCTCACCTGTAACCCCGCCTTCCAATAGTCAAAGCTACTAATGCAAGTGCTGCTCACACTCTAAGGCTTGTTACAGCAAAGGATGGGTGGAGGGGGGGACACTGGGTAGATCGAAGTAAGCATTTGAGGCTCCTATCGGCGACTCTGGGCTGGTTGTCTAACTTGAAGATTTGGGTTACTCTGTCGCCTAACGATTTTGTACATGTGGCTGCCTGTAATCAGATGGAGCTCTACAGGAACTAGGGACATGAACCACTCATTCTGCTGAATCCTGCGTGGGCCATTGGCAAGTACTGAGTAGGTGCTAGCTAGATTTGAAGACATGAGAATCGTTTCCATGTCTGAGTCTTAAGTTGGCCTGAGATTTTACTTTCATGGAAGGATCCTCAGGCTTTCAAATACTGTCAGTTTGTGCTTGTAAAGGAAGCAAACTGACACCCTCAACTTTTCCTGAGGTCTGGACTCCATTTGCAAGTGCTGAAGTTCACTCTCAAAGAGCACTTTTGACTTGGGCTATAACTTCTCACTATAACTTTGTGCCCAATAAAAAGCTACCTAAAGGGATATAAAGATGTTCTCTGGGAAATAGGTGGTGCCCTTGTAAGGGGAACCACTCACTGAGGGCTTACAAAAGTTGAATGAGGCTCTGAAGGGAGACCTCTAAACATGGAGACTTCATAGACTACCATGATGGCAGGTGGAGCACTTATATATGCCCCAAGTCTTAAAACTACAGCCAAAACATCCCATCACCTGCTTCTCCTTGAAACGTTAAATCTGGAATGACTTCTGTCCTACTCCCAGCCTGTCCTTCTGGCCTCCAGCTGATTGGACAAATCTAGCTCTACAGGGGAGGGAGGGTGGCACTAAGTTGCATCTGACAACAAGCTCTGTTGCTGGGACCTTAAACTCAAGCCCTTCATGGCCCAGGAAGGTAAGGGCTGAGAGCAGACCAGGAGGGGGCTGGACAGTAGACACACAACTACTTGAAGCATGACTCAAACACCTGAGACAGTGGGTGGGCCAACTGTGCTGCCAGGAGTGTCCAACAGGTACTAGGAAACTCGAGTTTCCATAAACCTCACGTGCAAGGCCCAGACTGCTGCTTCAGGTCAGGTGTGAACACGGGCAGAAGCCAGAGGACACTTCTTGGCTTCTAGCGCTGGCCATGAAGGCAGAGTCCTGTACCTGGTACCTGCCCATATACCCAATGTTCAGCTCTTCCAATGTAGAGAACGTCAAAATCAAAAATCACTAAACCCAATGCTGGTTGAATGTGCTCCCTAGACACCGTCCCCAACTTCCCTTATGGGTGAGCCTGCAGCCACTAGCACTGCCCAGGAAGTACTCACTTATGCAAGTGAGAATTTTCCCAGCATGCCCTTAGGACTCCATCCTGACAGCTCCTCTAGAGGCTGAGGGCCTTCAGAGGCCACACACTATGGCTGCCTAGAACTTTGGTTTTTATGGACAACAGGACAATCCATCTAGTCAGATGTGCTCTGTGACCTACAAGTCCTTGTGTTATACACAGTCCACCGCAAGTTCTCCACTAGCTTGGGAGACCAAACATGGAAGGGAAGACGAGATACACCTATGCACTGAATATAACTTGCACTGTGTCAGTGACAAGCCTCAAAGCTTACACAATGTCTTAGTTACAGCTTGGCTAAACTCTCAAATTCACTGGGAATGCCACTATACCTTAAGTAACGATCTTGGTCTTGGCATGACTAAACACACCAGTACATATCTAGGTCCATGCTAAGGTTGCCGTAAGATGCCATGATGTAATGGTAAACCACTTGAAGTGTCTGAACACTTGGTTTGGCTTACCACCCCTGACCTAGAAGTCTACATGAATGCTAAACCAAACTATCTTACAATCGCATTCTTTCCGAGAAACTGCAAGAAATGGTCCTAGTAGGGAGACTGGGGATCAATATCCTCTTGCTCAAAGGATAAGTAAGGATCTTGACTTGTGCCCTTACTTCTTGTTGAAGCAACCAGTATTCAAAGCACCTCACAGCAAAGCCAGTCTTGTGGGCAGAGCTGAAATTGACCTGGAAGCAGACACCAGGCTTTATTACACTCTGTGACGCTGACGGAGCTAGGAAAGTTCATCTCGGCTTCTTGGCTACCTAATGTGCCCTCAGCAGGGACTTCCTGCTGTCACATTTCCACATTGACTGCATTCTTAAAGCCTCTTTCCACCATGAGTTCTGTGGTGGAAGTGGGTTCCCAAGGCACAGGTTCTTTGTGTCTGGGCTGTGAACTTGGATGTGAGAACATTGTCGGTGCCTCTGGCCTCCCTCAGGAGGGAATCATGATACAGAAAGGCAAAGGCACAAAAGTCCTCTGTTTGGAGGACTCCCACAGTAACCCACTGTGGTCGCCATTCTGGGTCAGACTGGTCTTCACTGTAACTCCATGATCATAGACCTAGCCTCACCTTTGCAATGGCAAGTGGTAGGAAGGCGATTATATGAACGTGCCTGGCCCTAGGATGGACTCGTGGGAGGGTTAATGCTAACCCAATGTGTTTTCTTGGGTCTAGACTGAGATGATCTCAAGTGTCGGAGTTGGCCTGAACCTGCTGTGTGCTTCCCCATCTGCCAACTTGGCCCAGGTCCCGTGACTATCTGCTACTGACATCAAACAGATCTGCTTTAGACTGAAGTGGACTGAAGACCTTCACATTCTAGGGGTGGGTGCATGAGTGCATGTTCACTCTTCCAAACAGTCAAGCCAATGTAGTTGCAGAACATATCGAAACACGGGCTGCATCCTGGGTGAGGCACATCCTCTAAAGGAAATGAACTCAAAGTGGTGGCATTCCTAAGTGGTACGTGGGAAAGCCTTGAGTGACTTTAGCATGATATCATGTAAATGATCTCTGAATCTCCCAGTGAACCATAGGGTCCATGCTGCATGCCTATCGCAGAGGTGGGAAACCCAAATGGAGTCGAGGAACCCGAGTGAAGTGCCGCTCACATCTCCTAGTGGTGCCAGGTTGAGGAATCTAAATCTGTCAAGGTGCTTGACTCTTCCTATTGGGATTCCAAATTGCTGCAAAAATGCAATTTGCAACCAATCACGTGAATGATCTGTTGATATATTTTAACCTCCATGTGCATCCTGCTTGACTCTGCACCCTGGTTGATGGGGTAGAAGCTGGCTGTGTCCTCCATGTTCCCAACATGGCAGACCCTTGTAGTTAAGGGGAGTGGCACATGACAGAAGTGTGCTAATGGGCTCCATTATGGACGGACCTAAGCACGGAATTGCAAGTAGAAGGGATTGTATCGAGGGTCCCGGGGGAACTGGACCCCAGTGAAGCAGCTTGACACAGGCCTGGCTTCCTGGAATCCCCAGGGCTTGAATCCCTTGAACTTGTTCTAAGTGAAAACAAGCTTTCAACCTCTATCCTTGAGATGCCTTGTGTTTTATTCACACACACGTTGAACGTGGTCCAGCACCTTCCTCTGTGCCAGGGTCTCTGGTCTGTTGACAAGAGGATTGGGCCATGGTTGTTTGAGTCTGCAGGATGAGGTCATGTGGTACAGGACATGGCTTTGTTGGCCTGTGGGATCCAGGCAGTTTCAGCTCCAGGAGTCGTGAGTAGGTAGGTGACTTGTACCTAGCATTTCCTGATGAGTGGTCGGGAAGATACTTAGACACTGTCGTCCCTGTAAGTGTCTATACAGTGCAAGCTCAGGAGCAGGGGTCCTTCCTTGCACCAGGCAATGTACCTGGCCATGTTCCTCAAGGGCCATGACTAGATGTGGACATTCATCCTGAGTACCCTGACTTGTCCTCCAGTTTGGGGAGCATCATACCTATGAGATGCTTTGTGCATACACAAACCCTGGGTCTATGCTTGGGGTGGGGGTGGGGGGCAGCAAGGTTCATGTCCGATATGAATGCCATCAAGAAGGCATCTGCTGCCTTCTCTGGGCCTGGCCGTTCTATGGAGCAAGATGTGGTCTACCTTGGCAATTGTCCTAGGTGAGCTTGAATGTGCACTATGATAAACGAACTGCGAGTCTTCTCCAGATGAAGTTGACTGTTCCACTCGACTGTCTTTGTGGGGTTTCTTGTGGGTCTGCCAACAGCTAATGGAAGGGTGTCCATGTTTCAAACCATGTATCTCTTCCATCAGCTTCTGCCTGGACCCTCGATGCTTTCACTAGGGGACACATTGAGGTGAAGGGTTAATTCTCATGGAGGACTGTCCCCATTGTTCCATTATTCACTACAGACAAGCTTTCCTTTGCAATTGGACTTGTCTGACCTAAATGTAGCTATCCCTCCTCTTTTTAGATCACTGTCAGAATGTTATGTCACACTTGTGACTTGTCATCTTGTAGACAACATAGTGGGATGGCTTTCCTAAAAAGGAAAGCTATAGCTCAGCTGACTAGGGTGCAATGGCCCTTAACAAGCCTACTACCGAACCAAGGTCGGTTTGCTTTTGCTTGGACTTTTGGCCCATAAACCTTGTTGTACGCATACCCTCAGGAACCGGTGCCTCTATGGCATGGATCTCCAGAAGGGATTCTGCTGGCTTCAAGAAGGCTCCATATTGGTGTTGCCAAAGGACACGCATGCTCTATTGAGTAGCACCTTAGTCACTGGAGCCAAAGATGGATCATAACCAGGAAATTGTCCAGGGTATTTGAAACCAAAGCACTAGGAACTCTCAAACCCAATCATGCCCTATGGGCAGGTGTTAACTGTCCTGATACAGTCTTCTGTCCTGTCAATGTCCTCGATTTAAGTTCTAAATGGGCACAAATGTCTCTAAGCAGTGTTCCTTACAAGATGTCTGAATAAGTTGGACTTGCCAAGGAGGCAAAGAAATCAGAATCTTGTTATTGATGTACTTTTACCTTGAACACGCTTGAACTTGTGGTGACTGCCTGAACTTGAACTTCAGTGGCTGGCCTTACCGAATCCTCCTTTGAGCCTTTAAGGCCCAGGCCTTAGCGTCCTGGGCTCATGCCCAACGAGCAGCTATTCTTCATTCTTCCCGGGCATCCTCACTGCACCCTAGCCCTTAACAGATGTGCACTTAGAAACAGCAACCTACTAATAGGGAAGCTACTCGGACGGTTTACAGCCAGAGTGTTAAAACTGTGGCTCTGAAATGTGGGGCAGGATTTGTACAAAGGCTTTATCCCTGCTAGCGCTCACAGGTGATTAACTTATCTGCATTACCAGTGCGTCCCTGTTGTATGTGTCTATCAGACCCCACACCCACAGCCACCCTTTCAGATGGCACATGATATGCTGCAGAGGCCTGTTGCTAGGTGCTTTATATAACTCCACTGGCAGACTGGGGAGGGGGTGGTCTCTGGCTGCTTCTCAACAGCTCTCTGTAGCACCCTTGCCTGTCTCTTGGTGATGACACCACTGAGCTTGCAGCTCCCCGGGATGTCCTTTCCTCCCTGTATCCAGGCTACAGTCAGTGTTCAGGGCTTAAGTCATGCATTTGCCCCTGACAGAAGACCACCTTCAGGCATTTTCCCAGCCGGCTAATCAAATGGCAACAGTGGGAATGTTTACAGCTTGCTGCCACTTAGGAAGCTTTATCAGAGCCCTTAATATCAACCCACCCGCCCAAAGCTGATAACTGGACAGGGGCCAGGGATGGGAAGCCTCCCGAGAGCTGGTGAAGACCAGAAAACAAGATGTCAATCTAATCAGACTTCACCTAGGACCCCTGCTTGGGCTGGGAACAGCTTCCTGGGGATGACACGTCACTGGCACCAGACAGATGCTCAGCACTTGGTAGTGCTGGTCTTCCAGCCCTGGAGCACCGGTCCCGGTACCACATGTTTGTCTCCATAGCAATGAGATGCTGTTCCTAACGCTTGCTAGGAACTGAGCCTAGGTGTTTTTCTTGCCTCTTCATGACCTTGAACCACTTTCCTGGCCATTCTTGACTCTGTCGAATGGGAGCATTCTTTGGATTGGTTAAGGGCATACACTACCTCCAATTTCATACCTCATCTGATCTTTGACCCTGTAGTCCTTAAATCATGATGGTTGACCTGACACAGGAGGCCCACCGCCCTTTGGTAAGAAATCAAAGTGTCTCTACCTTCGTGTTTCCTTCTTAAAGGCTACAATGACTTGGAAAGCACACCCTGTCACCATGCCAACTGAGTCTTATAACACTAGACAAATACTCAATCTTGGCAACATGTGATCACCTAACCACTAACAAGGCACAATCTGGTCTTGGGCAGACTTGGTGGCCTTGTATTCAGTCTCAATGTGAGAGTGGCGACCCCAGTGACCAAGAGTGGCCGTGGAACCTTAAACTGAACATGGCTTCCTTCTGTTCTAGGATCACATGCTGCTTAGAAACTGTTCTCGGTCAGTACAAATGCATGACTTAAGCCCTGACTACTGACTGCTGCCTGGGCACAGGGTGGAAAGGACATTCTGGGGAGCTGCAAGCTGGTGGCCTCCACTGCTGGGCACTCGATTGTAGTCTGAAGTGCTGGCTCAATGTACCCCTGGCACCAAGTACGGACAACAGGCTGCTCTGTCTTGGCACCGGGAGGCGGGAGGTAGTAATGCCTGCTCTACAAAGTTCACAAAGCTGCCTAGGGAGGAAAGAAGGGGAAGGGGAAGAGGACCCCCAACTCGGGTTTCAAAGTTGTGCTGCTCCTGTGGACAACTGGCTTCCAATGCCTGCTGGTCGGGATGAAGAGCTGGCGACTGCACAGACTGAGGAAATGTCCTGATCAAACAGTGGCGGGGTTCTGGTAGCGGGGAGATGAAGGGTCCCCTGGCCTCGCATGCTTATTCTTCCTCTGGCTTATTGTTTTGAGGCCCTGACTGTCTAGGCAATCTGCGTTTGCATTGGCCTTTCTGGCCCAAGGGTATCCCATTGCGAGTTGAAATTTTAAGTGTCTTCTGCTGAGATCTTCTTAGACTTGTATTTTGATTGAACATTAAATTAATCTTGATTGTGGGGGAGTCAAATATTAGCAGACTGTAGTGAAATAATTTTCTCTCTTAGTAACTGCACCATTATTGATCAGACCTGTGTCTCTATCCAAATTGCTGCTCAAATATTGAACAGAACGAGTTGGTTCTCGTGTACCTGAATAAATGTCTCCCTGGGGATGTGACTCCATTAGTTCATGCTCCGCCACCCACATCATCCAGCTATGCTTGAATGGTTTCATCTGAAGAAATATTCCTTAGGCTCAGGTGATTCTGGGAGTTAAGATGGTTGCCTAAAACACTGTATTGGCATTCTGTAACCTTCCTAGGATGACACAAAGTTTATCACTGACCTCTGCCTTCTAACCTCTTCCATTTCTAGGCTTGAAGGCAGCTTGGGGGAGTGGTGTCTGAAGATGAGCCTGCAGGGTTAGGCTGGGAGCTCATGCTTGCAGACCTAAGCCACTGATAGACTGAACCTCTACTGGTGCTGTTGGCCTCGTAGCTCACCAGGCACTCAAATAACCAAATCCAAAGTGTGAAAGGAACATGAAGCAGAAACGAGATAGCTGCAGAGTCTGGGCATCACCCCCTTCAATACTTGGTGCCCAGAGGCAGAAGGGAATCCAGTCTGGAACCACTTGGTCCAAGTGCTTGTGATTGTGGTCACCAGCAATGCCTAGTGCCCTCAAGTACTTGCTGTGAGGTGCCACATTGGTGCAGCACCTCCACCAGGCCAGGATGCACAATCCTTCCCATAAGAATACGTGGCCCTCCTGAGGCTTGTGCTGAAGGATATGCTGCAAAATGGGCAGAACCCTTTAAATGGGTCAACAATCAAAGATGAGAAAATGGACCTGGCAAAAGCTGACGTCCTAGAGCTGATTCTGGAACCGGGAAAAAACGGCATCGCTGAAAAGGGAAGTCGAGCTCTAGTTGCATTGAGTCAAACTTCCTAGTTCTTGTGGCTGCCTGACCCTTCTGAGGGCCAAGCTTGGTGACAGTTGAGGACCTCTGCCACTGTTCTGACCCTTCTCTTGGTGTTAACTATCCCAAGCCCTTACTGAAAGTGGGAGTGTGCTAATGACTAAGAAACTGTCCAAGGGCTGCCCTTCCCATAAGGCTGTGTCCAGGTAGAGCAGGATTCTGAGCAGTGCCCAGTGGAGCCAACCTGTCCGTCTTGCTGGAGAGCCAACAAAGGCTCAAGGGTAAAGTATCCTGGTGGCGTGGCCATGTTGGTCAGAGCGGGTCTCCCTGAACTTAAGGGAGTAAAAGGGGTGTACTGAGGTGAACACAACTGACCGTTGCCTCCGGTCGACTCTCCCTGCCCCCAGAGGGTCAGTAGCTGTGGGAAGATGCCTGTGAACATAGCCTTGAATGTACAGGCCTCTGGAGAAGGATTTTAAGGGCAGTGTTGACCATGTTGTGGCTGTGGGCACCCATGGATGCTGTGGACTGTTTCTGGATTTTTGTCATGGTTGATGCAGCTCTAACGCCATTGCTGATTCAAGTCTCCTACTCTGCTTGACCCAATGGGGTCTTTTGGAAAGGCGACCTTGGAGCTTGGCCCAGAACTGGGGAGATCCTGTCGTGAAATGTAAGGGCAATGATCATCTGGGTTTCTCAGGGTAATCCCAGGGACCAACCCAAGGCCCAAAGCCTCAGCCTCTGGGAGTATCGCTTGTGCTTCCGGCTTCTGTCCTTGCGTCTCTTCTTCTCCTAATGCGTAGCCCCGTGGGTCCCTCTGCCATGCGTTCTCATCTGGGGATGTGCTATGAGGGAAACCAAAGATGCTCTGTAGAGTATCAAGACAGGATCCAGGCTCCGTGTTAGCTTGGCTTAGATCTTAGCTTGAATCCAAACTGGTGCCGTGGACCATGCCCAGTAAGACTGGAGTGAAAGTTGTTCTGTCTTTCTAGAGCCAAAGTGGCCATTGTCTCCCAAATCTAAACCATGAGGCTCTGATGGGCCAGGAGCGTGTGCCACCTGTGAAAATGAGACTTCTCTGGAGCAACTACAGCTCTCCTGCTAGCATGCTTTTTTTTTGGAGGAGGGTTGGGGTCCAGCTACATGGTGCGACCATGGATACCTGCGCTCATGCGGCAGCCCCAGGGGCTCATGGGGTTCTGTGGCTGGACTCCCCAGAGGCTGGCTGCTGGCCAACCGTGATGTCACTTTTTAATGGCCCCATGTCAAAGCTAGGAGTTAGTTATCTTGACCATGGTGCATGATGTCTACACGTGCTTTCTCAAACCTCCTTGGAGAGGATGTGACTTCTCCCCTCTTCCCAGGGGCAGCAGCCCACCTTCCTGCTCTCATCCCTCATGTTCCCATCAACCCAGGCCTAACTAGGCTGTGTCTGTACCAAGCAGATCTGGTGGAGGCAGAAGGCACCTTGGCCTTTCCCCCTGACTAGAAAGACTCAGGGTTTTCCTGGAAATTTATTCTCAACTAAAAGGCAAATGGATAGCACAGACAGGCCCCTCAGCCCTACAACGGCACCACATCTGAAACTGTCCTTGTTCCTGGTCATTCAAGGGGACCACACAGCACACATCCCCTGTCTGTCCCCTACATTGTAACCCTTCCATGTGGATCTGACTTAAGGGGGACACCTGATTTCTAGTGAGGTCTTCACCTTGGTCACCTCTGAGTCTACCCAAGGCAAATGGGCAGAAGGACCTTGAAGACTAAACTAGCCCAACCCCTGTGCTTCCCCCCTTCAGTTTCTCCTGTTCAAGTCACGTTGGCAAGAACCCGTTCAGCTGGCGGGTGCATTATGGTATCATCTAGAGGAACATGGGAGGTGTCACTTGGTGAGGCAAAGATTGGACTTAGAGGTATCACCCCTGTGGGTAGATGGTTATCTTTGTGACCCTCCTGTGGGATGAATGTTTGATATGTTAAATGACTTGCCTGATCTTCCCCAGTCCTTCCTTAACCCTTCTCTGAATCCAGGCAATAATAACACTCCCCTTGAAGCAATCCTCTAAAACTCATGGGTTTTGAACATTAGACGACCACTTCTGTGACTCTTCTGGTTTGTCCAAGAGCCCTGTCAAATTGACCAGTCGCCCACCATTGCTTATGTCCTCCCTTGCTCTTGGCAACAATGTTTCCAAGGCTCACCTTGGACTTTACCTGCTTCAAAGCCACAAATGGCCTCCCTGGAGAGCCCCACTTGGAATCATATGGGAACTGAGTGTGTTCACTGCCCCAGGATCTATATTTTTGGAAGAAACCACACAGCAGGTGGAACTTTCATAGTTAAAACAGGACTGATGGCCCTACCGAGGGGGAATTCAATCCTGGATTTCTTGCCACATCCCGACAGTCCATTCCTCTCACTTTCCAGGTGAGCTTTAGGCACTGCTGGTCAATGGTGAGGAATGCCCATTACTCCAGTCCGTAGATAATCCAGTCCCTTGGCTGATACCTCTACTAGAGGTCTCAAGGAGTTGACGACGTTCAGGTGGAAGAGCAGTTTCGCTTCAGCCACCACCTTGTGCAATCAAGTGACTTAATTTGTTGAGTTTCCCAAACTTGGGCTGTGCTTAGTGCTGGTCTGTGTGGCCCCCCATCCAAAGCCCCTGAGGTAGCCTGGGTGACCAGGTGGATTGGCTGATGTTACCATGCATGCCTATGCTGAAAGGGTATGCAGAAGGACTGACAGATTTTTAAGATCTTGTGACAGTGCAACTGGGGATGTTGGCCCTGTCATTCGTAGCATCCAAAGCTATATCTGAAAGTCCCTTGTCTGACTTGAGCTCAGAGCCATGTGGACATGGCCACCCTAGTCACCTCCTTCATTCTGCACATGTTCTGGGGACCTCAGTGGTGTGAAAGTTCTTAACCTCAAGGCTAGACCAGGCCTTTCCTTGAACTTGACCAGGTTTTTGTGGAAAAGGCTTACCCAAAGTCTCTCTGGTATGGAATTTGCCTGGTTTCCTGAACTTCTGGACCGTGGGGCTCCTAACACAGAGCTGCTTCTCAAGGGGAGTCTTGGGATAGTTCCAGGAATTCTTGTCTGAAGTTGGCTCAGGTGTTCTGGGTTAGGGGAGGCGGTGATCTGATCCAGCATCTGTCTCTGGAGATGACCTCTTGTGAGCACAAACCTTACGTACACCCAGAACACCCAAATCCAGCATTATGGATGAGCAATTGAATCCTCACCTTCCCATGGGAGAGGGAGGAATTCCAGGTCGAAGGGTAACTCGGGAGTACAGGTAGCCCCAGAACACCTCCAATCACATGCAGTTTCCTGAACTGTTGGGGGGAACCTCTCCCTTCTCCTGAGTCTTATCAGATCCAGGGTCACAAGTCACCCTTGTAGCTTTCCTAGGTTTGGCCTTGGAGCCCCTGAAAGGCAGATACCTGTGGCACACATGGACAACGTCACCTGCAGGGTCAAGGCATGTGGCTGAGCTTTATAGACTGGAGAGTGGCTCTGAGATGTGCAGCTTTGCCAGAGTTGACACTGGGTGACAGGAACTGCATCAACTGTGGCCTAGACCTTGAGGATGAACACCTGTTCGGGTTGCCACACACTCGTATGGCCTCTGCCCTCTAGATTTTGATCCCAGGGGAATCCTGACTTCTGACATCAGAGAGCCCTTTGGACTCCTGATCTCACTTTCCTTCCCCAGTTCCCTTATTAAATTTGACTTTTCTAATCCTCAGAGCCCTTTCGAAGGGCCAGCCATCAAAGCTGAATTTCATGTTTGATTCTTGGCCCAGGGTGAGGAAACTTCTAGAATCCTCATGGCAAAGGATCCATCTGCCTTGATACTGAGCTGATGGGCCACCTAAAAACTGGGATTCAGGTGAGACCCCCTCAGCCATGACTCTTGAAGTCACCTACCTCATGTCGTACATCCTCTGGGTTTTCAGTCAAACCCTGTGGGGTGGGGTGAAGGGTAGCTGAGGTTGCTTATCTGGTGCTTCTTGATATCAGCTCTTATTGACAATGGTGACTGACCTTCTGAACAATGGTCCTCAGTGCTGGAGTTAGCAGACCCACAAGAGACTTGGCTGTCGTCTGAAGCTTTGACAGAGGCCTTGCTAAACCACTCTTGATGCACTGCTGCTCGAGAGACTCTAGACTTGGGGTTTGCTTTGTGAAGGATGTGTCTTCCCAATCACCACCTCATCCCCATTGTGGGTTGAAAGTTGGGCTAATTCTCTATGAAAGTGCCCACGTGGGCACTTGGGATGGGTTAGTGAGGGACTTCTTGGCATCAGGACATCAGACGTGGCATATAGCTGGCTTGTATCAGCTGACTCTCAGCCCTGGCATGCAAGGATTCTTAGAGGTGCTAATAGACTAAAGACTGCCTGTCCTTGTACCTGGGCTCTTTGCCTAGCTCTCTTCACTAGAACCAGATCTCTAGAGACCAAGGGGACTCGTCCGTGCGGGACACATCCTAAAGGGAACTAGAATCTGGGCAAGCATGAAAGAGGGTGCTGAACCCAACATGGACTCTTCCCCCGGTTCCTGGGAAAGCATGAAGTGCACCTACTAATGCCCTTGAGATCAGAAGGAAAAGTAAGAACCATAGCTGGCCCAGGACATGCTGGACCAAGTTTCTTATCCATGGGAAAGTTGGAAATGGTGATATGAGAAGCGGTCACAGGGTCCCAAGCATGCTTTTACTTATGTAAAAGGGTTCTTGGGGGTGGGGGTGGTCTGGTGGGCAAAGAATGCAGGCCACCATGTTGTGGCCCAACCCCATGGGGAGGGCCTCTTGAAATGTAAGCTCTGCCTGGGGAGGCTTGGGCCCAGAGGACAGCCAGGTGACGCTTGGGCCTTTCATACTGGTGTCTTATTGGGCACAATCTGAGGCCCCAGAAGAGGGGCAAGGCCATTTCCATGGTTTCCCTAATCCTCCAGGAATGTGGCTGCCGTGCTTTAGGACAAGTCAGTGACCACGATGTCAATGTTATCACAAGTGAGAAATGCTGGTATCTGTCAAGAACAGACCTCCAAGCAGCTTTGGGTAACTCTTTAGGACCAGGACACAAGCTTCTGGAAATGGATGAACTTATTAAGGTGGGGGGTGTTGTATCTTGGTGCTTTCCAGGTGGCCCCCTCTGCCAAGGTGGTACGTACGGCCTGATGGGGTCCAGATGAAATGAACAGGCCCAGCCTCTGGGTGCCTCTGCCACTGTGGCCTTCCAGGACATCACTTGGTAGTACAGACACTGCCTGAGATGGCATCAGAGGTGCCAAGACCCTTGGCACTGGGATTCTGGATGCTGGCTTGTGCTTTGGTCCCTTTCACACATCCTTGCTCACCTCAGATGGAGGCCAGATGCCTCCAACCCTCCTGTCCTTTATTGTCCAGAGTGTCTTAGGATTGATCTGTAGAAATCGATGGGCAGACAGATGAGGTGCCAGGGAATGCACTTGGTGGAAGGAACCCTGGCTAGGCTGAGTGTCCTGGAGATGGAATGACCCAGGGAAAGGTGGGCCCTGTGCTTCTCATTGGCTTAGTTGCTGGCAGGGTCCATGGCTGAAAACCGGGCATGACCTTGGAAGGTCCATCTTCCACCAACGTACCCTTGCACATTGACCACTGAGGGCTCTTGGATAGCAACTGAAGCCACCAGAATGAGGGATTAGGGGAACTTTGTGTCATGTGATGGCATTGGGCAGTTAGTGAACACGAGTTCACTAAAACTCGTGTCCTGCTTCCCTTTATCTTGAATTCCTTGCTGTGATTCCTGTAAGCTACCTCTTCTCCGCATCTTGTGTCTCGGAGAAAGACTAGAGACTTCAGTAAGTTAAGGATGTCGCTGGCCGGCTGTGACGAGGTGGAACCCAGGGTCTGGTGCACACACCTAACCACTGGGCTGCTCCCTAATACCTAGGTGGTCGGCCCATGTTAAAAGGGACTAGGGACATCTAATTGGAAGTCTCCACCAACCACGGTGGCAAGTGGTGCTGTAGTTGCTATAGGGCAGTTTGCTATTTATAGCAACATGAAATGCACACACCAGCGTCCATGCCCAAATGTCCCTGAGGAATAACACATTATCCGTTCTCTGGATATTGTTTCCCATTTCTGCTTAACTCAGTTTCTTGGCCAAAAAAGGGGAGCCTCAAGTATCAGACAGCCTACCCAGGTGTTTAAATTTGTACAATGGCTATTGATGCTGTGCTGCGCCCCTCCCCTGACTCAGGCAATGGCAAGGCCCTACTGAGGTGTATGGCACAATGCATCCATCCTCTGGAAGAGCGCAGTATGTTTCTGGGAATGTGATGATTAGTTTTTGTATTCCTTTAATAAGTTGCGACTCCTCATATGATCATTAAGTATGAAGGAAAAAACATGACTTTCCCAATTAATGCAACTACTTCTAAAGAATAAATCTGTTTGCTCTAAATGCAATGATTCATCTGTGGAGCGTAAATTGTTAATGTCTAATGAAAAACTCCTAGTATTCCTGTCAAGGAAGTTTTTAAGAAATTAACATTAATTCTTCTTCTCTAGATTTTAATTTAAGAAGACAGATTAGTGCTTAGTACTGGACAACTTGTTTTTGTTCCTGTGCACAATGGTTTATGCTCTTACTCTTGTTTGATTAAAATTAATAACAAGTTAACCACTAGCCATAACCATGGCACCGGTTCCAGTCAGTAAGTCAAGAAAGAATAGTCAAGGTATAGGCCAATAGTTTGGGACATTTCTGACTATTATTAAAAGTTAACTAAGCAGAAGCAGCTCAAAGCAAAACATGAACTCAGAGTAAAAATGCTTGCTTATGCCTAAGCCAAGAGACATTCTTCTAATTATAGCTACGTAATATTTTGTTTCTTTGAATGATGATTCCTGTTTTATAACCACAAAGTACTGTGAACCTGCCAAAATGAAAAGTGTATATGATGAACTTCACAAGATTGGGATTCAGCACCTTCACTTTGGTGTCTGTGTTGTTTCTCCACCCCCCTTTCGCCGACTCCTCACCATCCATTAGTCTCCTGAGACCCCCTGTTGGAGCTGGACTCTGACGATGCTGAATGATGTCTCTTTGTACAATTGGTAAGAAACCATTTCTGGTCAGAATCTCATCTGAGATTATAGCGAAGTGCGGCTCCAGTTGTTCCTGAGAATTTGTATTGGACATTGTTTCCTGAAGCATAACCCAGGCATCAGCTTCGTTTGGGATCTTGGTTTAAATAAAACTAGGTGAACGCAAACGTGTGGCACCAGTTATAAACTCGCTCTCCACTCCCAGCTCCCCTGACTGAGGGTTACTCGGCCCTCTGGAACCAGAGTGGGAACTTGCCTTACAAGCTTTAAACCCATGAGGCTCTCCTGGTCAGGAACCCCCATGTCAACTAGAACAAGCCTGAATAGCCAACTGTCCTGTAAGTGAAGTAAGACTTGGCTTCCTAGAGTGACGGGAGTATCTCCAACTAGACAGTGAAGTTTGCTAGCACAAACTGCCACCCTTAAGAATCCCAAGGTTGAGTTTGAACTTGATTTATGGCCATGATAGAGGGGAACATTGACCATCACAGACTTGCTATCAGCTCCAGGAAGGAGCTGATCATGGTGGCATTGTCCAACATCAAGATAATGGCTGGGGAAATGGTGGGACCTGCAGCACTTTGTAACTTTTCCAGCCATCCCCATAGACCCCAGCTGTTCCCGGAAGTGGCTGAAGCACCAGGTATAATCGAGGAAGGGGACGTAGACATCCAGGAATGGGGCAACTGGGTGGGGAAGGCACTGGACCTCTGATCTGCACTTTAAGCAGTAATGGCTATGGCTATGGTCACTCTGCATGGGGGAGGACAATAGTGTTATGCAGGAGCTGGCTGGGCCATGACACCTGATACAGCTGTGATCATGGGACTGGAGTCACCATGCCTCAGCGTGTCCTCACCCATGCTCTTGCAGAATTGCCATGTGGAGCTGTGAGTCTACACTCCCCACATTCAGGAAGGGGGGCTGCCAATCAATGCTGGTAGCCAAAAGGCCGAGAAACCTCTTTGTTAACCATTTCCACATCTTCAGATGGCATCAGCTGTCTGGAACACAAGTACCACAGTGACCTGATGTCCCTTGATTCGGATCCCAGTTAAAGTGCCCCAGGACTGGGATGAAGTGGCCTCTCTCCTAGTTCTTTGTGGTTCTTTCCTTGAGATGCTCTGGCCTGTTGTCTGGCCATGTGTTCATGGGGGTTTTGTGGACTCTTGGACCCACTTGCACTGAAGAGATTTCTTAAAGATGAAAACACACGTAGGTTGTCTGTGGCTTATTTGGTCCTTGTTCTTTGACCCAGTGTCTAGTCAAGAACTAGACCCCCAATATTGTTCCAGTTTAGAGGTGAGGGAGCTCCCCTATGAGCCTCCCCATGCAGTGGAGGCTCCGCATGCTTGGAACTGACTTCAGCTCTTCCTGGATTTCTTGTACAAGAACCCTGCTCTATGTTGTGTCCCCCCTCCTCCCCGCCATGCCTGCTCTCCCTGCAGGAATGCCCCTGGGCTTGACCGCTGCACTTGAAGGTTACAGCCCATGAAGTGGCTTAAGCCACTGACCATGGCTGCTGCTGTGGCCACCACAGCCCTTCCGTCCAGCTGCCCAAACTGGCTGACCCTAGAAGGATACTCTGGAGGCTTATCTTAAGCTGCTTCTGACAAGGGGAACATTGCCTTGCTTTCTCAAATGACAAGATTTCCCCCCGAAACAAAGCCAAGTCTCTTCCTCATTGACACATGCAAAGTCAGGCATCTGTCTAAGAAAAAAACAAGACCTTATCAATGGCATCGCATCTCACCCACACGGGGTCTAACGAGTGGTAGCGGATGAGCCACCTCTTGCCATCCCCACCCACCGCCCACCACCCACCACCCACCAGCCTCCACCATCAGCCTCTAACCTCCTCCTGACCTCCCTGAGGTTGTCCCTTCCAACCAAAGCCTACCTGGGTTTATTTTAAAACACAGAGCAACCAGGTCTCTAACTGGCAGGAGACGCCAAACATCACCCCTTGGTTCTTCCTCTAAGGAAATGAAGAGCAAATCCCTGTGTCGGCCTGTGAGGGCCCCACCGCTGGGACAATCCTCAGTCCTGGTCCTTAAAAAGGACTACACAACACACACAAGCTTGTCTCCTGTCATACCGCCTCCATGTGGGTCTGACCCTTGGAACCCATGAAGGGCAAGGTCTGATGTGTACAGGGGTCTTCACCTCAGTTGTTTCCAAGCACACCTTTCGGGCTAATGGTAGGATTCTAGATGCAGCCCTGCTCCACATCTTAAAGTCACTTTTTTTTTTAACCCACATATGTCCAAGGGTCATGGATTTCACCAAACCAGGTTCAGGCCAAGTACATCTTGGCAAGAATCCAACTGATGGTATCCTGTCTGGAAGCATGGGCAGGAGTCTGTTGCTACTGGTGAGGCAGAGCCCATCTTGGTCAAGAGGAACATCTGTTGGGAGGGAACACCTTTATGATAACTCGATCCCTTTGAAAAACACTTGGTGTCATCAAATCCCTGACTCCTCCCTGAGTCAGTTAGACACCTCTAATTCTCCCTTGTGTACCCTCCTTAAGGGAATCCTCAGTGTCTCCCCTCCCGCTTCATATCAGACTCGGACCTTGCTAAGCCCTTGTGTCTACTAGGATTCTTTCCAGAAATCTCTCTAGCCTGGCTACCATCACCCCATGCCCCTGGGTACTTCTTCACTTTCTGGAATAACTGTGCATGCTTTGGGTTTCTCCTCCTCCTTCCTATAACTGGCCTCTGGTTTAAATGTCTTTGGCCCCTTCTCAGTAGGGGTATATTTTGAAACCATGAGCACTGGTTGGATTCACTCCTCCAGGACCTGAGTTATTTTTAACTAAACTAAGCATATGTAATGGTGGTGACAGTCATTTCTGATTGAACCAGAGATGTTTCTTCAAGACTAGGAACTTGCCCCCGTAGATTTTTCTTCACCACTTCAGTCAACTGCTCACCACCTGGTAGGGAGGCTCAGTTCTGCTAGACTGGAATAAAATGGCAGATTCTCTGCTGTTAAGGTCCCTCAGTTCCTAGCCCACAGATGGCATCCATTCAAGGTCTAATGGGGACAAAGATGGGAACTGTTCAATGGGATCAGTTTCTCTCCTGGCTACTTCCAGTGACTTGATCACTGGATTTACCAACCCTGGGTAACTTAGTCACTGTTTCTTCATTGATTTCTCCAACCTCAGGCTATAGTATCACCTTGGATATAGGTGAGCTGATGAGTCACCTGGTGTGTGCCTATGCATGTACACTGGGGGAGAGTCTCAGGTCTCAGTTGAATGATCTGGATGTGACAGTCATCAATTTTACCCTCCCCCACCAACTTGAAACTGGTGTTTTGTTGAATCACCTGTGTGGGCAGGACCAAGTCCCCAGTCGGACAAAAACATGTCTTGGTGACATCAAATCTCGGGAAGGTGCTTGACTATCTGCTCAAGAGCACATGCTGACTCTCCTTGGTGGCAATGCAGCACTAGGTGTTGCCTTGCACTTCTCAGTAACCAGTGGCAAACCTGAGTTTTTGAATGACTTAAGCTGTGGTATAGTGGACATGTTACTACTTGGTCACACTCACCTCATTCTGCATGCTGACCTTGACACCTAGTGACTTCCTATCGACCCCAGAGGCTGGAACCTTTCCTAGAATGACCAAAGGTTCATGGAAAAGACTTGACATATGCCTGTAGACTAGCAGTGGGTTTTGCCTGGGTCTCCTGGACTTCTGGACCATTAGCTTAACACTGGAAGAAGCCACTCTTGAGAATCTTGGGCCTGGCATGCTGGTGCATGCCTGTAATCCCAGCAGCTTTGGAGGCTGAGGGAGGATCAGGAGTTCAAAACCAGCCTCAGCAAAAGTGAGGCACTAAGCAACTTGGTGAGACCCCATCTCTAAATAAAACGGCTGGGGGTGTGGCTAGGGCCAAGTGCCCCTGAGTTTAATATCATGTTAGTTTCGATAGAGCAGAGACCTCTGAGACTTGGATTCTGTTCTTGCTGGATGATCTGCCCTGTCATCTCTGGAGATGATGGGAGATGTCAACTTCTCATGAGCTCAAGCCTTAAGTGCCACAGACCATCAAAATAGTGTTCACCAAGATTCTGAAGTCTATGCGTGGGGTAACCTGACAGGGAAGGATTGCTCTTAATGTAGAGGGGGAAATGGTCTCGGAAAGTCTCCAAGGCTCATATGGGTTTCCTGACCTCATTGAAGGGGACCTCTGCCCCCTGTCCTACCTCCAAGGTCACCCCACACCTCTGGATCTTGTTTGGAGTAAGCCCATGAAAGGCAGGTAATGACACTTGAAGCACATGTATATTTTCTTTCGTTACAAGACAAAGGTCACCTACCACCCTTGGGTACTGTACCCTTGGGTACAGTTGACTCTTTGTTCAAAAAAACTTTGACCATAAAAGACTTTGACGTAGGAAGAGCTACATTAATGATGGTCTTCTGACATGGAGAACCTGTCAGAGAGCGTACTTCTCCTGTTTCTTTCCAGTTCTCCTGCAACTCCATAGGAGCCTGGGAAGGTTTGAGAAGGCCAGCAATGTCTTCCAGAACTGCCAAAGCTGTACCCTAGTTATGAGGACCCTAACTTGAGTCTACTCAAAGTAGGAGCATTGATGATTTTCCCTCGTTACACTATCTGCCCGTCACTCCTCTCTGCTCGTTAACTCTTGATTTCCTTAGGGAGAAGTGTCCCCAGTAAAGGCCAGGGAACAATGACACTTGGCCTCTGAACAGAGGGATGCAGAGGCTCAGGATGGTTTCTGCTTGATGTCAACGCTGAAAACTGAACCTCCAAACTCCATGAAGAGAAGCTGGAGCAGGTTTAGGATGGCTTTCCCCACAATTCCCTATACTGAAAAACCCTAAACTTGGATCTCAAGTCAGGAATTATTTAGCAACTCTGTAAATCCAGACCTCTGAGAGGGTGGGGCTCCCACTGGGTCCCTCGGGTGTGTTCCCCTGGGCCCCGTTGTTTCTGGGGCAGTTCTCCCTCGCCCTAACATACTTGTGCACAAGCTCGGTGGAGCCTCCTAGCCACAGGGCAGGTCCCTTGCTGGTATCAACACTGTCCTGATGTCAAGTCCCCTATCCAACAGGAAGAGAAGTGCATGTCATTACCCCTGACATCTTAACAGACCTGATACTGAATGTTCAGGAAGCTTGTATAAATGCAGGTTCATGAATATTTTTAACTGTATTAAATATGCTCATGTTAGCAAAAAAAGTGTGCAGTTCTACAGAGGGTAATGAGTTCTTGACGATTATGGAGAATTCTTGCAACAAGATTGTTTTCCTTGAATCCACTGGACATGATGTACAGGTCAGGGCCATGGGACAGGGAGAACTACTGGCAGGGGGGTTATATAAATCTGTGGGATGCAGCTTATGCTGATTTTTGGTCTGCAAAGAGTCTTCGGTATTTCTAAAATGGTCATAGAAAGCATCAGAAAGGCACAATGTGGCTTTCCTCTCAGCAATAACCACATCAATGGCATGGGTTGGGTCTTGTTTCTTATCCCTCAACCTCTCCAGCATCCCTTAAACCTAGGTCTTAGGTCTGCCTACTGCAGTATACGAAGACCATGATGTCTCTAACACTCTCAGAAAAATGCAATTCCTCTACCAAATGACCCATAAGTAGTCACTCTCCAAGTTGGCAGCCTTTTCCTCCACTGTTCAAGTCGGTATCCGAACATGGTCCATACGCTGGTAGCTAGCAGACCACAAGCCCTCTAAATGGAATCGTTCCTTTTGTCCCCTGGCTGCTTGTCCTACACTGGACAGCCAATATCCTACAGATGTGCCCGGTACCTGTCATGGCTTCACGTTCCTGTTTATGGTCCTCAACGCCTGCTCCTCACCACCTCCTGAAGCTGAGTGTGCTGTTAGTTCATCTTTTTTCTTTGAGGCTCTCTTAGCTTGGAGAAGGAATAGTATCCCAAATCTACAACCCCTCAAAAGGCTCTTTCTGTCTGTGGCACTGGCACCTGGGGTCGGGGAAGGAGGGCATGGTCACAGGGTACCAGCCTTGCCAGGTGAGGCCTGGAGTGGCCTGAGGAGTCTTTGGTACTGCTTGGGAACTTGGCTCTGATGTCGCCCAAGGATAGAGGTCCATAGTTCTACCTTCTATCTACTGGTACCACAGTTCCTCAGATGAAAGACTTGTCCTGTTGGCCTGACACCTAGTATCCTGACTGCCCATACCAGGTGTGGGTTCCTGGACACAAACGAAAAGCCAATATTCAGTCAGGTCATGGGTGAGACCACCTGGGCCTTCACTGGCTCCTGCTGAAGGAGTTCTTGTTCCTTCTCACAAGGTTTTACACATGGAAGTGACCAGGAACAGACAACCCATTTTTTCCTCACTGCCCCCCAACCAGAGGGGACGACAGTCATCCCGGAGAACAGCTCCTGCATCAGAGCCTGACTCTCTTCCCACTTTCTGGACAAGTATGTGATCTAGGGTCTATTATCCAAGGCAACAGAAAAAAAATATACAGTCACTAAACGCTAGCTCTGTCGGCAGATGCTAGAGCCTTGGTAGCGATATCCAATCTTCCCTGTGGAGCCCTGGTTCCCAAAACTCTCTGGAACACCAAAATACACTTCTCCATATATCTGGGGTCAGGAACTTGTGGAAATGGTATGGACAGGACAGTGTCCCCTTCCTAACAAGAAGGGATTTCACCTTGGTCATTTCCAAGCGTCAATCCCACTTCTGGAAGGTAGGACGTCAAGATCTCTATCAGTCCTACCTCCAAAGTAGTTCTCTCAAGTTTTCACAAGAGGCCAACAGAGTCCGTCAGATAACATGTGAGACCACCTGACCTTCACTAGGTCCTGCTGAAGGAGTTCTTGTTCCTTCTTAAAGTCCTGCTTCCCAAGTATGACTCAGAAAGTCTTCCATGGAAGTGATCGTTTGTAGCAGCCTGTCTCGGAGGCACATGTTGGGTGTCACATTATGGATGCTGAGATTGCTCCTTGGTGAAATATAAGATTTTTTTCTCCCTTTATAAAGGTTCTTTTCCTTGCTGGGTGGTTATTACATGGGGACAAATGAGATCCTTGTTCTAGTTCACTGAATTCTACTAACTTGTTGAACAAGGAGTATGATCCAGCATTTCTAATTCTATAGCTAGCATCGGACACTTCAGCTCCTCCACTACCACCTACCCTTGCCTTCTCGCAACCACAACACATTTGGAATAGCTCTGCCTCCTTCATTGTCTCTGCTCGTTGACTCCTGACCAGTTTGTTGGAGTACACGACTGACCTCAATGTAGTGACTCTGAACAGCTTTGGTATGGAGGAATAGAGGCTGAGACTCAGATGGGCAGAGTTGGTCTGTCTGATACCCCAACAGGAGAGCCAGCCACAGCCCACAGTGCAGAAGTAGGAAAAGCTGGCCTAGGCCCCTGTGGTCTTTCTAATTTGAACTACTGTACATGGTCCTCAGATGACCAGTGTCACTGAGACCAGCATAGACCTACTATCCCTGTACCTTGGAGAAATTCCCCTTGCTTTGACTCTGGAATCCTACCTTGGACTGCTTGATGGAGCCTCCTGGCTGTGTTGGCCAGGCCCCTATTGATATGGCACCCTGCTGGGTCCTAGGACACCCTCCTATAGTTTCCACTAGACGCTTCGCCAAGGATGGTCAGAAGCTGAATGTTCCTGAAATGACCCTCTTTGGTTTGCCTTTGGTTTGTTGGTGTCCGCACACTCATTTGTGGTGAGAGTCTTGGTTATACATGCAAAACCCAGAAGGCAAGGAGATGTCAGAGTCCTAAGGTGACACTTCAGCGTTCCGGGTTGATATTCTACGTGAAATTCCTGGAAGACCCGAGAGATGCCACTTACCTTGAGCAAAGGGACTCGATGTACAAGTCGGGACCCTGAGAAAGTTTGACATACCAATAGGCTCGTGAAAAAGGACTCCAGGATGCCATGGTCTCCTGGCCTGGTTAGGACCAAGTTTTCATCTAGAAAACTGATGGTCACTGGTCAGTCTGTTGTAATCCAAGTTTCCCAAGACTCACGTCCAGAAACAACTCGAGTCCTGCTTCTCTGCGTTCACTGTGAAATGGAGGAGCTCTTTTCTACATAAAGACATGACTGTAATCAAGTTGTCTATGTTAATTAAAACACTGAGGAGGTGAACCTGTAAGTGGGCATGTTTTACCTTCCTGGAAGGGGTATAACGCCTCTCTCCCAACTAATCAAACCATGACCCAAGCTTGTGACTGGGTGTTACTGTAACCATGCTCAATTGTTTCTTTCCTTTGGGTCTAACTTTGTTTTGCCATAAGTAATGGCTCATATCCTATAGATAGAATGCCCCTATAACCTCTTCTTGCTCTGGTCATGTGTCCTGCTAAAGTTGCAGCTTCACTTCTTGGTACACACCAGCGTTCTGTCTCTGGGTGTCCAGCTGCCCATGTGGGATTTTTCTCTTCCCAAATCTTGGAGCAGGTGTGATGATGAACCCTATATCTAGGAAGTGGAAAATGTTTCCCACTGCATGTGAAACTGGGGTGAGAATGGGACATCAGCCACTGGGCTCCAGACTTGCAGGATGAGCTCCAGGGTCTTCTGTGGGCACAGATGATCTCAATTACTACAGAGCATAGCCTTTGGGTAACTTTTTTCTCCAACTTTTGGATGCAGAAATCTTTCCCCTTAAATCTGATCTCCCAACCCTGAGAGCACAACACTGTCCTGAGTTGTAGGGAGAGGAAATTGTACCTGGGGACTTAAGGTGAGAAGGCTGGATCTCCCTGGAGGATGAGCTGCTGGGGTACTTGAGAGTCGGGAGCCCACTCCAACTTGTGACTCCAAGGAGACATCTACCACATATCATACACCACTTCAATCCAGATGACTGGAGTTGTTCAAACTCCCTGGGGTGGAATGGGAATGGTGCAGTGGACTGCTGTGAATAGTCATTCACACCACCCTCCAGCAGAGGAAGCGTCCACCTTGGGCAGCCATTGGCTTCTCATTGCTTTGTGCAGCCTATCAAGAATAGGGCCTGGATCCTTGGTGTTGAGTCTCTCCCTAAAATGTGTTGACATGCATATCTTCCCAAAGCCATATGTCCCACAACAGACATGGTCAAGTGGCAATCACCAACTCTTTCCATGAGTAACCATGTTACCTAGGAATGTATGCAAAGATAATCCTGTGGCTGAACGAGACAAATGGACAAGGGATTTTGTGGGAAGAGTATTTTGGGTACAGAGTAGAGGCTTTTGACTACTTGCCACATTCTCAGTAAAGGGAAACCATGATTTTCTGTCCTGTTAACCATAGAAGTGGAATTTTCCCTCCATTGGGATGTGATGGATATTGGAAAATGCTGGACACTCTCTCCTGGCAGCCATAGAAGATGAGAACATTCAGGAACATAGTCCTTAATGCCTTCCTAGTTATCCTGCCAGGGCCACACAAGATATATTGCTGATACTTGGGATGGTCGTGATTAACTTTTACCATGGGAGGTTGGACAGTCTGCAATGCAAGGAAGGGTTCTTGATCACTTTCAAAGACACATACTGAAAGGCGTAGGGAAGAGTCTAGAAGAAGGTACAATATGGCAGTAGCAGAAGGCTTTCTACTGAAGCTTCGCCTCCCGTGCTTGCCTTCCTAGTAAGGTCCCATCCCAGCCTCTAACCCAGGAGTTGCATCAGAGGCTTGGGCAGGGCCAAAGTGCAGCCAGTCAGTCAGATGGATGTGGTTATATCCCCTCTGGTCACCAGCCCTGAGAATCGCTGGATGGCCGAACCTCGGTGCACAACTGCCCCCATGAAACTCCCAGATCCAAGACCCTTGTTCTAAGGGTTCATCTTTGTTCTAATGGTTGGCCTGCATGGAAGGACCTGACTCCAACTTCCAACACTGGTCACCTTTGAGCATTTTTGCCACCCACTTAGATAGGACATCCATGGTCTAACCCTACAAAACCATGTGGCTGTCAATTTTCTAGAGGGGCTCATCCAGAATGGAGGGTATCCTATAAGACAACCTGGACTCTTGCATTTGGATCCTTCTAATTCCACTCCACTTGAATACTTGGCAAGAGTCTGAGGAAAGTGGTGGTCACTTCTGCTGGGGTCACATGTTGAAGCATGAGCCATGGTGTTCCACCTCTGAGGATGCCGAGATTGCTCCTCAGTTAAATCCAAAGGCCTTTCTTCTGTAAAGGGTCGACTCCTTGACTTGTGATTCATGTGGGGTAAAGGGTTGAGATCCCTGAAAGTAACTTTCTATTTCAACTGTAGAATCTGAACCTTGGGTATTGCTCTCCCATCAGATGTTATAAATACATTCCATACTTACCAAGGGAATTCCTGAGTTTTCCTTCCATAGTTTTAGAAATCGGAACTTTAGAGGGTTACTGACATAACCCTTTCCAGCTGTCTAGACAACAAGCGCCTCTTGAAATGGGCAAAAACCCTGTTGATTATGAGCAGATATTCTTCCTACATTCTTTGGACAAACTATGGTCAAGGTCACCTTATCTTTCTTGACGGACTCCTATCAAACATACTGTGTATGTTTACTACGAATATTTAGTAAAGATGTGGGTGTTGGTTGAGGTCAGTACCCCCAAATGATGTGGGGTTCCAGGAATTGGAGCTTTGTCTATGGAAGGGAGCCATATGCTCAAAGAAGAGATTTTTTAGTCAGCTATTCTCAAGTTCCTATAGAATAAGTGTCCGCCATACTATAGACCACACTATTCATAACTGTGCCTAACAGGAGGGAGCTGACCACCACGCTCTCCCATGATTTCACAAGAATTCCCAAAGGCAGCCCCTGTTAACGGTGTTCATGTCAATCATGGCAAGGTGAAGGCATCTGAGATGACTGGTCATTATGATGAGTTCTGTGGATGAGCCAGGGAACTGGCCAGCCTGTCTTTCCAAAGTTGTGTGGCCCTTATTAGGCTCCACCAGCGTCGTTCCATCTTTAGTTCCAAGAAGTGTCTCCCTGTCACCTAGAATCTGCAAATCGCATCAGAGAATGACAGGCAATGTCAATCCTAAGACAGTGGCCACCGAGAGAGTGACTTCCAGCCTAACACTGGTGGCTGACCTGTCTTTAGTCATAGGACTGACCTTGTCTCCCTCAACTACACCTGAAGGGAATTTAGGACCTGGCACTTAGGTTTGTGCCACTGCAAAGTCTTTCCCTGTGGGAACACCTCAGGGACCTAAAGCCATACAGAGCAACATCCATGGAATTTCTCCCTAAAGGTCCTCAGGTGCTTCCTGTGTACAAGCCCCCATGAAGGGAGGGCTGGGTGTCCCTTTCCTGCTTGGGCCCAGAACCGATGGTGCTACACCTGAACCACCTGTCCATGGCTGCCTGCCTCTGTATGAGAACCTCACATCTGAGTGAGTTCATGGACTCCTTGGGGACAGAAACCAGATCTCTCCCTAAACTTGTATCCAGGGGTGACCAAGGCTCTTCTTACAACTACGATGACTGCTCATGGCTCATGGCTTTCTGGACTATCGGTCTTTTTTTCCTGAAAACTGCCTCAGATGGACAAGGGATAGAACTGAGGTCACCTAGGGCTTTGCTTCTGGGCATGACATTGATGTGGCCTTGCTAGGTAGCACGACCCTTGCTCCACTGTCCTCAGTACTCATTCCTGAAGGTGTCGGGTTCTTGTGGGTTCAGGTCCTGTGTATACCCACTTGACCAAATACCAGCATTCCAGATGAGTAGTTGTCCTTTGCCCACAGAATCCTAGGAGGGGAGATTCCTCCAGTACCAGAAGGGAGGGTTCCTCCCCCACTGAGAACCTTGCTTTCCCTTTCTCACGTCGTCAGGCAAAGGTCACAAGTGTCCCAGGGCTTTCGCCACTTTCTCGGTGGAGACCCTAAATGTCACCTAATGACACTGGGGCAAGTCATTGTTGGACAGCCAGAGCTCAGCTTCCTCCCTTGGCCATTCATCTGGCATAGGAACTCAAAGGCTGAGAATATTTGGAGTGAAGATGGCAAGAATCTAGAGAAGGAACCACATCTGTTCTAGGTTCCGCCTTGAAGCATGGGTGGGCTGCCATCACAGGTGCCTGGGCTTCCTCTTTCTAGTTCCCCCAGCTCCATGGAGGAGCCTGGGGACCCTCCGGGGGAAGGCAGAGCACTGAGTTTGCACAGGGCGATCTGAACTGGACTCCCTTCGTGGGGGTCGTGCTCTGTGGTTGTCAGTGAGTTGGAGGGAAGGACTTCAATCCTTAAATTTTGACTTTGTTCCTCTTCATTCACTTTTTTCCTTGTTAAACCCTGGAACAACTTATTAAGAAAAAATGCTGCTGTGTCCCAGAGAAGATCATCTGAGGAAGTGCACCTTGCACGGGAGACTGAGATTTGGAAGGGCAGAGCTTTTGCCCCACATGCCAATATGGGGAACCAAAGCACAGGCCCCACTGAGCAGGAAGAGAAACTGGTTCAGACTAAGGTGACCATTCCCTAGGGTTCATCCAGGTCCTTGTGAAATGTCCCGGGCTTGGTTCTCGGATCGGAAGTAACTTGGAACATAGGACAGACTTCTATATTGATGGCCCTGAGAGCTGGGGCTGCTGTCTGCACTTCTCTGGTCTTCTCCATGGGCTCCTAGATGAATCCTCCCTGATGTTGGCTGTGGAATTCACTTACATGCAGACTTGGTGGGGGCCTCCTTCCTGTTGGATGGAGGATACCTCATCATTGTCACAGGGTTCCTATGTTGAGAAACATATCAATCATGGTACACCTGGTCTTTTGTGTGGCCAGAAAGTCTTTGGTTTCGCTTTTTATAAAAATTTCAGAAACGGCCAGAACCAGCTAGAGAAATGGCTGTTGCCATCGTGTTCAGGGACCCACATCCAACAGCTGGGACACGGTGTCTGCTTTCCTCACCAGCTCGTGTAGCTACTCTTAAGGCAAACAAACATATCCATCTGCAGCATCCATGGTGTATGGACATGTATCTAACATCTTAATGCCTTTAGCATTCCAAACTCAGCTTCTCCAGCATCCAGCAACATGTAGACAGTCAAGCCAAACTTTCACAAGGATCACCAAAAACTGGCTTGTTTAAATGGGGATCCAGATATGGCCTACACATCATGAGCAGGGGTTCCCCCACCTTTTCCCCTGGCAATTTCTATCTTCCCTGTGTCCTAAAGCAGATATTTGCTTCAGTCCTCTGAATGGGAGACACTTTCCCCCATAAATCTAGCTTTCCAACCCTGAGAGCACAAGATTCTAGTTCTCAGGTAAAGAAATGAGAAGGGAAATGATCTCCCTTGATTATGAGCTGGTTGGGACCTGACGGGCCTCATCTGGGCCCCCTCTCCCTGCCATGATTCCTGGGAAACATTTCTGGCTTGAGATGGTGTATGTCATGTGGTAGCTCTCAACAGACCCATGACGGGGGGACAGTAGGACAATCACGTATACTGTCGGAGCTGCAGTTGTGTCCCTCTGCCTGAAGGTAACCTGATAATCTCCTGTGTCCTTCAGCAGTGGGGGTGCAGGGGGAAGCCATTGGACTTCATTACTGAACTGCTGTTCCCATTTAGGATCTACCTAAATGATGCTTCTAGATAATTTTGGATTTGCTACAGCTTTGGGGAACATGATGATCTGCACAACCTTCATTTTCTTACAAGCCAAAGAGCATCTCCATTTTTAAAGAACTCTTCAGGTTCTTGGGATGGAACAGTCAGGAACTTCATAGGAGTAGGGTTCTTAACACTACTGTGTGCTGATGACCTGTCACTCATGACCTGAGATGGAGATTGAACTTGTTCTGCTGAAATTATAGCAGCCTAACTGCTCTCTGGTACCAAATGTGGATTTCTAGAGTCAAGTCTATGGAAGAGACCAGGAAGGAAAAGCTACCCTATCCATTCCCCAATCATGGAGGATGGTGAACATTCCAAAGACCCTCTGACACTCCTCCCCAGTTGTAGGAAAAGTGCTGTTGGCCACTACTGAAGGCATTTGTGACTTGCCTTGGTAGATAAGTGAGTAAACAACAATAGTCTGACGTATTGGACAACATGGACCCCTCATCTTGACACGAGACTGGAAATGCTCCAGTGAGATGATGATTTCTTAATAGGTTCTAATTGTCTAAAGATCATGGAGGAGCCTGATGTGACAGTAGAGTGCTGCTATCTTATTGTATCTTTGGCTCAGAAGGTTGTCTTTGTCTTCGAGGTAGTGTCCCATCTGGGCTTGGAGAAGTCACTCTCCAGGCTGTGTCCATTTGGCCACCCAGATCTGGCTCCCTTGCTTCTCGGTGGGCCAACTTGGAGCCAGTGCAAGATGGAGGTTTGGCAGGTGTGTCCCAACTGCTCCATGGGAAGCTCTACCACCAAAACTGCTGGGACATTACTTGGCTTTTCTAAACAACATACGTCCATAGTGTCCAGTTCATATGGAGGTGGTATGGAGGGTGTTACCGGCTCTTGGTGTTCCCAGATCAGCATTGGGTTCTCCTGATTGATTGGAGATAGAGATTACCAAGAGGCGACCCATAGGGTTGGGACAAGGCTCTGCTGGGTCTTTTGCTGGAGTCGAGGGGAGACGATGCATGGTGAGGGTTCCTAAACCAGCTCTCCAAAGACATGATGAAGCTAAGGGAAATGGGCTCAGGTAGGCACATGACCCCAGGAGTTCTGCACCTGGCTCCTCTGCCCCTGGCACCAGGGTCTGCATGGGAGATCTGCTCAGCCTTGGGCCTCTGCTCAATGGGAGAGGGATCCTAGGTACATGGAGGTCGGCAGCACAGATCACAAAGCTGATAGACATGTTCAGTATCGGCCTCCCAGGAAGGTTGTGTCAGTCAAGGCTGGACATATTGTGCATGTGGGGGTTTTAGAAAAACTCGGGAAGAGTCGGCTCCTGAGCTGGTCATGGGTGGAAATCTTCACGGACAGCAGTTCTTGCTGGGCAGAAAGCCTTGGTGGGGAACAAGGGTTCTCCCTGCCCTCACTCGACAGGGGCATAGTACATGATGGAAAGTGTGGTCTTCACCTTGGTTACTCCAAGCATTCCTATCCCCTGTCTTACATGGGAACTGAAAAGAATGACACCAGCCCCACCTGCCACTTTCTTAAATTTTTCATGACAGGCTAATGCAGAATGTGGGACAACCTCTAAGATGACTGGGACCCTTGGTTCCTTTTCATGCCAGCCTCCATTATTCTCTGCCTGCATGGTGGGCTCTGTCATTGAGGCTTTCACTGCCCTGGGTGACCAGGTGTGCCAACCATGCCAGAATAAGACCAAAACCCCAGCCCAAAGAGTGGTCACTGAGGGACAGTTATAGCCTCCAGCTTAATTCTCCAGTGGTTACTGAGGCTGCAGGTCCCAAAAAGGGACTAGTCCTTTTATCCTGTGCCCTACCTGAGAGGTCCTTATTAAAATCCTGCCTTTGTGGCTTTTTCCAATTTGATATTATCTCCAATGGCCATGTCTCAGTGGCCTCAACTCGTGTCTGGCATGCCCAAGTTTGTCCTGGCTTTCCTTGAGTACAAAGCCAGATCTATGTAGGCTAAGTGGGCCCCTCACCCCTGCCACGGGCTCAGAATCAAAGGTGACCTAACATTTCCCCCATGACCTGCCTGATTCCCACTTCCTGGTTCTAAAACCTCATTTTAGCTTGTTCCAACTTCAGGGCCAGAAATCAGACTATCTTCTGAATCTAGGATTATGTGAGAAGAATGTGACTGCAAAACTGAGCTTTGTTCTGTTTTGGTCTCCAGCTCCTGGTTGAGTTTTTTATTTTTGAGCTGAATGTCAAGAGCCCACCACTCCTTGGTGTGCAGGGTTGGGGGAGAATGAGGGATAGACCTGAGCACTGCTTTCAGGCCTGCTGAGGTGGGCTTAGGTGCATGTCCTCACTAGTTCCAATGACCTCTACTACCATCCTTGGTGCTTATTCTGAAAGGTCAGCTTCTTTTGGGTGCACACAGGGCCTGCATCCAAATGACCAAAGGCCTTTCATTCCAAGCAGGCAATTGACTATGGGGTCCCTGGGAACATCAGAATCGTCCTTCCCATGGAACCCCTAGGAGGGGAGAAGCCCTGGGGACGTCTTCAGAGCCAGAGGAGAGGGCTCCTGCCCCATTGAAAGCCCCACTTCCCTTTTCTATTCCATATGTCCTCAGATCGAGGGTCACAAGTAGCCTTTGGCTTTTTACACTGTGGGCAGAGACCCTAAATGTCACATAACGATGCTCTTGGCAACTATGGGTTTTTGTCATTGCAAGACAAATCTCAGCTACCTGTGACTGACCATCTGGCCTCTAGTCTCTCTGGTAAGGTCTTGATGAAATATCCTGGGGCAAGAAGGACTTTGACAGTGAATTTGTTTCAGTTGGAAGTAGCGGCATCTATTGAGCTGTCGGTCTTGACGTGGAGAAATCTGTCACTGTTGTCTGTTCTCCTGAATTCTCCCACTTTCTCTAATCTCTGCGCTGTACAGGGAAGCCTAGGGACACCCATCACCTGTGGATGAGCTTTTCCATGCTAATCAGAGCTGTAGCCAATTAGTGGGGTATTAAGATGGCTGCACCTCAAGATCAGTTCTGTGATGATGCAAATAATCAAGTTTGTAACTCTCTGCTTGGCTTCTCACCTTGTGAGAAATGCAAGTGTGTCCTCAGGGCTCGTAAGGCACTATGTATTGAGAGCTGAGGCCAAGAAGGCAGAGTCGGTGTCGGCCTGAGTGGCCACTAACAGAAATTGAACCTCAGACTACAATGCAGAGGGAGGAAAAGCAGGCTCAAGGGTCCTGGTCCTTATTCTGCAGAGAAATCCTGAACTGTCTTCAGGTCAGAAGTGACTGAGGACAGTGGGGCCATGATGTGGGAGTTGAGGCTGAGGTGTCCTCTGGGTGCTATTGTTCCAGGGTGAGTTCCCCTCACTCTGGATCCACCTATGGGCAGCTTGATGGGTGCCTCCTGGCCGTGTGGGTCAGGCTTCTGGTGTCGGCACCATTCTGGATTGTATCCTTTGTTGGAGCACCACCCTGGATCACCACTGCCGGATGGACCTGACACTGAAAACCTATGAATGGCTGTCCTTGGTTTGCCTCAGCTTCCCTGGTGTGAGGAAGAGACTGCCAGATGTGGGGGTGCACACCTATAGTCCCAGTGGCTTGGGAGGATCAAAAGCTCAAGGCCAGCCTCAGCAACTTGGCCCTATGTAACATAGCCAGACTGGGTCTCTAAAGGGTTTGGGGGGATGTGATTCTGGGGCTTAGCACCCCTGGGTTCATTCCCCAGTACCAAAAAAAAAAAAAAACAAAACACCCTAAGACCCTGTACTGACACTCCTACCCAAAAATTAACCAAAGTAATCATCTCAGTGTGGCATGGTCTAGAGCTGTCTTAATCCCTCGTATTTGGAATACACAGAGGGCAATATGTCCCACATAGCTTCATGACCTCCTGACCCCAAATACACTTTCAAGTGCCTCAATCTGTCACTGACTTCTTGAGGAAGGAATTCCCCATCCTGCACACCATAGCTCACATTTTCTCTTACTGTGAGGAATATTCTCTAGATTTGCAGGAACATCCTTGGTCCTCCTAGCACTTAATTGCTAGACTTCAGCGTTCAGCTTGGATTGATGTCCAGCCCTTCATGGTCAGTGGGGCAGATTCCAAGGACAATGGAGGAAAGGGTGCCTTCTCCCAAGGTCCTAGGAGCCACTGTGTTGGGCTTCCCCTTTGGACAGGAGGCTTGACCATCTTTCACAATGATTGGTTAGTTCCTGTCACTGTGGCTCTTTGAAGTAGAGCCCGTGGTTGGCCCGATGCCTGTTCTCACAAGCCTCCACTAATACTGACTCCTGAATATTTGAGGCTCCCTGAACATTCTGCCTTGGGCTTCCCTAGTATCCCACTCCTTGCCTCTTAAGATATCCATTCTCAAAGTGGAGACTGACAAAATAGGAAAGCGCTTCCTGCCAAAAACGTTTGGATTTTGAAGTCATTTTCAGTTTGTTGAAATTGAAGAAAAACGTACGTTTCAAGTGGGTCCTAGAAGGAAGGACTGCATTCCTTCTGCTCTTTGGGGGTTGATTCTGCAACCTCCATCTCTGCCTTCTGACTCCCAGGAAATGTGTGTGCCCTCGACCCTCGGGGTCCAGCTGGGCTAACCTGCTCCACAAGTAGCAGGTGGGTCAGGAAGGACTTGGACCCAGATTGTGACCTTCCCTCACTGCAAGAAGGGCCAGAATTTTCCCTTTTTAGAAATGTCATTGTGGGGAAAAGCCAGCTTGCAGTTGGGACAAAGGCTGTGTAACTACTGCATGGGGACCCCCATCCCCCACCCCCACCCCCACCCCATGCCACTCTGGGGAGAACTTTAAATGCACACCCAAGCAGCTGTAGCCAACTGTGTGGCACCTGGTGGGCCAACTGCCCAGTGGGTCTAGTCCTGTCACTCCTTGCTCACCAACCCTTTAGTCAGTGGATGACATGGGCTCGGTGGATGTACCCATCTTGTTCTTAGAGGCAATGTTTCCAAGACTTTTGCCCAGTTTCCCTCCACACATTCAGGGTCTGGAACCCAGGAGAGATGGGGGTGGGAGATGGTGTCTGACTTCACGTGGGGTTTCATTGGCCATTTGACAAACTTCTTCAGCAAATTCCTGAAAGTGGCACCAATGTCATCTTGGGTTATCCGTGCTCCCCACTATCTTGCATTAGCCCATCGGAGAGTTTGCAAATCTTTGCCAGGCTGACAATTCCCTTGGGAAGCCATTGCTTTCCCTGACTAGGATGTGGTTTGATACTGAACAGAACCCCGTGAGGGTGGTGGCTTGTGTCCTGTTGTGGCTGTCCCTGCATGCACCCCATGATGGGAGGCTAGGGACTCGCTCCATGGGGAAGGGTCCACCTTTTATCTAATGTGCTGTTGTCCTTCTCCAGTGTGGCCACCACTTAATTGCTCATAGGGACATCAAGTATCCATCCTGAAAGTGTGGTCACCGAGGGTCTGACTGGCATTTCCTGATATAGTCTGGGGGTGGGTGGCTAAGGGTCTGGATCTAAAGGGACCACAGCCTTCCCCAGCCCTATCTGTACCCGAGTTAACTACTCCTGGCTGGGGGTTTTGCCCTCATCTGTGGGTGCGCATCTCACTGACCTTGACTCTGTTCTCCACAACACCCGTGGAAGATCGCCCTATGATAGGTCGAGGCTCTGAGTCTCCACGTGGGGGGTGAGCCTGCACAGTGTCCCTCACCAGCTCAGGATTACTAGAGTGCCACAGGGGTATGTCCCTCTTTCCCATTTCCAGTCCTTAAAGCTTGCACCTGGCTGAGAACATGTCCACATCAGTGCTGTAAAGGACACCATCTCCAGGGAGACGGGCAAGTGCCCATTAGCCAGAGTGTCATGAACAAGGCTTGAGAAATACTTCTGCCTTTCCTGCCATGTCTGAACCTCTGTCAAGGACAACTACCCTGATCAGAGTGAACTTGAGCTCTTGTTATGGTTCAGAAATGTTTGTCATAGAAAAACTTGAACATGTCAGTCCTGGCCAGCATCTCCCACTTACTCACGGCTGGCCTTGCTCATAGGGCTGATGACAGCCATTCTTGAAGGCAAAACCTGGGCCTCAGACTAACCTGTCCAGGGCATGGGATGATCCTAGGATGGGAATGGGTACAAAATAACTTCAGTATTGACCCCCCAACACCCCATTTTCCAACTGGGGCCGAGTGGCATCTCTTCAAAGGACAATGATTCATGACTTGAAAATCCAGGAGCATCAAGTCTATAGTTCTCAAAAGTAAGCCCTAAGGATGAGCTAAGGTTAGGATCATGGTCAACTTCTTATTCAGCATTGATATTGACTGACTGCTTTCACTCTGGGGCCTTGGGCACTGGACCCCCTTAGAGCATAACTGAGCTTCTTCAAACAAGTGGGCTGTCAGTTCAGAACCCCCATCCTGGTCCAGCTGTATTGACCAGCTTGCCCAATAACTTGTTTCATCTCCTGAGTCCATAGCCTCTGGAATTTTCTAGAACTTAAACTGGTTAAGGTGTAAGAGGACTGCTTCTGATAAGTCTATTTTTCAGTATAACTCGATTTCTCAAAGTCTTTCTGCAGTCACCTTGGGGCCTAGTGTACCCAATACCACCAGTAACTGCCTTGCAAAGCTTGAAGCTGACTTGGCACCCTATTGCCAGGACCTTCAGCAAGAATAATGGCCCAAAGATGAGCTGAGCTTCTCTGTGGACACACAGTACTAAAAATCTGACCACTAATGGTGGCAGGGTTGGAGAGGGCATTGAGACCATGGAAATAGCCTCTTCCAGGAGCTTCCTGTCCTCTTAGCACTTACTGAGGATGGCTGTGCAAGCCTCCAAGCCATCAGGATGGTTCCAAACTTCTGAATTCTAGCACTCTTTTCAGTGCCTACATCACCCACAATGAAACCATGGTAGAAACTGCCAGCACAACATAAAAGTGACCCACGGATCACTTCTAAGGCTCACAGCACTATCAAGTACATAACACTAAAAATTGAGCCCACCAGCTGATCACATTACGAACGCGTCACTTTGACATGTCAATCATACCATCAGTTTTTCTAAACAAGCCCAAAGGAAAAGGAACAACCCACGTGGAAACTGACAACCTTCGCTCGCCCTAAATATGCTTGATGAAAAACTGTACACACTTAAAAATCAAAGCATTGTGCCCACTTTCTTGACTTTTAAATTGTCAACGGACCTTTACATGTGGTGCTGGGAATCCATTCCAGTGCCTCACATACGCTTGGCAAGGGCTCTGCCCCCGAGCCACATCCCAGCCCCAAATTATGAACTCGTGACTGGGAAATGCAGGGAATGGCTACCACTGGATTACAATACTGACAGAGTGCCCTGGGGTTTTAACCCATTGTCAAACCACAAAGGTCTCCTGTTAACACTTTGAAGAATGTTTTATATATTCCAAGACCTATGTTTGGGGAAGGGCAAGAGAATAGCCCCTCCTGCTTTCAGATACTTAGTCTGAACATAGAAGCTTCTTATCTGATTAACTGGGATGAGTGTCGATCCCCAGCTTTCTCCACCTTGAATGGCAGAGTCTGCCAGCAGAGTGTAGGTAGGACCAGGGATCCATTGCCCGTGGCCTGCTGGAGCTGACTGTAGGGGGATGGTCAGGCTCTCCCTCCACTCCCTTTGTTCCCCTTGCCTAGGGCTCCTGGCCATTCTCATCTCTGCATTAAGACTTTGCTTCTGGGAACACATCAAGGGCACATGCTGCTCTCTAGGAGCAGGGGTGGAAATCTGCAGTCTGGAAGTAAGGAAGTGTCCTTTCTCCTGTATCTCTGGGAACCCAGGCCCGTGCAGCCCAAGCTGACCCCAGACTTCCGTGTCAGTATAGATCCTGGCCCTCTGGGCCATAGGCCTCCAAGGACAACTGTTCTCCTCTTCCCCAAGCTGAGCTGGGATCCTGGCCCAGGAGGTCAGTGTGGGCTCCATCTTCAGGGCTGCAGCAGCTGCTCCAGGCGAGGGGCAGGTCACCCCTGCCCAGGTGGAGGAGCCACTGCACAACACAATCCTGTTCTCAGAACTTCCAGGGACGTGGCCTAAGAATGCAATGCCTAACTTCTCAATTTCCTTGACTCGTTCAAACCTGTAAGTTGTCAGGTTACAAATTTCTGAACTCTACCACCTCTGAGGGGGAAGGTCTTATTAAATCTTCATTGGTCGGGGAAACCCCTATTCATGAAACCACAGTAGAAGCTACCAGAATAATATAGAAGCAAAGACCCTTTTCTAGACTCCTGGACGTGTCGATTCTAACGATGTCCAGATCTGGCCTCCTGGGCCACGACGGGAATGTTCTCTGGACTTTCATAGGAAGGTGACTTGCTGGCATCTGGTCACCTGGCATTTGAGCATGCAAAGTGCTGCCAATCAATGCTGACCCAGGCACCTCAGTGATGCAGGTCAGGGCCATGGGGAGCTGGGTCGTCTTCCGATGTCTCTCCTTAAACTGGCATATCTGCCCTCCCCCTGTTCTTCTGTATTTGCCCGTCACTGTTTCTCGTGAAAGGCAGATGGTCTCGATCGGCTGCCTGGTGTTCTCCAAATTTTCTGGCTTTGCTTTAAAGGTAGGGGTGGGGTGTCTGTGTGCTTCCCTGTGGATGCTTGCAGCCTCCATTCTCAAAGTTTGAGGCTGATAGCAAAACATTCTTAACGAGCTGTGACCTTGAAGTCATCTTTTCTCTTTTCCCCCTAAAAATCCAAGACGTGAACACACACTGTTAAGAATGAGCCACACACTCTTAAGAACGGAGGAAATGATCCATTTGGCCTTCCTCAAGACCTGCCTTTGCTTTTTCACTTCCAAGTGATGCTCCTCTCAAGGTCCGGTCTAGCTCTGTTGTGCCGAGTAGCCCGAGCCAGTCCGGACCGGGCCTGCTCTTCCCCAGCTGCAGGAACTGAATAGTTCTACTGCTTCACTAACCATCTCTGATCCTTGGCTAATCACGTCCTCAATGCTCAGTCCTAGAACAAGGATGGCTATAGCAAGATGCAGCACTAGCCAGGAAAATACGTTTTGGGGTTTGTGGTTTGGCTTTGGGGAGCAGAGGTACAGGGGATTGAACCCAGAGGTGCTTTACCACAGAGCCACATCCCAGCCCTCATAACTTTCTCGAGTTTTTTAGTGTCTTGCTAAATCACCAAGGCTGTCCTCGAACCTGCGATCCTCCTAGCTCAGCCTCCTGTGTCCTGGGATTGCAGGCATGCACCACCTCATCTAGGTGCCCCTTGGTTTTAGGTGTAAGGCTCACAAGGGGAGATACTGGGGCCACTGAAGCATCTGGTTATAAGTGGGGAGTCTCTTCTAATACATAGGACCATATGTGCCTTGAAGGCAGAAGCTGATAAACCAAAATCCTACTACTGTGTGGTTTTCCTCAGTTGAATTTCTTAGTTGAAAGTAGTTGTCTGTCAAAACATTCAACGCTAATTACCTTTGTCTTTCACTTGATTGTGGTTACAACACCTGTGGGACTCTCCAGCCTGAGAGTGTTATCCCAAGGCAAAAGGGTGTGTTTTCCTCTAAAACTATGCAAAATCTGGTCATGGAGGAGCCCTGTGAGCTGGGAATTGAACCAGTGCCTCATGCCTGCTAGGCAAGTGCTCTAACGCTGAGCTACATCCCCTGCCCCAGAAGGAACAGCTTCAAGCTGGCCACTACATCATCTAAAACTCATGTCACTAGTCTTCAAGCTCTTCCTAATGCCATACGAGACTTGGTTCACATAGGACTTCAAGATGTTCTGGTTCCATTTAATAGTGGTCATACTTGGAACTGAGTCCAGGTTGTAAGTTTAATACCATACTATGGTGACTTCTGTCTGTCATGGGCATTGGAATAGCAGAATGTCACGGGTTCCCAAAGACACTCTTGCACAGAGTGAGAAATTTACATCTTAATCCTGCAATGCCCATTTCCCAACATAGAATCCACTATTCCTGATGAATGCAGGATAATCTGGCTGCTGGTATCCTCAGGGGAAGTGGGACCTGGGGAGGAAGCTAGCTCAGCCATCACACAATGGTCATCTTGCCTGCACCTTCCTGGGTGCAGTTTGACCAGCATAGAGCCAAACGTTGGCAAAGCACTCTCCACAGTGTTGGCTCCTCACTCCTCACGTAAATATCATCTAAAATTAGATGAGACATAAGAACAAAACCAAATACTTCAAGTCTAGAAGCTCTAGATCCACAGAGCAATTCTCTCTGAAAATCCACCTATGTCAGTCTCCACAGCCACCCATGAAACTAGAGATCTGGACTTCTCCAACTCGGGTTCCATAGATTCCTCCTGCCAGATGTGCAGGGGGATCGTGCCAAATGTCAATGATGGTGATGGCCCTGAACCCTAATGTGTTCCCTTTCCCTTGGGATGAGTCTAAGGGATGCATAGTCTAATTCTCTACTCCAAAATGACAGCAGTTCCAATGTGGTCAGCCTCCACTGGGAGGGTCAATCCATCTTCCAATTAAACCCTTCTCGGCTTCCACACCCTTCACTTTCCTGAGTCCACCGGACCACCTGTGGTCTTACCTAACCTTTTGGCCTAGACACAAGCCCATCCTGTCTCTGGATTATGGTCAGCCACCTACAATCAATGACTAGTCCAATAGGCATGTTGGGTTTTCTTTACATCGGCTTCAGGATTGGCCATTGGATGCACTGTCCTGTAGATAGACCTCCCAAGGCGAGCCCTGACCTCATGCCTAGGAGCAGGCCTCTGACATTAGTTTCTGCTAAAATCTTTGATCAACTGAAGCCTGGAGGAGGGGCAGGGTTCTTGGACCACATGAGGCAACCTAATCAGTAAAATCCAAAGTCTCTTAAATGGGTGCTTAGGGCTAGTACAAGTTGAGGGATTTCATTGACTTTGTATACATGCTTATAATTCTGGTTACAGCCACCCACCCGGCAACCTCTAGTACTCCTCCCTAGTCCCCTTCACCTTCACCTTCTCCCCGCCCCCCAAAATAATCCCCTTTCATGTTATCTGAGACTCCACATGAGAGAAAGCATGGAATACTTGTCTTGAGTTTAGCTTATTTTGCTCAACACAAAGATCTCTGCCTCATCAGTCTTCCTGCAGAGGGCATCTCACTCTGTGGTTAAATGGTACTCTATACACAGCACACTGCCTCCATTCATTCGACACAGGTGTCGATGGTGATGCCATTGCAAATAGTGCTGCTTCAGTAAACAGGTGTGCAGTTACCTTTCATATGCTGACTTTGATCTACCCAAGCTACTCCCAGACACCTGGGGTGATCCGTTGGTTCTCTACTGGAATGTAACAGGCCTAAAGAATGATTCATGAAAAGACTGCAGAATACGTGATTTTCATGAACGTGCAGAATTTTCTCTAATGATCATATTTGAGGCCATAAATACTGCAAGTCTTGGCAACACAAATCTGAACATAACTTGCATTTTTATCAAACCATAACAAAATTGTGGCAGTCAACAGCAAAAGAAGCTGCGGAAATTATATGAGATCACAAAGGGATCAAGCAATAGGCTTTGAGCAAGCAGTGGGTCATTAAAATGGAAGTCAAGAAATTCCTAGAATTGTATGAAAACTGCAAATGACCAACCAGATCCTTTGGGACACAGTAAAACAAGACTTGCATAGCTGTGAGTGTCCACAGCAGGACAGACCTCAAATAGCCTAATGACGCATCATAAGATCTTAAACAATAAGCCAAAGCAAAAAATTGGTAGATGAGAAATAAAGATCAGAAAGAGGCTAAAAATACAATGCAAAGGACCAAGGAAAGAGTTGATTCTTTGACAAGATACACAAAATTGACAAATCTTTAAATTGAGGAAAAATGCAACAGAAGCTGCCAAGAGGGGAGGATTTTACAGATAATGCCAAAATCCAGAGAGTGTGTACAACTTCTCAAAATGTTCCCAAACTGGAAGATCCAGAATATATGAACAAATTTCTAGACTCACAGGATTTACCAAACTTGGGTTGAAATCCTGACTAGACCAGTAACTAGCAATGACATTGAAGCAGTCATAAGCTGTTCCCAGATAAACACCCTGGACTGAATGGATTTGAACTTTTCCAGACATTTGAAGAACTTACTGCCTTCATAAGTTTGAATAGAATTGATGTGTCCATATCCGGTTTCTTTAGGGCAATACAACAACCTAGATAAGAATGTCCTTGATGAACAGAAATGTGAAACTCCTCAATAAAATACTTGAACCTCTATCTCATGCACCATGATCAAGTTGGTTCTGTTGTAAGGATGCAAGTTTGATCAACATCCACGAGTCGATAAATGGAATGTGTTTCATGCAACCAAGGATAAACGCCAGACAATCGTCTCTAAAGACAGAAAATTGGCTGCTTCGAACTTGGCATCCCTTAAACTTGGCATCCCTTTGTGGTAAACCCTGAATAAACAGGTATAAAATGATAAGAAGCCCAAATAACACAGGATATCTATAGATCACATAGCCAATATCAGACTAAATGGGAGGAGATAGAAAGCATTTCTCTAAAATTGGGAACAAGACGAGGGTATTCACTCTTAACTTTTGACCAAGGTTGGTGTGGAAGTACCATTATGCAAGCAGACTTGTCCTGAATTGTTATTTTTAGACTCGAGGGACATGATAGCAAAATCTTATCCACCTGGGGCAGGGATTTGACAAAGCCACATGGCTCGGATTTGGCCCAAATTCATCTGGGCTCTATACTAGGACATGCTAGTTCCTCCCAAGGGAGGAGATGATCACTTGGGACAGGTGATGCCAACTTGGCCTGAACTGTCAACTCTCCAATTATGGAGAGTAAAGTTATTCTTGAAGACATGGTTTCTTCTACTCAATGCTGTCTCTGGGGCCATAACAAAATCCACTCATCTTATTGAAAATCCATAGGATTTTTGGAAGAGAACTTTCTTCCATTACTCAATAAACATATTAGGTATTTACCGTGGATCTTTCAAATGCCTCCCATAATTCCTTATGGCTGGCATGGAAGAATTCCAAGTTCCATATGGGGAAACCGAGGGTCAGCACCTGGAAAGATGTCCAACTGTAGAAGAAATGGAATTCACCCTGAGGTGGGTGCTGCCCAAGGCCTTCTCTCTTTACTGTTGACTGGGATGAGGCCTCGAATGGAGACCATGAGGGGACAAAAGGGAGCTATACTGGAACTTGGCTCTGCCAGCTCCTCTGGACAGTGGCTCTCAACTGAGTTTCTATTCGCTTTGGTTTCCACGACTGCTATTGGTCTTTGATTCTCAGGGGCTGAACATGGTGTAGCCAAAACATGGAAGCCAATGTGGCTTAGAATAGACCTTCCCGATCACTTCAACCTTCTGGGGGTGTCTGCCCTGAGGGTGCTTTCCGATCAATGGCAAACCCCCTCTTGGTTACTGGTGTAAACTGTGGCACTAGCAGATCAATGCGATAGGCAGAACTGTGGTGTGAGACACTAGCCATGCAGCTGGCCAGGGTCAAGTGTTGAAGGGAGCAGACATGTCACTAAGTGACACCATCATAATTACAAAAATCATCAAAATACTTGCAGTAAATTTCAATATCACATCAAAGTCCCTGGCAAAATGATAGAGCTGGTTCTGACCTGCAGACGCAAGGTTATTTTACATACGTGAGTGAGTCGATGAATGGGATGCATCTCATGCAATCGAGGACAAACACCAATCATCTCTACAGAGACAGAAAATTGGTTCTCTTAAAGTCTGCATCCCCTCATGGTAAACCTCTAGTGAACGGGTATAAAAGAATAATAATCCAACATGATACGGGGTATGTAAACAAAGCCAATGATCCATTATCCTCTAGCCTTGAACAATGATTCTGAAAATACAAGTTCAAACAGACAGAACTAGCATGCAAAGATACATGGAATACCAAGAGCTATGACAGTAGCCAGGGCGTGGGTTATGGATCAGAACCCAGGCCCATCTGAGGCCCTTTTGTAGCTTTGCAAACCCATGGTTTAGAGTGTCACTCCTAGGCCAGAAGAGCTACAGAGTCTTGTCAAATCACCTACTTTAGTGTCTAAAGATTGCCTGTGCAAGATTTCCTCTTTCTTAGAGGGAGCTATCTGTACTCGAGCACGGCCACTTGCTTTGACTTTCAGAAACAGATTTGGGTAGTAAACTCTGGCTCATACCAACTCTTTGAAATTCCTCTAAAATTGGGAGGAATTGGAATGGGCCTAAGCCAGAGACGGTCTCGGCTTGATGAAAAGAACCCCCTTTCTGAATGAGGGGGTTTCCTCTTCCTCACTGAACTTGTACAAAATGTGGGTGAGAAGTGGCATCCTTGTGTCAAGGGCAGGGTCACTGGGGTCGGTTTAGGCAAACCAAAGGTGGTCCTCTTACCAGTTTTCACAGGGAACTTAAAACTGCAGATGCTTTAACCTCTCCAAGGAGGAGAAATCACCAGCAGTCCAGTCTTCAAATAGATTCTTACCTTCTTCACTCATAGTGGAGGGAGAGGGATAGGAAATCCAGGAGAGAGACTTCCTGGGGTTTATGTCAAAGCCACATGGCCTGAGGTGCTCTGGTCTCTTGGGTTTCCTGGAAATTACCAAGGACTCTTGTGAATCCCAAGTATTCAAGATGATTTTCTTTCAAAGAAAATTGGCATGTGGTAAATAACTCTCCCTGTCAGGAGGAAGGTGAAAATGTGTAGAGCTGCTATTGCCTAAAGAATCCCTGAGTTCTTCCAAAAATGATTGCTAGGAGGTGAACACCTAGGAGGTGTAAGTAGAAACAGCTCGTTATTTCATGACAGTTTCTCTATGTCTAAAACCCAAGTCCAACTGGGCAGGATGTGGCCCAGCGCCCAGTTCTCATTGGCCGGCAGGAAGGGGGCCCAGGTTCCTCACTTCCTGGCTTGAACTTTTGACAGTCTGTGGCAGAAGCCTTGGGGATAGCTTTAACGGCCCCTCCCCATGCCACCTCCCTGTGAGGAACCCTGAGTTTGCAATCGGCTCTTATGGGTCCCTTGCAAAGCCAAACTTCAGGTACATCAGGAGATGAGTCTGGAACAACTCTTGACCAGAGGAGCCCACTCCCGGGTCCTCCTGTGCCCTTGGACTCCTTCCTCCTGTGCAGGTCCATTAGGTCAATAAGTGGGATGGGTTGTCCCTCGGCTGTCTGTTGGCTCGACTTCTGTGAGAGAAGTGGAGAAAGACGTTGGGCCACCATGTGGCTCTCCTGGAACCTGGACAGGGAGATCTGGTTTCAGTGCCTGCCACTGGGCTTGTGGCGGGGTTATGGGACACACTACGTAGCTCCACTTCTGTCAGACGTACCGCTAACTCCCCCTTCATGTCCTGTGACATTGTCGGATGGCCCAGGACTGAAGGAATGGGTCACATCTCTGCATCCCCCGTGTTCTGAACTTTGAGGGGGACAGAAAGGCCTCTTGGGAAAGTTGTCCCTGAGGGTGGTGTTTTTTCCTCAGTTGCATATCAAAGTGGGCCCAGGAACAATTCTGCTCTGGGCACCTGCACCTTGATAATCTCGCCATTTGGCCTCCTGAGGGCCTTGAGGCGAGTCCGCCTGGAGGGACACTGGTGGTGAACAGCCCAGTATTTCCCTGGGGTCACAGCACCTTGGTGCTCTGGCTTGACTGTAGCCTTCTGCATTCTGTACCTTGGTCCTGAGCAAACTCTGGGCTGGGAGGAGTGGGCCTTCCTTGGTGCCCTCTCGGGAGGGAAGGCTCTGTCATCTTTCATCACCTTTTTCCCCCTGGGGTCTTTGGTAGGCCACAGGCAACACCCCCTGCTGCAGAGATGCTGCCCTTGGAATTGGGGTTCTCATGGACGTACATAGGGTGCTTCCCTTCTGCTTCTAGAATTCTGTGTCGTGAAAGGAGAAGTCTGACAACTCTTAACAGGCTTATCTCAGACACTTGACTTCCCTCAGAAGTCGATATAAATGTGCATTTATTCCCCAAGTGGGTCACCTGAAGGAAGGGCTGGCTTTCCTCCTGTCATCCTGGGGAGATCTTTATCTTCTGCCTCAGTTTGGGCCCATTTCCATGCCACAAGTCCCAGGTGGGAGAGGCTTGGACCAGAGTGTGACCTTTACTAGCTGCAGGAAGGGCTGGAACTTTGTCTTCTCAGAAATGTCCTCAGGGGAAAGGCCCTGGCCTTCGGTGATGGTCTCAGAATGAAGCCTGCAGTCGGGGACGAGAGCTGTGTACCTACTGCCCCCCAAGCTGCCCTGTGGAATGTGCACGTCCAAGGGGCTGCAGCTGTGTGGTGCCTGGCCAGGTAACTGGCCACCGGATCTAATCTTGTCCCTCTCTGGTCACCGTCTGAGGATCAACAGACAAGGCAGGCTTCAGATGGATCCCAACTACTGCTTGGAAGGAACATAACTATTTCTTTCTCTGTGGCCCATGTATTCATAACACAAGAATGAGATGATGCTGTATTCAAGTGTGGTCTCCAAACACAGGGAACAAGCCCCTCGCTGGGTTGAAATGTCTGGCATGTATAGAGGCACATCCCTCACCCCCACTCCCGTTCCTCAAATGTCCCTCTGGATGAGTGCATGTGAACATCAGAGCCATGAAGGAAGCCTGTCTGTGACCGTCTCCAGGGATACGAAGTGCCTGTTGGCCATGGTATTGTGACACATGCTTCTGGGTCTGCTGGTGTGTGGGCCATTTTTAGCTCCCTTGAACACTGGGATAACTTCTGCCTTTCAAGGGACGATGTGGGATAGGTCAGCCTCCAGGGCTTGGCTCTGATGCAGCTGGTGGCTCTGGCTTGCAAGGCACTTCCTCTACTGCCTTTAAAGACCATCCTTGTGGGTATCAGCTTCTCAGTAGCCCAGGCTATCTGCCACCAAATTACCAAAAGTTCATCCGCCCAGCAATCGGACAGGAAGTCAACAGGGCCGTCGTCCTCCCACGTGGACTTCCTGACTGGAAGGGGCAGATGGCCTGGAAGCATTCCAATAGCTGAAGACTATTTCCTGTCCCCATTGAAGGAAAACTGGCTTCCCTTATATATCGGGTCTGCAGTCAAACCCCCAGTGTCCCATGAAGCCTGTGACTTTTCCTGTGTTTCAAGCAGGAGCTTCTAAAGGACAAGTAAGGGCACCCGTGGCCCTTAGAGGTACATGTTTACTAAAAGACAAGCCACCCCTATGGGTAAGGGTGGGGGCTGAACTTTTTATGTCCCCAGAGAGGGGACGTGGGGATAAAACCTTTGGGTTGAGAAGGACTTGGCAGTGAAATTCCCCTCCAATGGTAAGGGAACCATGGATTTCACATCCTAGGTTATGCTGGCACTGTACAGCAGGAGCCAATGAAGAGCCTAAGGTGGGTCCACATCCTACCCATTGGAGTGCATGATGAATAATTCCTTCCCAAAGAACTAGACTGAGAAGGACCAAGTTTCTTTCAAATTCCCCCATCTGCCCCTTCACTCACAAGCCTCCTAAGACAAAGCAGCGGCCTGCAGGGGGCGCCGGTGAAGACCTTCACTTGGCCTTTGAGCATCTGGCTGCTGAGGCTCCCAAGGGCAGAGCTGGCTTCTACCTGACTTGCCAAGAACAGGAAACCAAGCCTAGGGCCCCGAAGAACAGATATGGGCTCAACTAAGGGGAGCATGCCCCAGGGTCCTCGTTAAGGAGGAGCTCAAGTGTTGGACTCGCAGATGAACTACTGTATATTGATGCTGGCTGAATGCCTGCTTCCACTCTGAGACTTGGGGCACCGCTTGTCCCCTTGGGCATATCTGAGCTTATCAAGCAGAGGGGCTGGCACTTCAGAACAAATGCTGGTCTGTATGGACTAGCTGGCCCAATAACCAGTCTGCTTTCCTGAGTCCATGGATTCCACAGAACTTTCTAGTCCCCCAACTGGTTAAGTAGGCATAAGGGGACTCTCCTGATCAGTTTTCACTCACTATGACAGTATTGGAGTCCTCGGTTTTCTGAAGGCCATTTTGAGACCTGTGGAATGCAGCACCACCAGTAACTTCTCTGCCCAACTTAATTGATGGTGCCATAATGTCAAGACCTTCTGTAGGAACAAAGCACAAAACCCAAGATGAGCTTTATTTTATTGTGGACACATAACACTCAAACTCTGACCACTACTGACGGGATTGGATTGGAGGGAAGACCATGGGCAGACCATGGAAGAATCTTCCGTGAACAACTTCTCTTTAATATCATTTGAGGATTATTGCCAAACCCATAAGTAATCAGGATTCCAAACTTCTGAATTCTCCCACACCTTCCAGGGCATGGCTCATTTGACTTAAAGTCATTTTTCATCAGGAGAATCTTTAGACAATACTGGTACAGCATGAAAAATGAAATACAGATTTCCGAGGTTCATGGGACTGCAATTGAAACAAACTGAATTCATCAGCTGATGAGTCAATGTGTGGCTTTCTGATGTCCAGCATATCAAGGTGGTTTTAAAAAAAACTAAACTGGAGTGGAAGATGGGGGGAGCAAGGGGCAAGGAGGAGGGATGAGAAGGGATAGAAGGGCAGAATGAAATTAACAAGCCACTCATGTGCATGTACAAACATCACAATGAACCCCATTGATGATGACCATAACACAGCAAGAATATGAAGGGGAGATCAATTTTTAGCTTAATCCTATAAGAAAACTAACCTGCATGCTATGACAATGGTCCCCTCAACACAGCTCATGAATACCTTTAGCTACACGCTTAAAATGCAATGTTAAGCACTTAACAGCTTGGAAGCCATCCTCAGCATCTTTAACAGCAATACAGAAAAGCTACCACTGGAAATAATGCTGGCAAAGTGCCTTTGCTTAAACCCACTATCAAACCATTGAAATCCTCTGATTAGAAAACCTTGATTGTTCTATGTATCTAGAATTCTGCACCCTGAAAGGGGGGAGCATGGTCACCTCAACCTGCAGCTACATGTTGTTGAAAGTCGGACCCCAGCAGGTCCTGCGATCTGTATCCCGAGGGAACCCCACCCAGAGGGAAACTCCTGTTGCCCCCACCTCAGGAGGCTCAGCTGCAAGGAAGCTCCCACTTGAGAGCAGTTGAAGTCCTTTCCTTCTCAAAGAGAAGGCATCTGGAAGCATGAACAACTTTTCACAGGACTGGCTGGAAGGAGGCGTGCTCTGAAGTGGTCCCCTCTCTGGGACTCGCTGTTGCATGCAACATAGCAATGTAACTTGGCCAATATCACTGTTAGGGTTTGAATGTAAGGTGTCCCCCAAAAGCTTGAGAGAGCATAAGGTCTAATGGGGAAGTGACTGGGTTGCAAGAGCCTTTACCCAATCTGAATCCCCTGATGAGGATTAACTGAGTGCTAACTGTAGGCGGGTAGGGTGTGACTAGAAGAGGTGGGTCCTTGGGGTGCGCTTCTGGGGTTTAGTCTTTGTCAAACAGATCTCTTCTTCCTGCCCTTGTCCTGAGCCACTTTGCTCCTCCACCCTCTTCCACCATGATTTCCACCCTCAAATAACCTTTCTCCCCTCTAAAATTGTCTTTGTCAGGTCTTTTGTCATCTTTTGCACCACTATGACAAAAGCAATCATTCCACAGGTATCTGCAACTTCCCTCTCTACTGATTTTTTTCCTCTGAAAACAAGACCTCCCCATATCTTTTACCCCTCTTGCTTCCATATGAGATAACATGACCCTTGACTTTCCAAGTTTGGGTTTTTTGCTTAACATAATGTTCGCAAGTTCCATCTATTTTCCTGCAAATTTCTTTATGGCTAAATAAAAGTCCATTGTGTATAAACATCACTTTTTTTTTAATCCATTGATGGAAACCAAGGCTGATTCCATAGTTTGACTCTTGTGAATCGTGCTACTGTAAACATGGGTATGCGTGAATGGCTATAGTATGACATTTAATTCCTGAGGATAAATACCAAAGAGTGGCACAGCTAGATCATATGGTGACTCCACTACTAGTTGGCTATGTTAGAATCCCTTCAGCAGTGTGTTCCTTCCTCTCCATTCTCTCCAGAATTTGTTAATGAGATTCTAGCTGAAGTGACAAGAAATTGGGCTTATTTCCCTAACTGCTAAGAATATTGAACTTTTTTTCTTACTAGTCACTTGTATTTTGAAGTGTCTGTTTAGTTCATTGTCCTGTTGTTTGGGTCGTTATTTCTGGTGTGAAGTTTTGAGTTCTCTATAGATCGTGGATGTTAATCCTCCATCACAAGAGTAAGAGCTCATGCAGGAGGATCTCGAGCTCAAAGCCAGACTCGGAGACTTGTCAAGGCCCCCGGTAACTTAATGAGATCCTGTGTCAAAAACTAAGGGCTAGAGATGTGGCTTGGGGGTTAGGCACCTCGGGGTTCAATTCCTGGTACCATAAAAGTAACTAGCAAATACTTTTATTCTGAAGATTCTCTCAACATTGTTGCTGTGCAAACGTTTTCTAACTTGATGGCATGCTGCTAGCTCGGGAAATAATGGCAAGAGTTTTAGGGGGTCCTATTGAGGAAACTCAGTGCCTCTGCCCATGTGCTGGAGTACTGACCCTACATTTTCTAGGAGTTGGGTAGTTTCTGGTCTAATTCCTACATCTCTGATCCATTTTTTTAGTTGAATTTTGAACAGGATGAACAGGGTCTCAATTATCTCTGATATCTTGCTGAATACATTAGCTCTTGCAGTATTCTGGTAGTTTTTTTTTTTTTTTTTTTTTGGATCTTCTGAATACCAAATCATACTTGCAAACTGAATCTGCTTCCTTTCCTACTAGTTTATTTCCTTCCCTCTCCTCGTTGCTCTGACGAGTATTTCTAGTACTGTATTGAACAGGAATGGAGTAGACATTCTTGCCTTCCAGATTTTAAAGGAAATGCTTCGTTTTCCCTGGTCACTATGATGATGGCCTTGAGTTTGTCATAATCTTTATGATGTCGTAGCTCCTATCCCTATTTTCTTCAGCAACTCCATTATGAATGCCGAATTGTCAAAGACTTTCTTTCCATTGCTAACTTTTGTCTTAACTCTACTTAACGTGATAAACTATTGACATGCATGTTAAACCATCTCTGCATCCATGGGATTAAAGCAAGCTGGTCATGCTGTGTGGTCTTAATCTGTTGAATACAACTGGCTAATATATTAAGGATTTTTGATTCTGAATTCATCAGGAATATCAGTCTGCAGTTCTTGATTGTTCCTTATCAAGTTTAGATTGAGTGATGCTGGATTCCTAGAATGGATCTGTAAATGTTCCACTTTCTATCCTTTTGAATAACTTGAGGGACATTGGCATTCATTGATTAAATGTCTGGAATTCAGCTGAGAATCCATCTGATCCTGGGCTACTTTTTTGGAAGCCTTTTGATAACTGTTTCTATCACATCGCTAATTACTAGTCCTGCTTAGGCTATTTCCTCTTGATAAATCTTTGGAGCAAGATCTATGTCTTCCAGGTTTTCCAACTAGTTAGTCTGCTTTCAAAATAGTCCATAACTCTCTGGTTTTGTAACATCTGTGGCGATCTCCTTTTTCACTTCAAACTTCATCTGGGTCCTCTTTGATTAGGTTAAGGGCTTATCAATGTCTGAAAAGATAGGTTCAATGAGACACTTAAACTACAATGTCTCATGGAGTTTTTAAATCTTTTTTGTCTGGGAATCTGAATGATTCCTGTACCTGGATGTCAATCTCATGCTTGAGGTTTAAAAATTGTTTCCCTGAAGTACTGAGAGCAATGGCCGAGTCTGTATGGCCCCTGGCATTTTGCCAACAGTATGGACTGACAGGCAAGGCATTACTATCCAACTCTGCCGCAACTTTTGAGTTCTCGCACTATTTTGGAGTTCTCGTGGGGATTTCCGGGGATTCCCCGAGAGTTCCCATTGGTTGGGGAAGTGCAGGAGGAGGGATTTCCAGGAGAGAGATTGCCAGCTGGGGGTTCCTGGACAAGCGGTGTGACATTCAGGAGGATTCCCCGGGAGCTGTGTGAAGTGTTTTCCTGCAGTTCAAAAATAAAGTTTGTTCCTGCTTCAGTGGCTCGTGATTTGTGCCCAGCCAGACTGCGGCACTGAAGAGGCTATTCATTCTATTAGCTTGCATCTTTCCACACTCAATTCCAATTACTTAAATCCTATTTATAAATTCTTACTGTTGTCCCAGACTACTTGTATCTTCTGGTCATACTTATATTCTCTAATACTATCTGAATGTTCAAGGCTGGCCACTTTGTCTTCCAACTGAGATTCTGGCTTCAGCATAGTCTATTCTAGACTTCCAAATGGATATCTTAACCACTGTCTTTCGTTTGAGATTCCTGTTTGGTTCTTAACATTCGTCTCCTTATTGACTTTGCACTCAGATCCTGTGCCGACTTTCTTAACTCAATCGTGCTTTGTGTGCTTGGAATTCAGAGACCATTTCTCTTTCAAATACTAAAGTGGATGAAATGGAAATATCTTAAGAATCAGTTGCTGGTGGATCATGATGTCGAGGAGGCAGCCAGTTACCTCGTGCTTATCATAGTCCTGTGACGGGTTTTCTGCATCTGTTGGGATGGATTTCTTTTCCACTCTCATGTGTGGGGCTTCGTAGGGCGCACAGCCTTGTTGCTAAAGCATCCTAGAGTGATCTAGACAGAGACCCCTTTAGGTGTGGTATCCACAGCCTCTGTTAATCCTTGCTATTGAATTGGGTGTCCAGTGGTGGGACCCGAGACCCCCTCCAGCCGTGCCTACTTGAGGCACTTGTCAGTTGGAGGTTTTCCCTCACCTGTTCTCTGTATTAGAGTACAGCGGACGTCGGAGTGTGGCTAACTGGTGGAGAAGGTCTGCTGTCTTTTGGTGGCTTTAGTTCAGAATCCCTACCCTGTGAACCTAGTTTCTCCTTAGATCCCTCCCTAGCACTCACAGAAAAGGGGAAAGGACAGTGATGAAAGCAAAGTCCAATACAGCATCTAAATACCTGGTGCCTACTACAACACCTAGGATGCTAATTAGCACAAAAACAGGAAGGGTGGGTACAGCAGTTGCCAGCAGTTAAACCAATAAATAACCATGAACCGCAGCTGGTACTAAGGAAAGAAGATTTTTAATGAAACTGTCTCTACCGAGTCTCAAACAGTCCACAAGAACAGATGGCATTGCCTGTGTCCAACTGTTCTTTTTTTTTTTTTTTTTTTGCAGGGTGGGGGGAGTGCTATGTACCAAGAAAGCAAGGGCTGGGTGGTATTGGCCACTTTCTTGTGTTGCTTGCTGAGCTGGTAGCTGGAGTGGTCAAAAATGAAGCTGGTTAAAATAGCTGTTTCCCTTCTCGCCAGTAAGATGGAATAACTGTCAAAGGAAACTCTGTCTGGACAAGATCATATGGATGCACCCTCAGGGTAGGGCTTCCACAGTTCTACAAAGAGTGTTCCAGTTTCTGGAACTCTCTGGGCCTCGAGGGCTTCATTGGGTGGTATCATCACTGAAGAGATCTCCCATTCCTGGGGCCAGGCAATGCCAGTCTGGGCTGGGAGCCTGGGTCTTAGGAGCCTCCCAAGAATCCCCATCATGGGGTAGGGACTAAGCCTGGGGAGTCTGTATTCACAGGCGCAGAGTGTGGGGAGGGTTGGATCCCCCGAGTGTACTCACACCTGCCTGATCCGTTTCCTGGCCCACCTCAGCCCATCCCATGAGCCGCCAGACTCAAAGGGAGAGCGTGTTGCACTCCCCTGTCTTTTCTGATTTGAATACCCTGGGTACAATCTGCTATGTCCATTTCACACATGGTCTATGTCCACCTTAGACGATGAGTAGTAGGAATGTGCTGGAACAAGGTGGCAGCCTAAACGTGGCTTCTGCTTCCACTCTCCACTTGCCAATTGAGAAGTAAAAAGCACTTTTCAATACCAGGGTGTTGTGCAGCCTCTGATTTTGCTAAGTTCAGGCTGGTTTTTGATTTACAGGCTCTTCCATACTAGATGTCCCCTTTGCAGCCAACCAGAGCTGCGGCTGCTGCCACCGCCATAGCAGGCTTGACCCCAATGTACTTTCTTGTTCTCTGTTCAATGCTCCCAAATTTGAGTCTGTCCAGTACTAAAGTTCAGTAAGTCCCCTCTTTCACCAGAGAGCAGTACTCCCTCAGCTTGTATCCCAAGCCATGGAGCAGTTGGAGATGGACTTCTCTAGCATCTTGAATCTCCCAGTCTCCCAGGTCAACAGGAAGCAGATGGCCCTCCTAGGGCCGGGGGTACCACCTGCCATCCCACTTTGACAGGCTCCTTGCAGGCAGGCAGGGTGGGGGAGATCCAGAGTCCAGCTGTCTGTGGCCAGGTGGAGCTGACCATCCTCCTTGGCCCCCCTTGCCTCCTGCTCTGGGCCATTCGAAGGTCTACATTAAGACTTTGCTCCTGTGAACACACAAGGGCACATGCTGCACTGGATCCAGGAGCAGGGGTGGCAATTTGCAGGAAGGAAACAAGAAGAGTGCACTTCCTCTTGTATCTTCGGGAACCCAGCTGCTGTGGTATGAGGCCAACACTGACCCAGCCTTCTGTTTCTGCAGGGAGCCTGGCCAGCTGGGCCCCCAGGCCTCAGGTGGCAACTCAACTGTCTTCTCCCCCACAGCCTGAGCTGGAATCCTGGCCCAGGCATCCAGTCCACCCCTGTCCTGGTGGAAGGACTGATGCAGGAGGCTCAATTTTATACCCAACCACGTCCTGTTCTCAGAACTCCAGGGACATCACACTCTTGTCCACATCTAATTGTGTTTTCCTCTCAATGACATCTTGAGCTTGGCCTCGTTTATTATGTCAAATATCCTTGACTCACGAGCTTAGGCAGAGTGATTGACACACCTGGTTTCTGGTCTCCGTGTGTGCACAGTGCTGTCAGTCATAGCCAACCCCCGTGTCCTGGTGAGATGGGTCCAGAGTGCAATGAAGAACCAGCTCTCCAGGTCCAGGCTCTGGTTTCTCTCTGCTCTCTGTGAAAGGTGGGAGACCTGCTCTGCAAGGTGGCTTTCCCATCTGCTTTCAAGACAACCTCAGTGGCGGGAACCAGACAGGATTGGCTGACCACATACCCCCTGTTCTATGAGTGGCTGTTGACCATCCTTGGACCTTGGCGTTCGCCCATTAACTGGACTTTTCTGCAGAATCCTTTTATTTCCCTTGTCATCTCCATTCTCAGGAAAGAATGGAGATAAAGTGTCCTACTGCTTCCCCCGACACCAAAAAAAAAAAAAAAAAAAACAAACCCATGCACTTGTCACTTGTCTAAAGTGTCTAAAAAAAAAAAAAAAAAACACTGAACATTAAAATGAACTAATTTAGAAGGAAAGGTTGAATTTAAACCCTTCATGGGGTATTTTCTTAGCCTGCCTATGCTTGGGGGTGGTAGAGGGGATGCTTCCCTCAACTGGAGGCACCACTGTACTAATTCCTTTATAAAAAGCAGAAAGTGAGTCAGGGGTCACACCAGAGCCTGGTCCCCTCCATCCGTAGGAAGAGGAATAGAACTTTTCCTTACACCATCCTTAAAGGGTTTAGACCTTCAATGGCATTATGGTAATGAAGCCTAGCTTTAGGGACAAGGACTAAATCCCTATTGCCTCGGTACCCCAAGCAGCCTTATGACTAGCTTGCAGACTACAAGTGTCTAAAGGTGTGTAGCGAATTACTGGATTGCATTTTTAGGTCAAGAGGCATCCAGCTGTGTTATAGCCTCGGGTGCTATGGTGCAAATCAGCTTGTCCCCTTAGCATGGAGGATTTCTATTAGGGCAAGATACCTCCATGCCTAGAACCAGATATGGGTTGGGTACACAAGCTGGGGGGCAGAGGGGCAGCGTGCCTTCCTTCCCCCTGCAGCCTCATGATGTGGAAGCACAAATCTATACCCTGCCCTCTGAGGGTTCTATTCACCTCACATGGCCCCTAGACTAGCACAGATACTGCCCCTCATCTGCCACTGCCATAGCAAGGGTCTGCTGAGCATCTTGGCTCAATTGGCCATCTTGGTCTCTGATGGTCCCAGGACGCTGAGGATGTACACCCCAAAGAACCCGTATTCTGACCTTGGTGTGCTAAACTTGCTGCTCCATGGTAGCTCTGTGGACCTAACTCTGAGAATATGTGTTGATCTGTGTTCCTTGTGTCTAGTTCGGTGGCACACAGCATGTGCATGTGTTAGCTCTCAAATGTGTTTGAGGGGACACCTACTGAACCTCAAATCTTATGTATTCATTCAGCTAAATGTGGTTTTGCTAACCCCAGGGCTGGATTATATATATTCCTGTGAATTTCCCTGAAAATTCATCTTCTATAAAATTTTCTACTTATGAAAATCATGGTCACTATGGATGGTCTTTGTGGATGTTACATGGCTTCTCATCTAACACAAGTGGCTTGAGACTTTTCAAATTACCTTGAACCTGTTGAAATGTGGCTTGCCCTTGGCCTTGGATCTACTAATAATACTGCTTAAAGTGGAGGAGTGGAAGGTTGGTTGTGGTAGGCAGACCAGATCAAGGTAAACCAAGGCATAGAATGGAGTCCAAGCGGGAAGTGGGCATCATTCAAGCATTTCTGACAAACACTGCCATGTGTCCTCTCTTCTAATACTGACGCCATCCCTGGCAAAATGTTAAATGTTTTATAGACTAAACTTATTAAATGTTTTATAGCTATATTAGCAAAATATTGGTAATTAGATGTGCTGGGGGCTGGGTTATAAAAGTATCATTCAGGGAAACGTACCTTGGCTCTCCAGCTCATCCTGAACCATCTCACTAGCATGTGGTCCAATATGGTGGCCTTCGTGAACGGGCTGAGGTGTTGGCACTCTGAGCATTTCCATTTTCAGCCCTGGGTACGGTACTACCTAAAAACAATTGGCTTGATCGATGGTCTTACCTACAGATAGATGTGAATACATCTGCAGATGGTTGGACATGGTGATAGTTTAGCTGGGAGTAGAAAATTCTGTGGCTGTGATTTCTGCAGCTCATTTCTGGAAGTGAGACCTTATCAATGAGCATGTGGGTTCCTGATACCTGGGCACACATAGGAGCAGGAATAGGAATTCTTTGGGGGACTCCAGTTTTATACTCTAAAATGCCATTGTCTCAATTGTTCTAAAGCTTTCGTCCTCAATGGGGTTTTATGAAGGACATGTAACTTCCACTATTGTGTTCGTGTCAGCTGTAGATCCCCCAACACAAGGTCACCTCTTGACCTGTATTTGGCTGAGATCTAACGCTTTAGAAATACTGCCTGTATCTAATAGTGCACATTTCCTACTGGAAATACATATCCCCTCTATTTCGGGACACCATCAGGAAGCAGAGTATTTTAAGTTCTTTATGGACAGAAATCATCAGTTGTGGTAACAAGCTCCGAGTGAGGGAGTCATCGTATCATTTGCAGTTGAATCACTGGACTTGTCTTGGGTTCAGAAGTGTTCATCAAGTGGAATTTGAGACTTCCCCAGTCTGGATTCTGAAGGATCAGAATTCGGTCATCTCTAGACTCATTTGCTATTGGCTTTTGCTCTTCTGCTTGTGACCTTAATTTGACTGAAATCTTAGGTTGACTTAAGGGAATCTGAAAACAGTAGTCACAGTGGCTGTTCATAATCTTTTTTTTTTCCTTACATGAAACTTGACGCACAGCCCTTTCCCCAAAGGAAATACCTCTTTTCACTGAGGCAAAGGTAGTATTCTCTCAGAACATAGCCAGCAAAGATCTGGATAAAGCCCTAAAGATGAGTCTTCTCGGGCATTGCTTATATCAAAGTGGCTTAGAATTATTTCTTGGAGGAAAGTCACCAGGAACTCCACCCTAGTCAGTGTTAAGGTCTAAAGTGATATTACGGCAACTCTGCTTGTTGACTGAGTATTCTATGCCACGGACCTTTATGTCAGACTTCAAATTCCACAGGAAAGGAAACATAATGGATTTTTTGAAAGACAAAGTAAAGAAGATTGCCCTGTTACGATATATCCTGCATAGATCATCTTTTTCTTTAGAGCAGGACAAGCGCCTGACAGTTGCCCTTCTAGACCCAGGAAATAGTCTGTGGTCTTGAGCTGAGGTCAAGACCTTCGTAAGAATGGGTAGCATTCTAGAGTAACCCTGGCTGTATGCATGTGGGAGGTGGTACTCTGCCCAAGCTGGGAACTAGTCCCAATTCCTCTTGGAGCATCCCAGTGGTGTCTGGATGACTTCTGATTGTGATTGGGGGAAAGGGTTTTGGGGATCCAGAACTGAACAGGGTAAGATAATCGGAGGTACTTCCTAGGTTGAAATTTGGCACAAGAGCCTCATGTCTCTGGTCTCGTGTCTCATGATGTGAGGACAGTTTTGTTGACAACACAACTTGAAGTTTGGGCACCTGAGTGTCGGGGCCCCTTGGCCTTGGATACCATACAACTCCCATAGAAGCTGGACTGGATGTGGTGGTCTAAGCTAGATTCTTGGGTCTCACCATCTCAATGGCCTCAATGCCATTTTCAATTATGGCACCACAGATATTTTCTGACTTGTTCAATCCTTTCCTTCAAGTGTTTAGAGAATGTAACTTGATGGCTATGTTGGACCTAAACTAAGTCACACCTACTTATGACTGGATGTTATTGTATGGACTGGGGGGCAACTATGACTAACAGTTTCCTGTCATTATGTCAATGTCTCTTTGGCAAAAATGTGAAAGGGACAGAGGCATGTCATAAAATGGTATGTGCTTGCCCTTAATCAGGATTAAAAAATAAATATTGCTTTGGGAATAGATGTGCCAAACTCTCGTTCCAACAAATCCCTATGCTCACAGCAGAATCCTGATGACTTTGGCGGAGTCAGTAAGTCTGACACTAGACTGGAATCGCCAATCACTTAACTGGACAAGTTGGTTCATACAGGATGGCTGAGGGACACCTTTCCAATGCTGTCAGAAAGATGGCAACAGATCTCAGATGAGACTACAATACTCAGGTGTGATTATAATAGGAGAGCCTTCAGGTGGAGACAGCCTCTGTAGCTCCTAGAAGCAGCTCCGGGAGCAAGCTGCCAGGTATCCAGGGCCACGCCTTGGATTTCTCAGTGCTGCTTCAGACCAAGTGTTGGGCAAACAATTTTTGCTGCTGAGGTTCTTCCAAGAAGAACCATCATGCCTTTCTTTTTCTTTTTTTTTTTTTTGAGGTACCCTCTTGTCTGTCCTTGGGCAATTGGCTCAAATGAAATAGTGACAGTCCTGAGCATCCTGGTCATCGCCATAGACTGACTCGGAATCCGAGGCCTCGGGTGTGAATGTCGAATGTATATTTCTGCCGATTTCTTATCCTTTGTTGTTGGAATTCATTCCTCCACGTGGGGTCAGCACTGAAGTCTGGGGGGAAAAACCTACTTCTTACCTCCTGATCAGAGATCTAGCTCCAAGTGACCACAGGTTCATGGACTTCAAACCTAGTTCCCTCCACATCTTAATCTTGGTACCACTCCCTGTGTCCCTCTGATACATGTTGTGCTTCCCAGAATTTGGGGGGTGGACCAGGACTCCTTCCCCAGCTGCTTTGTACAGAAATAGAGGTCAACCTGGCTCAGCCAGTCCCTGAATGAGAAGCAGCATGGAGAACAGGGCTCCAGTTAACAGGGATTTGGGAAAATGGTCTTTGACCTTGGAATGGCTGGCAGATGCCAAGAGAACTGAGTTCTTAGTGTCCCAGCCTGGTTCTCCTGGTCAGATCAGTCTTTCCATGAGGAAGGACCTCTAACATACACTGAGGAAAAGCCGCCCAACCCAGGCAGCAGCATCCAATCCCGACAACTCTTTTAAATGGGGAAAAAATAATGCACTCTCAGGTAAACCAATGAATACTCATTGTGTCACTGAAACCCTTCAAGTTTTAAATTTCTGTGATCTACCAAGGAATTTAAAACCAAGCATTTCAAATAGTTTCCCTAATTAACACTTAATGAGTTTCATGCCATCAAAAGTATCTGAAGTAGCACAAGATACTCGATGTGCTTTTGAGGGGGATTGGCTCATGAGGTTTTGGACAATGAGCAGGCTTGTTGGATTCAACTAATTCCAGCTCTGTGGCTGTAGAGCACCCCCAGATCTCTGGCTATTGATGCGGACCTGGCAAACCAAATCTTGAGCTCACCCTTCCATCAATTTCTCAAAACTATATTATCCCCCTCTTCCACAAATGTTTAAAGGCATATGTGGAGTTGCGAGGAGTCCTGTTTCATCTTGTCTGCAAACTGATGGTCAAATACATTAAATTGGCATATCTTAAGTAGTTCATGTCAAGAGAGACCAGTGTGTTCTCTGTACTATGGGAATAGAATCACTAACATTTCAGGTCTGATGGGATTAGAGAGCCAGTTTCAGAAGTGCCTTAAAACTTGGTTCCTTTAGAATCGTGCTTGGTACCAAAGCCTATTTAGTCAAAGATCTACAGGTAAGATTGGCAGGAGATATATAAATATCTGCAGACCCCTGACTAGCCATGAAGACAGAGAAGGTTGTGTCGATGAGGCTTCAGATGGGAAAGCAGATCCTGTGGAGCCCTGGACCCACTGCTACTCAGATGAGTTAAAGAACTCGTCTGAGTATGTATGAGACAGGATTTAAGAGAACTTGTTTGAGTACAGAGGCTGAGAAGGCCCTGACAGGCCATCTGAAAGCCAGACATGTTGGGATGCTCAGACAAGCTTTGTCTTAGTGAAAGTCTTCAAACTGCTGAGGTGGGTAGGGAGTGCTTGTGTCAATCCTGGAATTCTTATCAAGAACAGGATTAAGAACACATCCCACCCCCAGGCTCAACTCATTCCTGTTCCATGCAGGACCCCAACCAATGGAAAGGGCTCCTCTATGTGGGGACCAATCTCTCATGCTTGGTCTACTCCATCTCTTCTAGAAACATCTCCATAGAGGTATCCAAAACTCCAACTTTTCCAGTTCTCTAGCTGTTGACTAATCCAAGTTAACACCTAAAAGTGAGCTGTTTGTAACAATGGAATAGATGTACAGTCTCTACCATGGCCCCCGAAGGTCCTGCACTGAAGGCTTGGTGGCACCCTGTGGCACCCTGTGTAGGGGGGGAGTGGCGCTAGTAGAAGTCTGTAAGGTCCCTGGGGGCAGATCCTTGAAGGGTCTGTTAGGACCCTGGTCCTTCCCTTGCTCTTCCTGAGTGAGGTGACTAGCTTTGCTCCTTCTCTGATGCTCTCCTTCCCTCCCAGGCCCAAAGCAATTGGGGCCAAGTGACCATCAACTCAAACCTTCAGAAAACTGAGTCAAAAACTTTCCTCCTCACAAACTGTTTATCTCAGGTGTTTTGCCAAGGTGAACGTGTTCCTAGTCCCTTTGTGTTCGATGGTCACTCGGCTACCTTGTCGTGGAGGGGTAGAGAAGCGGAATCAACACACAGACTCCAGGAGCTAGTGAGAGAACTGGGTGGAGACCTGCCTCAGGTCATCGCGCAGTAGCTCAGTTTAATTTTGGAATGCACGCAACAGTTATAGGGTGTGAGTGGGGCATGCCTGTCAATCACACATAAGCAAGGCAATATCCATAAGCCAATCATCTTCTGCCTAATGTAACTGCACTGTGAGGAAACTCTAAATATTGTTGTCCTGGCAGAAAGCAATATAGAAGGGTGTTTAGCCCTTACTGAGTCAGGGGTTTCTTGCCCTTATGCCCCTGAATCTCAGTTTCCTGGCCAGGCAGTTTGGCAATACTAACCACAAGTGCTGAGGATGTGGTTTCACCCCATCCTGCAAGCGCTCCTGTCAGGTGTGAAGGAAGGTGGATATTTTGGGCACTTCTGAGCTGCTAGTATCTACTAGCTGAAACTGAAACTTATTCCAACACCAAGGCAATAGAAAACTAAACAAAACCTGGTACCAGGAAGGAATGGGGCCACTGCTGTGACGACACCAATATACTTTAGAAGCCTTTGGAATTGGCTTATGGCACAAGTTAAGTCTAGAGGCGTGGGGATGGAGGCAGCCTAGGATGGTCCAAGCCAATTTAATGGATGAGCCTGACCTTGGAGGACCACAATCCCGATAGGCACACAGACAGAGAAGGTTGTGCTGAGGAGGCTTTAGATAGAAAGGCAGATCTCATTGAGCTGGGGACCTGCTGCCACTTGTGCTCTACTTTGTGCCTCCAGAGATATGAGAGGCTGAGTTTGAAGAGATATCTGGAGAGAACTTCAAGTCAAAATAGCATTTGGGTAGCACTGGCATTGCTGTCTGCTTTGATCTAGATCCCAGTGAATCCAGAGCAGAACTCTTGGGGTCGATGTGCCTTTGCAAATGGAAGTGAAAAGACTTGAACTTTCTGTTCTGCAGAAAATGGCTGTACTTAAAACCTCAGCCAGTGACGGTTTTGTTGCTAATGAGGTGATTGCCATTAATAAACCAAAAGTGGGTGAGCACTTCCCTGGTCACACAAGGCCCTGGGTTTCCTGCTTTGACCAAGAAAGTAGAAAAAGGCCATTAAGGGCATTCTTGGCAACCAGCAAAACTCAAAGCCTCCCAGGCTCAGACTTCCGAGAGACCCGGGATGCACTACTTGCTCAAGACCACCTAGGAAACCTATGTTCCCAGGGTGTGTTTCCCTGTGCTGTGGGATTCAGGCACTCGGGCTGCCATAGCCAAGGTCTGAGTGGGTCCCCGTGTGTGGCTCACTCGAGGGGCAGACCTTGTCTTTGCTCACGTGATGATCCTTTGAAAGCTCTGTTGGATGTCAGAACTGTGGGGCTGGCATCAAGGCAAACCTGGGAGGCCAGAAACCTGTTTCCGTCAGAAACCCTCCAAGCATCACCAGAGGGTGGGCTGTGACGCTGCATGAAGTTGAAGCTAGAATGGAGACCTCAAAGTTGGGGATGCCAAGAACGGGGGACATTTTCTGAAGGAAGCTTCAGGAAGAGCCAGCCCGTCTACACACTCTGATGCTCACATCCTCCTCCAGGTGTCCCTGATCCCAGGAGGAAGCCATAGGATTTAATGTCTGCCCTGCTGGGTTTTGGTCTCCTTGGGTCTGATCCTTCCTATCATCCTACTGCCTTCCAGAATTAGTGTGTACCCTGAGCCATCAAATCTTGGAAATAAGTGACTTGTTTCTTGGCTTTTAACTGAGGACTTGCAGCTAAAGTTCACCGTGAGGTGCCCAGATGAGTTTGGACTTGGATTCATAAGCAATGCTGGGTCTGCCAAGGTTCTCAGAAACTCCTGAAGATCATTAAATGCAGTCCTCATTATAAGATGCACATGGGCCTTCAAGTGCCGGAGGATGAATCCTATGGTGTGCCTCTGAAATGCCCCTCAGAAGCCATTCCCTGAAGACTGTGCTGAGGAGGCTTTGGATTAAAAAGCAGTCCTCATGGAGCATCGGACCCTCAGCCGTCCATTACTATCTGTATAAAGGGAAATAAGGGTTCACGTGGCAGAATACAAGGCACAATCAATGACCAAAGGTCAGTTGTGTTTGAAATAAAAAATGGAAGGCAGTTTTGGGACCCAAGAATAGGACTCGCCACCCAAAGACATGGAGAGAAACAGAATGGGAAAATCTGATGTTTTACCTGCCTTGGTTTGCAGTCATGCAGCTTTGAGAATTTTTCTCTTATGCAGGATGATAATGATAAGCCTGCCATCCTGGGGTCCACAGGTGAGGGCTCGGCACTGACTCTGTGACCTCTGTCTTCAATGAACCAGGAGTGCCAACTCTAATTCCTCGCTGTCTCATTCTTGGCTTTTGTTAATGAGGTTGGGTTTTGGTGGCTAAGAAAATAATGGTAGTCTCCGGAATCCTATGGCATGAGAGGTTTGTGAGGGGGGTGGTGGGACTTTCCAAAAGTCTAGGGCTATCCAGACTTCCCTTGAAGAAAACTGTTGGCTCCTGGAGTCTAGTGGGAAGAGACGGAAGGACAAGAGAAATAAGGATGTTAGAAAGACCTGAGTTTTGTGGTCATCCCTGCATGCTTGCCATGATACAAGCTCTCCTGGGACATGGAACCAAATGCCCCAGTACTGAGGCCTTGCAGGGGATGGTCTTGACTCAGAGGTGAGATTGCCCACCTGTGCTGAACCTGAGAAATCATCCCTTAACCTGTGGGGCTGAGGACTCTAACCAGTGAATCAAAGTGGGTTTTGCTGTTCCTTGGCTCTGCCTTCCCAGAGGGTATTACGGGAATCTAGGTCTGGTGAACACTAAGGACCAGGAATGATCCACTGATGGGGTCAATGTGCCTTTGCAAATGGAAGTGAATGTGAAACCCTCACCTGGGGAGGATAAGCCCTTCCTGAACCAACTCCTAAGGAAGAGAAGTCCTCCTTGCAGATGCTGCTTATTTAACACACAGAATCTCTCCTCCCCTGGCTCTGACTCTAATGTTTCTGTGAACCAAAGCTTTTATACCCTGGGCAAGTGGAGAGAAGGAACTTTGATTCCCAGTTAATCCCTGATGGCAGACAGGAAACCACTGCATGAAGTTAACGGCGTAAAAGATGACCCATTCGTCACAGTCTCTGTAGTCTCGGGACTGTGTCCCCTGCCACTTCTCCTAGAACTGAAAGAGCAGAGAAGTAACCAGTGCTCATGGGCCCAGCTGAGCTTGTAGCCACGGAAGCCCAAAATGGTAAGGGAATGTAGTCACTGGTTGGGAAGAAAAGAACAAGATACCCCAGACTGCCTTTGCTCTGCTGAGGATTTTTCTTGATGGCATCCTCTGGTCCACTGTGGATAGGATCTCTTATACTATAGGATTCCAGAGGCTACCATTATTTTCGTAGCCACCAAAACCCAATCTCGTTAGCAAAATCCAAGAAATGTCCAGTGAGGAACCTTAAGTTGGCACTCACGGTTCATTGAGGACAGGGGCCAGAGTCTTCCATGTGACTATAAATAGGTGACTCCTATGGAGCACAGGACAGGGTATAGCATGATCTTTGGGGTCAAACCAACCAATCACACCCACGTGGAGATGTCCTGTCAGCCTACTTGGGGCGTATCCACGAGGTTGAGGAATGACCATTTATGGTGGCTGACATCGTATATGGTCTGTTCTTCCATTGGAGTCCCCCACACTAGGATGGCCTCTCTGCCTGACCTAGTTATAAAGGAGTTTTCATTGCTATCCCCACTACAGCTGTCTTTTAGGATCTTGCCATCATTGTCACCTCTGTTGGTTATTCCTGATTCTCAGATTGTCACAAATATGCCACCTCTTCTACCACCACTGGTTCCCCACCCCCTGTTCCTGCTGTGTGGAGGCCCCTTGGCAGCATTAGAAATGAAGTCAGGTGCATGGTCGTCTTTGCAGTGGAATAATTCCTGGTCTCTAGTGTTCACCAGACTGAGATTCTTCCGACCCTGCTTGTCTGTCCAGTGAAATCGGCAGAGTGGCTCCCACGTAACCCATGGCTGAAAAGGCTGGTGGGAGTTTAGGGACCTGGACTGTGCTCAGAAGCACCTCTTCACTAACGGTAATGAATTACCTGGCATCTTGACATGTTCAGCATCTGGAGCATGTCCTTGCTGGGCCCTCCTGTTCATCTCTCTGTGCACTTGTTCCTGAGGCCCTTGAATTCCTAAAGTCAAATCTCTAATGCCAAAGGATGAACCTTGGGCCACTTGGGCTGTATGTGTGAACCACAGGTGACTATACCTCTGCCTCCTCCAGGCATTGATCCAAACCCCCCAACTCCCTCGCACCCCTGAAGCCCACTGGAGAGACCAACTCTTCCATCCCCAGAGCTTGGCTGTCGAGTGATATGGTTGCCTCTGGACTTTGCTTGATGGTATGCATCTGTCCATCCTCTGGCCTCCCACTTCCTTGAGTGGAATGATCCCTATCATTAAATTCCAAGGGCACTTTGTAGTAACCACTGGATCCCAGAGTCAATGCCAGGGGACCCGCTGAGGTGGCCTCCCCCCACTTATTTCTTGGCAACAAATAAATCTCGTAGCTTTGTATAAATGGAGTAGATGAAACTGAAGTTCAGTTTTCTACAGGAAGCCAGCACTTGGCATAAAGCAGGCATTGATGGGATTAGAGCCTAGATGGGTCTAGACCCATAGTTCAGTGCTGTTTGAGTGCAGAGTTGGCTCTTGCAGGGTGAAACATGGAAGTGAAGAGGGAATAAAGAATCTTCCACTCCAGCTAGAAGCTGGACCATCTGCTGAATCCAAATGGCCCCAGACTGTATCCAGCTCAGACCGGGGTCATTCCCCACAGGGGAGCAGGGACCTGTCCAAATAGCAAATCTCTCAAAAGAAACAGCAATGTAAATATGCTCTGCTTAATTGCAACTGCAGAGACACATTCACTCTGTGAACGCTCCCTAAGCACCGTACTTGGGATCTTCACACCTTCCCAACTGTAATAAAAACATTGTAAAACCACTGAAGTGTAAATACTGACCTGCGGGTCCTGCCTGTGATCCTATCACAATATATTTGCTAAAACTAAAATGACCCAGGGCTCATGGTAATCATGGAGCCACAGGAGTTGGAGATGGGATCAGACCACACATGCCACCTCATGCCACTGATGCATCTTTTTCGATTACTTATGCATGATATTGGATTACATTTTCCCTCTTCCCAAGTTGGCTCACTTGAAGATGCAGAAAGGAATCTTTCTGCCCTGCATAGATAACTTGTCCTCTGCATTCATCCAGCAAAACCTCAAAATTCCTACATCTCCTTCCCCTCCAGAAGGGCTGTGGGAGCTGACCTCTCTTTTGACCTACCTGCCTCCCGGCTACCCAGATGCCCAGCTGGGTCCTCAGCTGCTGTATCTGTTGGTGAGGCCATAAATCAGAGGCGGGGTCAGGCCTGGTCAGCTTGCTGATGGAATTAGAGTAATGAATGGCGAGTGGGCTGTTTAGATTAGTCTTGGCTCTGGAGCTGAAGGAGGAAGGCTGGTACTTCTTGATAAACTCTGCACCAGCACATCCTGGGTCAGCAATTATGGTTTAAAGATCCCTTGGAAGGGGCCAAGGTGGAACCTCCCTGAGCAGCTGTGGCCACTTGAGTAGCCCTGCCATGACTGAGAGGTGGGTGAGATCTGAAAGCAGGAGAGGACCAACTGTGGATGATGTAAGGTACCTGCCAGTGCAGAGCCCTGCCCCCTCATGTGCCCTGTGCATGAGCTGAAGTACTCTGCAGAGGTAAAGGGGTGAAATGGATGTGGACTGGGGACACTTATATTATAATCTAAGTCTGAGGATATCTGGGCAAACCCCAGGGGGATACTCCAGAGCAAGGCTCATTTGAGCAATGCCACACTAGGCACAAATGAGCCAGGCCCCATGTCCCTTCTGGGCTCAACCCTGGGCTGGGGTGATCTGAGAAGCTCATGGTAACACTGCCAGTGCTATGATAGATCCCAAAGGTGCCGTAGATGGGTGCAGTCCAACCACTGAATAGTGACTTTCTCTTTGAATAAAAGCCCAGGACCTGTGGGACTGCCACATGGACATCTTCCTTCCTGCTCCAGAATCCAGGCTCAGTGCAGAGTCTGATGCATCCAGATATGTCCACTTAACCTGCATGTCACTCTTGGGAATCTTCTCGGTTGGTGGACTTTGTGGCAGTGCCTTTTCTGTGATCCTTGGGGCAGTCAGAGCACGAGGGGACTTGAATGGCCTATTCAATGCGTGGGCCCATCCCCCTGTAGACTTCAGCAGAAGGGCCAGAAGCTGTGCATCCCTCCAGTCTTCATGTCTCCAGGCGCCTGCATTGGATGAAGACCCAAAATCATGGGAGCAAGTGGTTTACCTGATGTGATTCCAGAAAGCAAGAGAATAAAGGGAAGAGGCCACTGGGGGTTGGAAGGCTGCCTTCAGGAGTGTCCTACCCCCAGGTCTTCCAGGAGTGTGAGGAGCACTGACTCACCACAGGCAAAGTGACAGAGAAGCTCAAATGCTAGAAATGGGCAGCTGGAGTGACTTCAGGGAAGGGATAAGGGACATTGGGTGGGAGGTCAATGGGATAGCAGATAACTTTTGAAAAATGGTCTCCAGTTTCCCCAGTTCTCCCAAAATCCGCACCCAAGGTTTCTCATCAACTTGCCTTGAAGTCGCACCTTCCTGGGGCAGGATACTCTTTTATTGCAAACTCCCCAACTTATTGTTCTCAGGACCAAGGCCTTTGATGGTTTTATTGTCCCTAAATTCACACCAGGCTCCAATGACTTCAGAGCAGGTAGAGAATGCAGAGAGGGGGGGAGGGATAGGGAAGGGGGCTGCCCAGGATCAAGGCAGGATGCTGAGAGCCATAGCTGAGTCCAAATGACGCATGGCATTTTTGCCAGTATGGAGCGGTTGAGAGGTGACTCCAGCAGGCTATTGGGATGATGACGGTTATGTTGAGCTGTGTATGTTAGACCCCTGCTGTCCGCCTCGCCTGCTGCTTTGGAGTTGTCGTTACTTTGGAGTTCTTGCGGGGATTCCCGGAGAGTTCCCATTGGTTGGGGAAATGCCGGAGGAGGGATTTCCGGTTGGTGTGTGGTTCCTGGGGGAGCAGCATGGCGTGCGGGAGAGTTCCCGGGGAGAGTATGTGGAGTGTGCTGGTGGAGTTCAGAAATAAAGTTTGTTCCTGCTTCAGTGGCTCGTGATTTGTGCCCAGCCAGACTGCGGCAGCAGGAGATTGTGACTTCTAAATCTGCCCCACCAGACTTCCTCTGAAAACTCGCACATGCGGGAGCAGGTTCCATCATCTCTGGCCTAGAAGGCCCATGTTAAGTGGATCAAGGTGGCCATCACCTCTGGAAGCTCCAGAGCACATCAGCTCCCCCTGGTTGGTCCACGCAGCTCCCTGATTCCTTGCCTAGCGGCCTAGTTCAAGGACAGAGTGGCTCTCAAGATGGATGCTGATGAGGTTTCATAGTAGGTTAAGAATTTCCCTGTTCGTGCTGGGATCAGCTTAGCCAATGTAGTGGCTCGAGGTCTGCTTTTGGAAGTTCCCAGACTGAGCTTGGGTACCACAAAGTCCACTCACATCCTGTCTCCTTTCCCCACCCTCTTCCTTCCGGGGATGGACCTTCGGATTACAAGAGGCCCTTAGGAACCATGCTGAGCAGAGGGGCTGTATCCTGTTGGAAATGGATGGCCTGGATATTTCTTACCAAAACTCACGTGCTGAGGACCTGCCACCCAAGACTCTGGTGGAAGAGGGGGCCATTGGGAGGTGTCTAGGCCCATGAGGGTGGGGTGCCCTCAGCCCTCCTGAAGGGACCACTACACCCATTTAAGACCCCAGAGAGCTGCCTGGCCCCTGCAACGGGGGAACCCAGCAAGAAGGTCTGAACCAGGAAATGGGTCCTCGCCAGACCCTGAGTCTGTTGCTACCTTGATCTTGAGACTCAGACTGAGATTTGTTTAAGCCACCCCCACCCCAGTCTGTGGCCTTTTGTCAGAGTAGTTCAAACAGACTAAGACAGGGACGACTTGATGGGTGGCCCAGAATAAAGATCTAAGGACAGTTCTCCAAGCAAAGAGGAAGCCACAGGGTATCTAACCATCTTTCATGGGTCATGTGGGGTGGGCACCTCTGGGTGGGGATGTCTAGGGACTTCGGGGTTGTGTGTGCTTCTTGCATGCTACATGATCAGAGAAAGACCTCAGGTTGACTTTGAGGCTATTTGCATGATTCTCATAGGGATAAGAACTGTCTGAAGGGACAGGTGGACTTGAGTGGGCTGGGAGGATGGGAGACATGCCTTGGATTCTAGCTATGCACATCCTAGCTTTGGCCTGGGTCGGCAGATACATGCTGAGGCCCTACTTCGTATCAATGCCTCTCCTAAGCCAATTGCAAGAAGGCACTTGGCAAGAAAGCCCACTGGGCTCCATGCTTAGTGTGTAGGACAGGAGGAATGTGGGCAGGTTCAGGGTGTTTGAGAGCTTACTGGACATGCTGATGTACAGGATGTGGAAAGAGGGAGACTTCGTAAGGTGGCCATGTCAGATCTTGGTTGGGTCCCTAAGGTAATAAATACAGAGATGGAGACAGGAAAGAGGCTTGTTGGAGACAATTCCCAGGGATCAGTTGGAGACAATTCCCAACTGTGTTGAGTGCTACCTCATCTTGGGAGATCAGCTGTGATGAGAGTGTTTACACCACAGAAACAGTCAGATGCTATAACCTGACCAGGTTGTTAAAGGTTGCTGGCATGCCACTGGTGTCTGCAAAAGAGATGGGGGTAGGAGGCAGAGAGCCTCTGCCCAGGAAGCAGACCTGATGGTCCCCATGAACTTGGGGGTAGGTAAGAGCTGAGAGTGCCTCTCTACGGAAGAGTCCTGAACGGGACAGAAGTGCCCCACCATGTTCAGCCTGTGACTTGGGGCTGCCCAGGAAGAGCCCAGCTCAGCCTGAAGGCAGAGATCAACCCTAGAATCTCAGCTAATGGCATTTCTGCAGCTAAATAGAAAGATGATCTTTTTTATTTAAAAAAAAAATGACCCAAAACAAGTCTTGAAACATGTGTACACTGAGACAGGCTCAAGCTAATGTATTTCCCTGGCTTTCTTGTTTTCTGTGATAAGAAAGCAAAATCGACTCTTGGCAATCGACTCTTTCCAAATCTTCTAGAAAGAAGGCAGTATTTTGTTAACAGACTTTTTCATGTGATACAACAGATCTCCTGAACTTGTTATCTGACACTTTGTATTTGATCAACATCCCTCCAACCACACCCACCCATTAGCGAACATTCTACCCTGCTTCTGAGGTCAACATTTTTAGGATCTACATGTGAGATCCCTTTGGGAGGGGTCTGGGAGGTTCACCTGACTGCTCTGCAGCATGTGTGCTAAGAAGGGGGTAGCTGTACCCCAGGCTTCCTGCTCTCCATGGTGGGGGTATGAGGGGGAGGGGAATTCATGTCCTCCAAGGGGAGGACAGAAGGCACAATCACTAGGATTTACTAGATGCCCGGTGTCAATCCCCATCTCCATGGCTTCCCCTCCTATCTAGACCAGATCTGTTTTACTTCTGGCCTGTGCCAGATAGCCCGTGTCTCACTTTCAATGGAGTTCAGCCCGCAGAGATGAGGCAGGACCTCAGGGTGGGAGAGAGAGGTGGGACAGTAGTCTCACATAGCGGGAGCTTTGTCCTTTCTCAGTCCTCTAGATGCAGTTACCCAGAGTGGCTCCCTTCGTCCCTCAGGTCTCTACTCATGTGCCACCTTCTTCATGAGACCTTCTCTATCATAATTAACACTGTAACTTTGTCCCCCACCTCCTTTATTTTCTCCACCCCAATGAAGATTTCTTTGTCTTCCCCACTTGGAATCCATAGCTCCACAAGGGCTGGGATTCTGCATCTGTCTCTGCTGCTAAATCCCAAGAAGCTGATTGACTATCTGATGCAAAACTGTTTCTACCCCATATCCCTTAAAGTGGGAATACCTTGTGGGAGGTGCCCTGGTTTGGTGCAAGGTGGGCACAGAAAGCCCAGTGGTATCAATCATTGGCCCCAGCTTGAAGGAACATGCCAAGAAGCTCAATAAAGGCCACTTAATAATGGAGAAGAGTAGCCAAGCCCTTAGAGATGTTGGAGCAAACGGGGTAAGAAGACCCCACACACATCTCCTGCAGAGATTATCAACAGCCAGAAACCACCATCATTGAGGCTGGTGGGGAAAAGAGGTGGCACCACCAGAGCACACAAGTTTGAACCTCCAAGTTGGAGCTAGAGAAGCTCTGGGTTGTCACAACAGTAGTTGGTGACCATAGAGGGAGGGGGCTGGCAGTGGGCACTGGACCCAAGAGACAACTCAAAGGGGTAGATTATGCAGGCTCCCCTGATCTCCAGGGTAGGAGCATGTAAGACGGGGAGAAGATGGCATGGCCAGATGGGAAGCCAGAGAAGGAATCAGAGGCCAGACTTGACCTTCTAGAACTTTCTAAGAACCATCCATGAGATGGCATCCATCACTTACAAGGGCAATGACCTAACACCTTCCTCCAGGCCACTTCTCCTGAGGGTTCCATCTCCACACATGGGATGCCAGGCTTCCTTGGGAACCCTTGGAAATGGACCAACCACCCTCAAACCATAGTGGTCGCCGAGGGAGAGCATTTGCAGCTAGGGAGCTGGGAGTGGCGTGCCTCTTCCTGTCTGGACTGGACTCATGCACCCCCACTTGGCGAGGGCTGGGTACACAGTCCTTGGCTGCATGTGTGCTCTCACATCTGGGGATCAGATTGCTACAGACTGACCTAGGGTGGTCTTGGTGGGGACAGATGACCCTGTGACCCATCACCCTTCAGCAGGCTAGCTTGGGCTGCTTCATGTGAGAACGGCTTATTTTCTCCCCTCGTGTATCTAAAGCAGAGGGACAACACAGTGTGCTGTCCCAACCTCTTAGAGATGAGCCAACATACCACTATTAGAGTTTGGGGTGATGATGGCTTGGGGATCTGTTCCCCAGAAAATGCCCTCAATGCAGATAACAATGTTGCCCACCTAACTCTTTGCAGGGCCACCTCTATTCCAGGGTTAGTCTAGGAAAGGTGTGAAGCCCACCTCCCCTCACCTCAAATTAGGGTAGTTCTGGGAGATCATCCTGGGGCCAGAGCTCTCCTAGGGTCAACAGAGGCCTCTGACAGGTGCATTACCCTCTAGTTTCTCCAAGGGGTAGCCCACTCTTCTGCCTCCAATTCCACATGGGTTGTGTTCCTGAGGTCCCACCTCGGAACTCAGCCTTCCACCTGTGCCACTTGCTATGAGAAGGATCTGATACCTCTTCAATATTTACCAGCACGCCACTACTTCCATGAAAACCACCAGCTTTGCGGGGAGAAATCCTGGTTTGCATGTCAGCCAGCTTCCATGGTGCCAATTATTCCTACCATGGCAATTCCAAACTACCACCTGGAAGTCTCTGCATGTGAACTCAGTGAGAGATTTGCAAAATCCCTAATCAATAGGAGCTGACTTTGGGAGAACGCTTGTCCTGGGCCAGCCTTCCCATGCACGTGTCAGTGGAACAAAAATATCTTGAAGCAACCTGTGTCTACTTTCTTGCCTTACTAGTGAACGGATTTTCTGTTTAAGCTGCAGTCTGAAATGGTCGAGTGGACACTTTGGCAGAACAGACAGGAGCTGAGAGCTAGAACAGGGCAGTGTTAGGGGCAGGAAACCTGCTGCCTCCACCGGGATCACTCAAGGTATTTTAACACCAAGATGTTGGCAAAGAATCCTTGCCCAGTTCCCCAAAGACCTTCACTGAAGCCCTCTTATGGTGCCCTAAGAAGTGTTTTTGCAAGTGGGGGGCTGAACAAGGTCCTGCCCTAACCCATCCCCCAATCCCTAAAAGAAACTCCCGGGTTCTGACACCTGGGTATTGCAGGCAAGCCGGGAACTCTCTGGACAAAGCCATCTTCAGCCATCAATAGTGGCATTCAAGGATGTCACAGCTCTAGATGGGCCAACACTTCCAGGGTCCCCAAGGCTTGGCCACCTGGCTACAGAACGGCCATGATCAGCTGCAAGCATGTCAATCTGGCTTTTGCAGACAGACTTTTGACATTAGAGTGAGAACTTCTAGGACGGACAGGAGTCTGGCAACACTAGGCCCACCTCACCTTGCAATAAGCTGATAGAGTGAAACCAGAACCTGTCCTGAAGACACAGGGCCTCAACTGTCAGGATGAACTTGAGGACCCTCCAAAGGCAATGGTGGGTGTAGTAGATCTGAAAACCGGCACCTTCCATGGCAGAGTCTGATTTGAGCAGCTGATCTTAGCCAAGCAGGAAAATAACCTGTTGCTAACCCAACATGTCCCACCACCCACTGGGGCCTCACCATGGCTGCTTGTAATCAGTTGGAAATTGGGGCCTCCTGGTTAAGGTTTCCCTTCCCCTGGCAGCTGAACCTCCTCTATCTCTTTGAAGATTACAGGGCTTTAGTATGCCTTTAAAGTGAATTTTTCCCTCTGCATTTTATAATAATTAATGACCAGAAAACTCTTCTCTTTCCCCTCTCTTTATCTCTTAAATATATTGCATTTTTTAAAAGAGGAAAGAAACATATCTTTTAAACCGGGATATGGATGAGCCTGTCCCTAGCAGGGCAGGCCCAGCTTCATCTGTCAACTTGATTATGCAAAGCCTACTTTCCACTGGCATCTGAGGTGGATTTCAGAGCTATGAGTCACGTGGGCTTCAGGCTTGCAACCCAGGGATCAGCCATCTCCCGGAGTCATGCGCCCAACACAGCCTGATTTTGAGAGAGTCCCTCCAAGGCCCTGATGGCTAAATGGTCCAGACTTTGAACACGTGCATGCACTAGCACGATCATGTAGTCTGCTGACCTGGGCTGTGACAGTTATGAACTATTGCAGGATTAATTCCCTTAGAAGAAATACATCAGGGATCCTGGAACAGAAAAAGGACATTATACAAAAGCTAGATAGAAGAAAGCATGTACTTCAGTTCATAATACTGTGTTACTAGTGGCTCACTTATTATAACAAAAGTCCCACTTCCAATGGAAGATGTTAATCCTAAGGGAAAGTAGGCATAGGTTCATGAGGGAACTTGATTAGATTTTTTGTAGATCTAAAACTCTTGTAAATTTTTAAGTGGGGAAAACACATCGGCAGTTGCTCAGAACTGAGGATTTGCTGGTCAAGGGTGCAAAGACCTACCTTCGTAGTAAACATTAGGTTGTCATTATTTTTCCCTAAATGTGCTCTGGTATACTCATGTGACAGAATGATATATCCATGCTATTAACAAAATCCAGAATGGCATTCTGGGTAGCAGCATTAGAGAACGGGCTGACTCGGAGCTCTTGTTAGTTGGATTGAGTTAACTTTGATTAGTTTGCAGGGCGAGTCTGCAGGCTTTAGGGAACATAGCATATTAAACTGGGAGCCTGATTTAATAACCAGATAGTATATAAGCAAAGTGAGATATCTAAAGATCAAAGTCTGTGTAGCAATCACTCCCTCTGGAAGACCTAACCCTGTATGTATAGGGCTCTCATGAGGTTTTTGTGCTGGGGGTAAACGTGTTCTGACAAGACACAAAATCATTGTGCAAATTTCTCTGGTGGTTCCTACCACGCACTTGACTGAGGCTTAATTTGGGTAGAGGAGCTTTGGCAGCCTAGAAACCCATACTCAAACCACCCAAGTGTCCCCTCAGGACAATTCCTCGCAATTTGATGGCCCGATCATCACCCTGTTCTGCCTGCAGGGGGCCAGTGGATGTCTAGCCCACTGCTTTCTAAAGGGGATCGAAACACGTGGGAGACCAGGCATCTTGCTTTCACCCCAGGGCTGCAGTCTTGCCCCTGAGTGTGGGTGCTGCCCTCGGCCACTCTACCCCCAAGTTAAATCAACCCTGGGCTTTCTCGGGATGCCTGCAGATATTCCATGTAAACCTTCCTATGACAGGAATGAATTGGGGATGATATAAGTGCCCATCAAGAGGGGGTGACTTAGGGGTCCACCCCCAAGTGCTGGCACCCAGCCAGTGAATGAGGCTGGACAGGTGGCCATGTGGACTGAGCTCTGTAACACTCTGGGTAAATCTCTGCATGCAGGGTGGGCTACAGCCACTGACAAATGCAAAGCAATCCAAGGTGTGTATTTACATATATGTAGGAAACAGAGGTCTAGAAGAGGGGAGTTGGGAGTCTGCTATCCAGAGCTGTGGCCACTAGCAATGTGGACAAGTGAGCGCTCAAAGTGTAGCCAGTGTCACTGAGGACCCAATGCTTCTCTTGTGGTTCACTGACATTGAAACTGCACTGAGCCTGACAGGTGCCGAATTGGGTGGTGTAGCGAGGCAGGTCCAGAAGGTGGCAGAGGATGGATGGCCAGGGGGAACTATGTTTTGTGGCCTGGCTTAAGAAATAAAACCTGTATTGTACTAGAAATATTCTCCAAAAATGCTGGCTGGTTCTGGGCTCCACATGTGGGAACCTCCATGGGGACAGGAAGGCCGAGCCCGTAGGAGCAGGGTGGGCTCAAGTCCTGGTGCTGTGGGGCCTCTGCAGGTGTCTGAAGACTGCAGGGTGCTTTGGCCAGAGACCCAGCTGCATTCTGTTGAAGGGTGGTGGAGACTCTGGTGCCTAAGGCCCCTTCTAGGACCTCTATGAAAACCTACGGGCAAGGGCCACCTGCCCCATTGGCCCATGTGTCCTTCCCAGAACCTCCTTGCCTTGGGAGGCCAAAGAGGTTTCCCTACTTCCATTTTTAACTGAAAAAAAAAAAAAACTGGGAAACTCCCCACCCTGAGCTTCGAGGCCGGGATTTTGCCAAGTGGGACACCAGGGCTTCTGACATGCACCTGACTGTTCTACTGGGTGGGAACTGGCCAAGGTCACTGCCCTTGGAGAGCCCCATAGAGCAGCATGGAGCCTGGGGAACCCGGATTGTGTCCTGTCTCTACGTTTTTGTGTCCTCACTATAAGCACTTGGGGGAATCCTTTCTCATGAGTTGTTCTGAGCCTGTTTATCTGCCAATTCTGAGAATCAGTAAGAATTGAGTGGTCTCAAAACTCAAAACATCAAGTGAGACCTGATACTTCATGATGGCTGTCATTTCCCGACTCCCACACTCCTACCCAGAGCGCCAAAGATTCCTGACTCACATCTTCTGGGAAGTCCCCCAGTTGTAGAGACCCATGGTACCTTTTGATGCCTCTCCCTTTGGGCTTGAGTATCGCTGAGTCCTTGAGGTCCCAGCAGGAAACGGTCATCTGAAATCTCTGCCTGGGGTCTGATTCCTAAGTGCTCTGAGTAGCGGCCTGTTCTGAAAGCCTGGTGACAGTATCCCAAGTCCCAGACTAGATGAAGGGGAGGTGTAAGAAGCACCAATTTGAGAAGCGGGTGCTGCTGTGCTTTTGTGGAATGGTTCTCTTGGAAGAGGAGATAGAAACTTGACTCTGCTTAAAAAATAAAATGATATGGACTTGACGTCAACCCAGCTGCCTTAGTGCTGATGAGGCCTGGTGTCCTAGTATCTGGTGGCAGAGGAGGGAGGGGGCACCCAGAATGGTGGGCCATGGACCACAGTGCCACTCACTCAAACCTGAATGGCATCAGCACCTCTAACTCTGGGCCAGCCCTCGCCCAGCCCTCATCCCAGCCCTGTAGGGCCTGGGGTCTCCATAAAAGGGACTGGGTAACTGTTCAGGGAGGTCCTACTGCCTGGACACTTCCTATTCTAGTTGGTTGATGCCTCAATCTTGCTCATTTGTATCCCAAAGTGCCCTTCCCCAGAGGGTATACACAAGGCAGCTTTGCAATTGGGAACTATGTTTAAAGTCCTAGAAATGCAGAGACTTAATAGCGACCTATTTCTGAAGACCTATTACAGCCCCTAGAAACAGGCTTACATACCTTTGTTCACCTCTGAGCCTCAGTTTCCCCCCTGTAAAATGGGGGCACTGGTATGTATCTCATGGGCTTGTTCTAAGGGTCAAATGAGCCAGGATATGTCGGGCTCTGAGAACAGCACCTGGCACGTCCTGTCACAGAAGCTTTCCTCGAGGTCCCATGGAGTCCTCAAAGGTCTCTTGGAGGAAGGATCTATTCAGTGCCAACTGCTGGCTGAAAAGGAAGCAGGGCCACTGGTCCCCGTGCTTCAGGGTCACAGCAAGTGCAGCCTGGATTGTCAGCCTAGGCGTTTGGACTCCAGTCTTGGCATTGGTACCGAGTTGATCATGATGGTAGCTGATCTGATTGTCACTGGGGACACGATGGCCATCATCTTTGAAGGTGACTCTTCTTGGTCAACAGCAACACTCTCCATGATTTTAATGCAACCCATTTGGATTTCAACTCACTTATTAGCACACAACTAGCTGGTCTATGAAGACAGGTGGGCCAGTACCCTAAGCTCTTCTGATAACTAGAAAACCCAGGGGAGAGTTGATCCCAGGAGCCCTTAGCCAGTCACCAACCATCACAGGAACAGGTGTTGGATTTACTGTGTGGCAGGCACCTCAGCCTGTTGGTGGACATTAGCATCTCTGAGCCTCAGCTTCTCCGTCTGTAAAGTGGGCACAGAATGGACTTGAGGATCTGGAGTCCTCCTGCCTGAGAGGGCCATGCAGTGGTGGAGGCAGAGCTAGAGTCTGAGCTCTGGTGTCTGGCCTAGGGCGATGCCTCCAGCCACCTTGTCCTAAGCCCTCTGAGGACACACAAACACGTTCCCAAAGCATGGGCTGCCCCCTGCTCCTACGAGTCTGTGTGTTCAGAACCCACATAGGGATGAGGAGAAAGATCCTCTCTGCCCGCCCCTCCTCACTGGAGGGTGATCCATTAAAAAAAAAAAAAAATCACATGCTGACTATGTCCAGAGCTCTAGGAACCCTAGATGGCCGTCGTGACTGGGCCACAGCAGAATAGCTACTGTCTAGAGCAAGATCATGCCAAGGTCAAAGGCTCTGGGCCAGACTGCCCAGGTTCAAGTTCTAGCTCAGCCATTCACTAGCTATGTGACCTTAGCTTAAGAGAAAGGCTTAACCTCTGGTCCCCAGTTTCCCATTTGAAAAGTAGGGTAAGAAGGCCTGGGTCATGGGATTAAATGAGCTAACACTGAAAGCACATACTCGCCTCCACAGAGTGCCAAGCACTTTTCTCAGCTGTTAGCAGGCAAGACAGCCATTCCTTGGGCTTTTTCTGGCTAACAGAAGTATGTAAGCTAGAAGAAGCCTCAAGAGCCTGAGAGTAAAATCAATTTGTAGGTGCAAAGGTCCTGGGGCTAAATTACTCAAGGAATTAAAATCTACCATTAGTGTGTGGAAACTCAAAATGCAGGAAGCACAATGAGACTAGAGCTGCTGGTAGCAGAGTCTTGGATGCTAATGGGAGTTTGGTCTTCGCCCATGTGGCAATGGGGAGCCCTATAGGGCTTAATGCGGAGAAGTGGGGTGAGGTCATTTAGAAGACCTGAGTGGCTAGTCCTGGGAATGGGGACTGGAGAAGAGGCTGGGAAGGCAGGAGATGGTTGGAGTTGTCCAGATGGGAGAGGACAGGGGCTTGGCGGAACACGGCTGCTCCCCTCGCTGCTTAACAGACAGCAATGAGAGGCTGTGGGAGGAACTCTACCAGAGTTCAGGAGCCTCGTGGAGGAAAAGTCGAGGCAGCCTCCCAAGTCTGAGCATCTGGTGCTCGGTACCCCTGGCTGCAAGGAGGGTGGCAGTGCTCTTGGTTGTGCCAGGAAGCGCAGGCAATCCTGCAGGGGCCGAGCTCGTCTTGCACACCTAAGCAGACCAAGGATGGACGGCCAGACAGAGTGATGACCAGGCTCCCTGAACGGGGACTTGAGGGAGCTGAAACCTGATGTGGGGGGAGACCTTCGTCATTAGTGGCTCCCGAACTGTGCTGCTCGTCGGGATTCTTAAAGCATTAATGCTCAACCTCCATCACAAGGCATTGTGTGAGGTGGGATGTGGGCACCAGGACACCTCAAAACCCCCCAGGTGACTCTCCTACAAAACTTGGGCACCACTATTTAAAAACTCTCAAGGGTCAGATGGTGGGCCAAAGAGATGAGGACCCAATTTTAATCCCCAACACCACCCTGTGAAGGTGGTTCTCACCTGTCGAAGGACAGGTGGTCACGTCTGTACCTGGCCCTCTGACCCAGGACTGCCATCTTACAAACCCTTCATAGCTTCCCATGGGGCTCCAGGGAAGCAGAACTAGAGTGGCCCTGGGCAGAGGTACCCAGGGAGGGTTTTTGCTACCCTCACAGGTGCAGATTTTAAGCTTCTCACTATTGGACTCACATGGGTTGGTGGCGAGACACACTGGATGGGATCCGAGGACAAGGGCTGGCATCAGGCATGGCTTCCCTCTGAAGATGGGAACAGAGAGCACTTGACTGGAGCTCTGGGGAAGATGGGATGAGTTCATGACACATGGCATCTGACCCCTCTTTTAGGACTTCTAGAACATGCAGAATATCGTCATCTGCCCCCACCCCAGGAAACAGAACACATCTAGGAAATCTAGTTCGAGCAGAAAGATGCAGAGACTCAAGAATTGTTGTTCTGTGTAACTCAGAAATCCACAGCCTGAAGGTTGAAGACTCTGCATGGGAGGGGGCTAAGGGACCACTTAGAGCATGGCCTGTCCCTGTCTCGTGGCTCTGGGATCCACACTTCCTGCCTGCCAGTGCATCAGGCAAGAATAAAATCCCAAATGGATGATAATCCAATCCAAGGACAAGATAGATCCTCAGTGCGAAGCCACTCTGTAGCTGACCCAAGACACTGGCTACGTGCTCCCGGGAGCCCTGGGCTCCTTAGCTGGTGCTTTGCACCTTAGCAGTTGACATAGGCTTGGGAACCCTCTGGGGGCAGAAGGAAGGACAGGTGGACTTCTCGAGGCTGTACCCCGACTCCCAGCACAGCTCACATGCAGGGTGCGTCCTCGAAGCCCACTTCCTTTTCCTGCAATGGATTCCACCAGACACTGAACCCCAAATGGACCCGCTGCAGCATGGGAGCCTATGTAAGGCCCAAGCGAAGATGTAAACGGGGGCATGAGGTCGAGAAAGTGGGTGAAGCAGCTCACCACAAAGTCAAGTTGGAAGGCCAAACCTAAACCTGGCTAAGATGAAGGATATTGATCGCGGTCCCTTCCTCTTTGCTCCTAGCTGACCCCCTAGGTACAAAGGGCTGGGTGTCTTGGTACTAAGGGAGCCAGAGGCCAAGATGGGAGATCTCGGCAAGAGGCCCCCCCAGTCACCATTCTAGCTTATACCCGAGCAGGGACCCCTGTGCCACTCTGCCCTTGGGGCTTCAGACTGAGCCAAGGGCCAAGCTCCGACTCCCCTCAGCACGCTCTGTCGAGAGCACAGACAGGTTAGATCCCAGAACTCCCTGGTGTGGCTTCCTGTTGGTGAAGCTCCTCTCCCTCCCTGGCTCGGGTAGTGGGGTCCACCACTGTCCTACAGTTACTCTGAGTGTGGTTTCCTCTCGGGCCACTTTGCACCAGCCTCGAAGTGCCCCTGATGTTTCTTCCTTTTGGAAAAGGAAGCAGTTATGGGACGTGTGATCCCTGGGGTCTGCCCCTGTGGAGCATCCAGAATCATGCAGGGGGACAGCCAGACCAACCTCTGTCGCTGTCCAGCTGACTGGTCTGCACAGTTGAGGATGTGAACTCTGGCCTACAAGTGTCTCCTGGAGAACTCCTCCTGAACATCTCTCGATGAGCCTTATTCTTCCTCTCTCGTGAGATGGTGATCATAGTCCCCTTTCACAGGCCATTGGGATTTAGAAACTTAAGATGACCAAGGGCTTGGACCTCACATGACACTGCTTAGCACTAGTTGCTATCATTTTCTCTCCTGTGGCCTCCAACTGTTGGCCGTGTACTTGGACATGAAAAGGAATTGCGCGATCACACATGAAGGGGAGGATGTGTGGTCCCCAAGGCCACCGTGAGGACCAGATGAGGTCAACGTAGACCCCATGCTGCTTCACGCAAAGACATCTGTCCTGGGAGCTGGGTCAGATCCTCATCCTCGCTGTGGGGTGTGGCTCTGGGCAATGCTTCCTTGCTTTGCTGCTGTTCCCTTCCCTGTAGGAGGGAGGTGACACCAAGCCCTCCCTGTGAGGCTCAGATGAGCCATGAACCTGGAATGCCAGGACTGCGACGGGGACTGTAGGCACAAGTTGCTATTGTGTGCAGAAACACCACTGAGATGTGACGAAGAACCATGTTGTAATGAGATTCCAGGATTCTGGGCCAATCCCTAAAGCAGCTGAGTTAGTGATGGGCATATTGGCGCCTCTCCCCATCCCTCCATTTGACTTCTCCTCCCCCTTCAGATCCCACCCTGTTTTTCCTTCCTTTCCATACCCTGGTGAAGAAAGGACCCCATTGGAGGAGGCCCAGCCCATCTGTTTAAAATTCAGGGAAAGATGACAAAAGCCTCCCCAGCTGGGGCCTCACTGCCTCTGATAAGGAGGACGGGGTGAATTCTGAAAATTAAACAAATCCTGGTGTCTTTGAAAGGTCACTGGGCTCTGCGTTGGCTGTCCCACCTCAGACAGACTTCGGGGACGCCGGCCTGAAGGAGGGAGTGTCAGGAACAGATGAGACCAAAGGAGAGGAGGCCCGAGAGGAGGCCCAGATGTGACTCCCACAGGTGAGAGGCCTGTGAGCCGAGGGAGGGGCCTCTCCTGAAGCTGGCCATCCCCAGGCTCCTTTGCAGAACCCACAAGGTGCCAGAGTCTGGGACAGTGTTCCTCCCTGGAAGAACCTACCTTCCGGGGCAAAGCCAGCGCTCTCCTCCCTGCTGACAGCAGATGGGAATGTGTGTCTGGGGCATAGAGTCCGTCCAGGCGTCTGCTGACCCTGCTTGGGGCTGCTCCTTCCCTCGGGAGCTGAGGGACACTAGCAACCAGTCACGTCTAGATGTGTACGCACCCCAGAATGCACACAGCAATAGGGCCATGGGACGTTTGCCAACGGCTTTGCCCCTTTGTGTGTGTGGCAGGCCATCTGGGCCACTGGGAACCCAATGAGCCCGGGAGGTAAGAGGACCCACCAGGAGTCTGAGAGAAGGATGCCAAGCTTTGAAAACGTGCCCAGGAAACGTGGCCTGGACCACTAAGCCACGTGTGGGCCTCGTCTCACTCCTTAAAGCAGCTGAGTTAGTGATGGACGCTCTGGTCAGATGTCGCATGTCGATAGTCGGAGGTGTTGGATCCCAGCTGTGCCACCCACAGCTGGGGAGCTTCCAGCTCAACCTTGCCCCAAGCCTCTGCTCCCGATGGCTACCCATTGCTGCTCCCCGTCTCAGTCCTTAGGTCCCCATGAAGGGCCTCTGGAAATGGCCGGTGGAGTCGAGCCCCTCCCCTTCCCCAGGTGTACAGAAGGGGTGGGTTGTCCGATTCGGTGGGGTGCCACCAAGTTCTGCACCACCTGGTTTTTCTTGTTGGCATAAAGGCTTCTCATGTGGATGAGACGTGAGATGTGGACTTGGCATCTGAAAATGTACAGTCCAGCCAGGGAGGTGATGTCGCCAGGGAGTCGGCCCCTCCTGGCATCATCTAACTTTGGTCTTTGGACTTGATAGAAAGGGTCAACCGGCAGCACTGACGCCCGCTGATTCTATCCGGAGGACTTACAGGCATGAGTCGGCCTGGGTGGGAATCCCTGCTCTGCCACTGTGACCTCAGACAAGTTGCTTCATTTCCCTAAACTCCCATGTAAAGGGGCCTGGTGGTAACAGCCACCTCACTAGGTAGCTGTGAGGTATGGAGAAAGCAGATCCAGCAGGTCAACCTGTTAGTCATTCTGTAATGTCCACCTGTCGTAATCAACTTGGAGGCTCATGTATTTTGACTTGGCTTTGGAGGTTTCCAGTGTGATTGGCTCCTCCTGGGCTTTGTCAGGCTGCCAAGCACTGGGTTTCTCAGCTGGGATGCAAACCTCTCACGTGGGCACAGTTCCCCTGGGTTGCTCAAGGTCACTCTTGGGGGGGCCTTGGGATGCAAGAGGAACTTTCACACTATGCTGCTTACATTTTTCACTGCCTTGAGTGAAAACTGTCCTTTGACTCTGAACACTTGTCAAAAATTGACATAAGCTTGTGAGATCTGGGGGGTCAGAATGCAGTGGTTATTGGAAAGCGAGGGTGACTATTGCAGATCAAGCCAACGTAGGATGACTCCACCCCTGGATATGGACGCGTGGAGCTTCACATGTCTTGTAGATCTTTAGTACCCAGAGGATGCTTTTAAAGTTGTCAATCCTTTGGCATCTGACATTCAAACCTTTACCTGCAGATTAGAGGCTTAGGGGTCATAGGAAGGGGGTGGTAAGCCTGTCCCTTTTAGCTTCCTGGGTCGATTCATGGAGAAATGGAGGAGGCCTTGATCAAATCCCAGGTTTATATCTGAGGCACCATGGAAAAAACAGCTGTGTGAAGTCACAACCTGGTTCCACATCTCGGCCCTGCTGAAGGACAGAAGAGGCTGAACACCTGAGGAACTTTCTGGAAGCAGGTTTATTGGCTGCAGCCCACCGTCCAGAGTGTGGCTCATGCGTGAAACATTCTCTGGACAGAGATTCTGGAAATTCTCTGACCTTTATCCCCTGGAGGCAGGGGGGAGGGGCATTCACATAACAAGTTTCTCTGTTCCATTTCCTAGACCAGACACAGGTTTCGCAAGTCTTATGTTTTCTTGCTTTAAAAAAAAAAAATCTTTTTGTACAACAAGTTTGCAGATGGTCCTCAATCCATGAGGATGAAATAATCTTATGAATATCATTTCAAAATATCAACTTCTATCCAAACGGGGAAACCCACCCATGTCACAACTGCAACACTACACTGCTTACCTTCTGAACGATCATCTGTCTACCCAGTCTAGTGTCCACTGCTGAGCATATTGCTGTCCACAATAGCCTCTATATGCACCTGCTCTCTCTCAGAGCAAGGGGAGGAGATATGCTCCCCTCTGGTGTCGGGGCTGATCCTGGGCCTTGCTTGAATCAGCAGGGTGTGACTGTGAGGCTCTCTTGTAGCTCTTCCAGGCTCTGGGGCAGTTCCAGGGGGAGGGATGTCATGGTTGCGGGCATGAAGGTTCAGGGAGGGAGTGGACATCTCTGTAACTGGCTGGGCCTGTGTGTTGGGAAAGGCTGGGCATGTGGAGGCTGGCCTTCATCTCCCACCAGCTGCTCTTCCCAGGGTCAGGCAGGGGTGTTGTGGAGCTGGCCCCAACTGGGCCCCAGGGAGACAGAAGAGAAAGGGAACTACAGGGTGGGATGTGACTTAGAGGGTTTTTGTTGTTGTTGTTTGTTTTTTGTTATTTTTTAATTATTTTGGCTTTAAGCACAGAGGGAAGTGAGGTCAGGCCTGGGGTCAGTAGGCTCCATGTGTCCAGACTGACACCCGGCTTCTGCAGCAAACCCCTCAAAGGCTCCATGCCCCAGTTCTTCCTTCTATAATTGGAGCAAGAAGCAGCCTAGCTGCCGCCTCAGGAGGCCTGGCGGACTGGCCATCACTCAGCCCTCAGAGCGACCCAGGTCTCCACATGGCAAAATTGGGAGGACAGTGTTGGGCAGGGCTGCGTGGTGGCTCAGAGCCTGGCTGGCAGCCGAGGTCCCCAGGCCCTCAGCCACCCATCTGAATGTGCCTTCGGGGTCACTGGATGGGTGGGTGGGCTGGGGGCCAGGAAAAGGCCAGCGCACAGGGAGCAGAACCTGCTGGCAGTCTGCATGCCCCCTGCTCCCCGTTCCTGTGGTGGGCGCACAGCCCATAAGGAGCTGTACCTGTGCGGGTGGCGGGAGGGCCTGGGAGTTCAGGGGCTGCATGTTCCTCTTTCCAGGTGTTCTCCAGGAAGAATAAAGCAGGTACCCTGTTCTCATGGAAGGACACGGTTCTGGGAGACCACACCTGGTGGGGGGGGCGGCGCAGGTTTGTGCAGAACAGCCCCTCCACTCCTGGAGATTATGGCTGTGCTGTTGGAGAGTTCCCTAGCCCGGGCTCTGAGTCAGAGCCTTCGCAGGTCCTCAGGTGGTCCTGAGCTGTGTGCGTGGTGAGCAGCAGCAGCACCCATCATCACCCATCAGAACCCAAGGCCTCCCTTATTCCCATGTCTTGGCACCCAGGAAATCCTCAGGCGGAGCAAAAAGGATGGATTGTGGGCTTTCCCCTCATTTCCAAGGGAAATGACCCCGATATGGAACTTCTAGAACATTTCACCACATAGGTAATCCTGTACCTCCCTGGCCAGTAGGTAGTGGGCAGGCACAGGCTGCCTGGCCCCTCCGTCAGCCCTGGACCTTGTCCTGACGCACTTGTCCTCTGCCCACATGTTGTCCAGCTCTGAGTCTTCAGAGCATGAGCAGGGACGGTCCTTTGTCCTTTTCACACCCATGCAGTCCCGTCCAGCAGCTCTTGGCCTTGCAGAATTGGTGGGTGCAGAATTAGTGGGGTGCAGTGTGAGTCAGCCCGATACCGTACTGGGTGCCTGTGCGTGTGGCCACAGTGTCTGCTGCTCCTTCATTCCCAATAGGCCCTGGGCCAACAGGCAGTGGGCACCCAGGTCAGTAGACCAGAGGAGATGCGGTCCCTGTCCCCAGGCACCCACAGTATCTGGGGGACATATGAGCTGGTGGCTTCAGCACAGGAGGCTGTAGCAGGAGAGCCATGGTAGGACTGCGGTCTCCAAGTCAGACTGGAGCCTGGAGGCAAGGAGGCCAAGCAGCCTGGTGGCAGAGGCTGAGGCGGGAGGTGCCCTGGAAAGGGAGGAAGACTCCCGTTGAGAAGTGGCTTCTGTGCCTGGCAGAAGTTTGGACTGTGGCCTGGTGGGCAGCCTCCAAGAGTTTTAGCAGACACTTCTGTGGCATAGAAGTTAGAGTCCCTTGCCTCCATCTGCTCAGGCTGCTGGAGCAGAGGGCCACGCCTAGGGCCTTCATCAGCAAAGACAGCCTGCCTTAGGGTTCTGGAGGCCAGAAGCCCAAGGCTAGGCATTGGCAGCAGTGGCTCCTTCCGAGGGCTGGGTGGGGCGGGGCGGCTTGTCCAGCTCTCCCTGGCTGTGATGGCATCCCTGTGCCCACAGGGGCCTTTCCTGTGTAGGCCTGTCCTGGGTTCGATCCCCACACACCTTTTAAAGGGCACCGGTCGCTCTGGCTTAGGGCCCACCCCAGTGACCTCGATTGACTTGATTATTGATGCAAAGAGCTGGTCTCAAGTGAGATTCTGACACCTGGGGTGAGGCCTCCAGTGCAAGACCCAGGGGCCCACGGCTCCGCCCCTGTCATCCCTGTTCTTGAGCATTTGAGACCAGGTTGGGACACGAGGAAGGAGAGCTAAGTGCCACATTAGTGGTAGGAGGGTCGAGGCCTGGGGATTCCAGGAGGGGAGTCGTCCCTGAAGTGCAACAGGTAGATCAGGCTAGACGCCCTGTTGGCTCTGTGCAGGCTGCAGGGACACTGCCTGTCCCTGCGGTTCTAAGCCATGTTGTGGCAGTTCTTGGCATCCCCTAGTGCGCCCTGCCCTCGGTGTCCCTAGTGTGCTCTGCCCTCAGTTCCTGGCCCTCTGGATGCCAGCGCAGGCACAGGTCTCAGTGCAGTAGAGGTCGAGGTGAGAACTGGCCAGCCAGGCTCAGGGAGTCCCAGCCTTTTGGGACCCACCAGAGTGCCCCAGCCCACAGAGTGCAGTGTGCAAAGAACAAAGCACCCTGTGAAGTGCGGGGAGGAGGGGGGGGCAAAGATGCAGGGAGTGTGTCAGAAGGACTAGGGGCAGTGGGACACATTGTACTTCAGTGCCCATGGGATCCCCGCACCCACATAGTATGTGACACACACACTCACACACACACACACACACACACACACAGTCATAGCAGCAGACGCCCCTGGGATGGGCTGCTGGCACTCCTGCCCTCCTACCTCGGAGTGGGGAGCCAGGTGGAGCCATGGCTCTTGGCCCTCCCCAGGGGGACTTTCTATCTGAGACCTGGAGCCAGATGGGAGGGTCTGGAACCCCGCCAGGAGGCAGCCCTGGGTGCCTGACAGCGTGTGGGCTCATCCCGTGCACTAGGTGTGGCGGGGCTGTCCTGGTGGAGGGCCCCCTGGTCACCACGGTGGTCATCCCTGTCAGTCCCGCTCCCTCCCGAAGGCGGGATTCTATGATGAAGTTAATCCTCATTTCAATCATTGGTTAATTAACAGTCCTGAGCCTCAGGTGGTGGGCTCAGCGGGAGGGCTAGTCAGAAGGTGGGCCTGGAGAGGAGCCATGGGGGGGGGTGGAGGTCCTGGGCTCACTCTGAGCCCCACTGGCTGGGGGCTCCTCCTCTTTCAGGGGTGCTGCTTTCCATGGGATTTGGATTTGTGGAGTAGTGGAAGCCAGAGAAGGCCCAGAGAGCCCTCAAACAGCTGCAGGTAAGTGGGGCTCAGAGCTGAGATCAGGGGCGGACCTCGGCAGGTGGCAGGGGCTGTTGGTCTCTGCCACTGGCGTGCACTGGTCATCCTTTGCTGCATGAGGGACACCCTGGGACCCGCAGCTTCTGCAGTAGCAGATTCTGTGGTCAGAGCTCGGCAGCCCTGCTGGGTTCTGGCTCAGATCTCCGCTGAGGCTGCAGTAGGTGCCACCTGGGTCACACTGGAAGGCCCACTAGCACTCAGGACTAGGTCTATGTGAGGATGTGAGGATGTCCCTCCCATGTTCCAAAAGGTACAGCTCATGTGCCTCCCCCTGGTGCTGTCTGGTGAGCATCCTCTGGGTCCTGCAGGGAGATCAACTTTTGTGTCCCGTGACACAGCCCCGTCAGACCAGACACGCTCCCCTCCCAAGTGTCCCCTGGGGGAGAACCCCCTACCCTGTGCACACCCCCTGGGTCTGCACAGCAGCTGAGTGCACCCTGACCTATGTGCCATCTCCCTGGGGGCCACCCGCCAGGGTCCCTGGCTCCAACCAAGCCGCTGTTCTCAGAGACCCGCCTTCTGCCTCCACTTCCCAGGGACCTTGGCCTTGGAGGCTGCTCCTGTGCAAGGGGAGAGTCAGCCCCGTCTCACGACCTTGCCAAGACTTAACCAAGGGAGGGACTGAGGAGGGAGGGAGGGAGGGAGGGACTGCCATGAGGTTGCTTTGTATGGCGGGGGTGAGGTACCACATGGGACCCTGAGGCCCGACAGTTCCTAGGATGCAGAGCGGCTGCTGCCTGATAATCTGCAGAGGAGGAGGAAGATCTGCTGCTGGCACGAGCCCAGGGCTGGGGTGCAGAGGCCCAGTGGATACTCCCCGGCCTGCTCCCAGGGACAGGAGTACTGACCCCTCCTGCCACACGGCTGAGCCTCCCCACCCAACGGCACCCGTTGGACGGAGGCAGCTCCTGTCCAGGGCGAGGAAGCCACTCCTCTGGGCAGGGGGACCCGGCCCAGCTCCCCCTCACACTGGCTCCACTACTCCATTCCAGTGACCCCAGCAATGGCGACAACAGCCACAACCGTCCAGGGCTTCCTAACTGTTGGAGCATGTGTTTCAGGGCCAGGGCCCAGGGTCACTCGGGCCCCTGTTCAGACTCCAGGTTGTCCCCTACACCCAGAGCTGTGGCTCAGGAACCAGGCCCTGGGACAGAGGCGGGGCTGAGGCTGGGCTGGAGGGGCTATCCATGCTGGTGGCATCTAGATGGGCTCAAGAGGAACAGGAACGACGAGGGTGGACGGGGACCCCAGGCAGGGCCTGGGCAGGAGGTGACCTCACTCATGGGGGGAGGCCAGGGGGTCAGACTGAGTTGGCCTGGTCCAGAGTGTGGTGCCAGCAGGTCACGCTGGCCACCTGCAGAGGGGGGTCTGCGTGGGTGACAGAAGGCCGGGGGCCTGGCAGTCTGGGGCCTTCGTGGGGAGTGGCTTCCTGTTTGTCTAGGGGTCTGTCCCCACTGGCAAAGTGATGCCAGGAGGCATGGCCTGGGCCAGGCCGAGGACAGTGTCCAGCATGGCCGCTGCCCCCGCGGCTCTGAGCAGGCCTGGTCGGGGCCGCGCTCTCCTTGTTCTGCTCCTGTCTCGGGGTCACTCAGGCCTGGCCTTCGTCCTGCCAGCAGCCCTCACTCGCACTGGGACCCTGGACAGTCGCCCGGCACTCTCTGGCCTCCACGACAGGGCTACCGTCCCCATCGTCCTACTTCAGCAGCTAGGAGGGGACGAGGGGGCGGTGGCGCTCGGCGGGAGCCGCCCTGGGTTCAGTGTCCCCCCTGTGCCCAGGGCGGAGCCAGACCGCTGAGCGGAGCCAGCGCCCGGGAAGCGAGCTGAGCGCTGGGGAGCCCTCCTCGGGACCCAGGCCACCTTAGACACTGGACAAGGACGGGAACCTTGTCCCCACAAATGTACAGAGCGAGCTGATGAGAGCCCCAGGGGCCCTGGGCTCATCAGGGTCCCCACCCAGTGGCCCCGATTAGGAAGCAGACAGAAGTGCGGGAACGTCCTGAGCTTTACTCCTCGGCTCGCTGACTGTGGTCACCCCCGATGACAGAGCAACGACCGCGGCTCCAGGGTGCCCTGGCCTGTGGTCGACGGGACAGGGTGGCTGCTGGGACTCAGGTGCAGGCTGCGGCCTGGCCGTCTCTGCAGGGCAGCGTCTCGAACAGGGGTGGGGGCGCTGTCCCAGCCCGGCCCCTGACCACCTACATCTGTGCCAGCTCACAGCTGCAGTGTCTGCTCGTCACCCTCACGGTCACTGTCCTCCAGCTGCTTCAGGATCCCGTCCAACACCACAGACGGCTTCTTCTTCGGGGCTCTGTAGGAGCCCAGATGGCACGAGAGGAGGACACGGGTGCGGGGAGACGCAGGTCCAGGAGGGCAGAGACATAGGGGACATGCGCAGGGAGGAGCAGGGGAGGTGAGGTTGGGGACATGGGGAGGGAAGGAGGGGAGAGGGATGGCGGCATGAAGAGAGGGAAGGGCAGGCCCCAGCCTCCCCGGCCTCCTCAGCCTCCTCTGTCCCCACTCCACCCCCTAGGACCTCCTCTGTCCCTCCCACACCCCTGCAGCAGGCCTCCTCCATCTCCCCACCCCCACGGGCCTTCACCATCTGCCCCACACCCCACCCCACTCCAGTGGGCCTTCTCCGTCCCCCACTACTCTGACTGGAGGCCAGATGCCAATGGCGTAGGAAGTGGCTGGCACATAGTAGGAACTCAATAAAGCTGGGTGCAATGATGTAGAACCCAGGGACCCCAGGGACCCCAGGAGCGGTGCAGAGTGACGATGAGGAGTGGCTTTGGAGAACCAGGGACATCTGGCTTGGGCTTTGATGCAGGCTCCCCCTGACGGAGCACCTACTGTGTGCCACCGCCCTGCTCCTCTCAACGGCCCACAGTAGGTGTGCAGGGGGGGAATGAAGCAGACAGGAGATCTAAGGCTGTCCAGCTAGGAAGTGGCAGAGCATGGACCTGACCTCGAGTCACACTTAAGTCACGTCCTCTCTGCTTCTCATGACTCTGGTGCTGGCCAGAGAAGAGCCAGGAGACCACAGCAGTTGGAACAGGGGTGCTGGTTCCCTGGCCCTCCAGTTAGGTAACAGGGCACGGAAGCTGAGCTCTGGGCTGCCTGCTCTGTTAGTCCTTCTGCTAGTCTAACCACTCATTGGTGAGCAGCCTCACTCAATTTAAGGCTTTCTTTGTACAGAGGCAGCCTGAAGAACCTCATGTGCTCCCAATCCTCCTCCTCCTCCTGTCCTCCTCCTCTTGAGTCTGCAGGTGCCTCGTCCCCCCAGAGCCCTGGCCTCCTTCCACAATGGCCTGGGGGACTCCCCAAGGGTGGTGTCATAGTGCTTGGCCCAGGGTGGAACGTCTTGGTGCCCTTCCAGGGGCCCAGGGGGACTGACTGAGCCACCTCCCCCGTCTTACTGTCCATCACTAAAGGGGACATGGCCCTTCCTGTCCTCTCCACGCTGTGGTCTCCTTAAGTCCCTGTCACCTTCTCTCTGGGAACCCCAACCTCTTGGGACCCCTCTGAACATGTGCCCCAGGCATCTGTGACCTAAGAGACCCCACGGCCTCTGGGCATCGCCTGAGCTGGCCCAGGCTGTGAAAGGTGCCCACCTGGAGCCCTTGCCCAGCTCCCTGCCCACCCCACCCACCAATGCAACAGCCTCTTTTGTCCTGTGCACCTCTGCATCCCCACTCTGCACCTGGCACTGGGTGGGCTCCCGAGTTCCCTGGGGTGAGCGAGTGGGCTCAGGGTGGGGACACGCTGAGCTGCCCACAGGGAGGTGGAGGAGGGCCCGATGACTGCACCCTGTTGGCCGTAGAGGGGGACAGGGGACAGGATGCGGGGCTGGTAGCCTCCTCCCCCTCCCTGCCGCTGCTCAAGGCCAGGGCCCCGCTGATCGCCAGCCTCCGAGGTGCACAATGGCCTCTGAGATTGGATCCGTGGGCAGGTAACGGACACCAGGAAATGGAAGGTGACGACACAGGCTGTGGCTGCCGCCCACGCTCGCGTGGGACACCCAAGCAGGTACTGGCTACATCCGGGCAGAACACACACTGACTTGCACTCGCACCCGCATCTGCGTCCCCTGCAGCTGTGTCAGGCATCGACACAGAGGGCCTAGCCACGCCCGCCTCGGGACAGTGCTTCCCAAGAGGGACCACAGGTCTTGGTGACCCAATTCCTGGCCTCTGTGGGGTGCTGCATGACCCAAGAGCCCCATGTTCTGTGGCTCCTCCCAGGAGGATGGGTCGTGAGAGGGGCCAGTTCAGGAGAAATCAAGGCAAAGGAACTTGTTCTGGGCCTACAGGGGTCCAGAAAAGCCCAGGTACCTGGGCTCCTGCTGTGGTCCTACAGTGACCAGCTGGTGACCTGGGAGCCCAGAGTCCCCAGGCCTCAGCCTCCACATCTGTAAACTGATGAGGAAGAACACAGGGATCCTGGGTGGGTTCAGCAATGCAGCCCCTCTGAACACAGGGAGGACAGCAGCTGTCACCTGGTCCTTCCAGTGGGGAACACTCTAGCACCCACGACCCCACTGAGAACACTGCCCCCTCACAGATGCCCACAGCAAGCTGCTCCTCAGGGGCGGCGGCCTGCAGCCAGCGGGAAGCCGTGTGCGGAGGCTCTGGGGCTGGCCTGCAGGCGGCGGCCCACGGCCGGGTCTCTGCCTCCTGCTCTAGGAACGCCCCCCCCCTCCCTTTCAGAGAGGAGACCAAGGCCCTGAGAGCTGGAAACACTGCCCAGGGCAGAGGGAGCGGCCGGGGCTGGGAGCCGCGATCCTTCCAGGGCCACAGGCAGAGGTGACCAAGGGACCTACGGAGCCTGGTGCTCGGCCAGGCCCTGGTACAAAAACGGAGGATTCCACAACGGCCGGAGAAGAACCCTAACCACGGCCTGTGTGGCCGTGCGGTCACCTGCCAGGGGCCAGCTGTGTCACAGAACCTCCTTCCTATAAGAGGGAGACCACTGCCTTCCAGAAACCAGGACTCAAAGCAAGGCCACCCTAAGGAAGGCAAATGACACAGGGGGATGAGGCCTCTAGGGACCTTTGCCGGCACCAGGGCCTTGGCCAGAACCAGTACCCAACAGCGCTCCTAGCACACTGAGCTGCAGGGACAATGAACGAGAGCATGGGGCATGCCCAGCCCAGCCCCAAGGCCTCCCAAGTGCCCTCAGTCCTGGCCACCTCTGTCCAAGCACCGTCCCCACAAGTGCCCTGGTATGGAAGGCCACCATGTGAAACATGGGCAGAAGTGAGACCTGTCCAGCCAGTCCTTCAGCTCTGTGCACAGGAGCTGGTGCCAAAGGGCAGAGGCCCCAGAGCCTGCCCTGCACGCCCCCAGCCCACAGCCTCTCAGCCCGGGGGACTTTCAGGTGGAGACTAGGGAAGGGCACATGGCGGACCAGAGAGCGACGTCAGGACCAAACCTCCTTTCTTATTTAGGAATCTGAAGTGACATAGGTCTCTGGGCACCTGCTGGGGCCGAAGCCCCTTCTGCCCTGCTCTGGCTGTGACCACAGTGCCTTTGGGCAGGTGGCAGGGGCAGCAGAACTGGGGGCAGGTTCCCTAGAGCCTGAGCCAAGGCAGCTTAGGAGGCTACGAGCGTGGGACATGACTAGAGAGGGAGGCAAGTGGGAAGGACTCGGTCCTGCCACCGACGGCTCTGCCCTGGGTGACACTGTTGGCAGGTCCTCCCTCCTGCTGCTCCTGCCAGGTGCCTGATCTCATCTCAACCTCTGAACAGCTCCTGGGAGGGCGGCCACGCAGTGAGGGAAGGAGCAGGGTGACAGTCTGAGGTGCCTGAGGACTGAGGGGGCAGGGCTCGGGCTCAGGAGCTGGTTTCCCTACTGGGAAATGGGGCTGAGGACAAACCACAGGCTCTGATGACCACGGGACCCGAGGACAGAAACAGCCCAGTCCCCTATCCTGGCCCAGCACGCAGGACCACCAGGTCGCCCCTGCACCATCGGGAACCACGGTGCCTGCATTATGAGCTCTGCATGGTCTAAAGCCAGGAGAAACTGAGACCCAGGAAGCCAGTGGCCGGGCAGGGAGTGGGGCCACTCTGCCCAGCCTGCTCCACGGTGTGTGGACTCTGAGCTTCCCACAGCAGTCCCTGAGCCGCCCACAATGACCCCAAGGAAGTGAGGGTCCGCAGGGCCTCTGGAGACCGTCTGGGCATCACCAAGGCTGAACTACTCACGGTTGGGAGCACAGTGTGGTCAAGTGCAGAGGGCAGAGCCCTGGGGGGCCCAGCCGAGGACTTTGGGGACAGGGGAGCCTGCTGCGTGGGCTCCCTCCCGAGTCTCCACAGGCTCTGGGCCGTGGAGGGCCTGGGGCTGCCTGAAACAGTGGCATGTGGTGCCCCACACGGCACCTGGTAAAAACGACACGCTGGCGGAGGCACAGCATCCCCACTCAGACCAACCAGGGGACCACAGGCCCTTCCAGACCTGGGAGGAAGACAAAGGGTGGCAGAGAGGAGCCTTCCCAGCCTGGCTCTGGGTCAGACCAGCCGAAACTCTCAGCCGTCATGGTGGTGGGGTCCCAGGCAGGACTGCCCTTTTCGTTTCCAGTCTTGCTGCGGGTATAGGGTGGCTGCCCCTCCCTCACATGGCTGCATGTGGCACAGGGGGACAGGTGCACAGAAGGCGCTGGGCACAGACACAATACCGAGAGCGTGCCACACAGGGGCTGGTGGTTCTTCCTACACCTGGGAGGGTAGCCTGCAGAACCAGCCTGACACAGAGCACCAGACTGTCCCCCAGCCCTGAGGTCCTCCCCTGGCAGGTGACCTTTCCTGGCTGGTGGCTTTGTCTGAGATCTGGGGCTTTCCTGGAGGAGCCTCAGTCCTTGAGCAGGCTCACAGTGACCCCTGCTGTCCGCCACTCAGAACTGTCTCAAACCATCAGCCAGTGCCACCCAGGAGGCCTGGAGAGGGAGCCAGGAGAGGGAAGGGCCTGGATCCCAGGTCTGGGAAACTCCACCAGGACAATGCAGGGAGGGGACCCGGTAATTATGTTCAGGGGACACTAAGTCCTGGTCTCCTACAATAGGCATGGAGTTTGAGATCAAAGAAGTCCTTCCGCCCACAAGGAGCCAAGAGGAACTGTGTTTTCCAGGGACATTATTTTCTGATCAACACATGCTGTTCTCAGCAGCCTGTGCTGATCCGGCGGGTCTTAAATTGGACTCTTCAAGAAGCAGAAGCGGTAGACACACGCAGACGCACGCGCCACGGCCCTCACCTTACCCACGACCTCAAGCTCCTTCCACATGCAGGGAAATAACCCCCCGAATCGTGACCCCATCCTGCCAGGCAGGGCACCAGGACCATGGGAGACCTGCTGCCCAGACCAGCTCCAGCCAATGGAGCCTGGAGATGAAGGAGGGTGGGCGGGAGCAGGAGTGGATCCCCATCTACAGGGGGGCGCCCAGGGCACAGTCACACAGGTCACTCCTTGTCTCCTCTTGCACGTGGTCTGCCTTGCCAGATGCTAACTGGTGATTCTAGGGACTTTGCTGTCCTATCCATGGTCACCCACACGGTAGACCCTAATTGCTCTTAGACCCCAGCCAAGCCTGGACACAGAGCACACAGTGGCCGCCCCCGCAGATGGCTCTGCTCTGTGCAGTGTGGAGCCAGCTGCTATATTCCCTTAAGACTGGGCGGCCGGGTCCTCCTTCCAAATGCGACAGGACCTGGTCTGAAATCCGGGTTCCTCTGTGGAATCACTATGGGCCTGCAGCGTCCCCACAGCCCCCAACCCGCTGGTCGCTGTCCCCTCCGCGTCTGGCTCCTGTGCTAGTAGGCGGCGTGGGAAGCAGGTGGTCTGCTGCCTTTCGGGTGGGCATCCTGTGAGGAGCCACTGAGCCCAGGGGTCCACTACTGGCTGGAAAGGATGACGCCCTGGGAGCTTGGATCAAGAGGCTGGTGTCTGGTGACCCAGCTCCGGGCAGAGCCTCAGCAGAGTTGCCTTGGGTCACCAGCGATGCTGACCTGCCTCCTGCAGCTGCTGGGTAGCCAGGGGGACACTGGCTCGCCCCCCTCCCACCCGAGGAAGGATGTTTTGACTTTTCCGAGGTCACAGGAGATGAATCAAGGCAGCCAGAAGATGACCTCTGAACCCCACAGTGCTGACCCATGAGAACAGCCCAGCCAGCGGCGGCCCTGCCCAGGCGGCCACGACCCTCCCGCCGCAGAGCTCACCTGAGGAGCTCGCGGATCTCCCTGCGGTCAGCCTGGAAGGGGATTTTCCGCACCAGGATCTTGGACGAGGTCTGCTTCGGGGAAGCTGCTTCTTCCGGGCAGAGGTCAGGGCTGGCCTGGAGAGGAGGGGAGGGTACAGGTCACCTTGGTCAACCCTCCAGCTTTCTCCTGGGCCTTGTCCTGGGGAAGTTGGCCACCATGTTGGAAGGACAATCGAGCCGTCCAGGGCAGAAGCCCCAGGTGAGGGCCTGGGCCCCGACCATGGCCCTGTGTGCACCCCCTCAGAGGACGAGTCGTGAGTGCTAGTGGGCCTTCCAGGGGCTGTGACCCAGGTGGCACCTACTGCAGCCCCAGAGGAGACCTGAGCCAGAACCCAGCAGGGCTGCCGAGCTCCGACCACAGAACCTGCTACTGCAGAAGCTGCGGGTCCCAGGGTGTCCATGACACAGCAAGGGATGACCAGTGCACTTCGCCATCCGCCACGCGTGCCAAACGACTCCAGGCCAGACACAGGACTCGGGGCACCCCCACTGCAGGAGGTCCTAGCAGCAGCATCCCCAGGATGCAAATCCCATAAGCGAACGCCACCCAGGGCCGAAAGCGTCTGGGGAGCAGGGCTCAACACAGCTTAGAATAAAATGATGTGAACATCGGCCAGGCTGCAGCAGCTGGCGAGGCTGCCTCGGGCTGGCCCTGGGGACAAGGCACTGGGAAGAGGCCGCCACTGAGCTGTGAGCAAGGCGCATGCTGGAGGCTCCACCCCCAGGTGTCACATTGTACTCTACAGGCCAAGTCCCCTACCCAGGTCACCTGTCCCTGGATAAGAACCTGAGGCTCTGGGCTCCAGGTCTGGGATCCAGGTCTGGGCTCCCAAGTCCCCCTCAGGAACCCTGTGACCCTCCTGGGCCCCAACCCAACCCTCCTCTGGCTAAGGAGGCCCAGCACAGGCGTCCCATACCCGACCAACTTGCTGGAAATCACCAAATAAATGCCTTCCCCCAGCTCCAGACTGCTGGCAGCAGTAGGTTTTACACTGGAGGCAGGTGGGTGACACTGATGATAATGGCAAGCAGGGGCACATGACACGTGCCACCTCCATCAGGAGCCACAGAGCGCGCTGGCTCACTGGGACGTGTGCCCAGGATGCCCAGGAGCAGACCTCGCCCTCCGGACACCTGGGTCGCTGGGCCAACCCGTCTGTCTCCACCTGCCACCTGCTGAACTGCTGAGGCCTCTGGCACCACTGTGCAGCCCAAGGAAGGCCGCCCCAGAGCCCAGAAGGGCGAGGGCCACAGCCTCCAGAGAGGTTTGGCCAACCTCCAGCGGCGCGTAATCCCCGGGGTTCAAAGAAGGTGCATGAAACATCCCCCAAGTCATCAGCACTGCCCCAGCTCAGCAGGGAGCAGGTGTGACGAAGACCCCCAACCCCAATCAGGAAGAACCCTAGAGGGCGGGGGGGCAGGTGGAAGGGACATGGGACTTGGAAGGGCTGAGACACCCTCGGGAGGCCAGCTCCAGGGACAGAAAGAACAGGGGCGTCATGGGAAAGGGGAGGCACTGAAGACTCACTTGGTGGCTCCTTCTGAGATCCGCACATCCACCTTGTGGCTGTCCACAATGTGACCCTGGAGAGGAGACAGCACAGCTCATCCCCTGTCCTCACTGTTCACCGTGTCCTTGCGTGTCCCCAAAGCAGGGCCGTGGCTAGAGGGTGGGAGACCGCCTGCTCCCTGGCAAAGGGGTGGGGATGGCAGGCACAGAGGGGCCTCCCCAAAATGGCTCAGCAGCTGGCGGCCACAGAGACCCAGGCTCATGATGTCCCCTGCGCCGTGTGGCAGCACTGACCTTACAGCACTCAAGGGCATAGGGCCTGTGGGCTCACTGTGTCCACAGCCCTGAGAACCCAGTCCCAGTGCCGTGGGCCTCAGTGAGGGAGTTGCAGTCATTGCCAGTGAGGGCGGCTCCCCAGGGGGTGGCAGAGATCCCAGGCCATGTGCTCTGCGGCCACAGCTCCCTCCTCCTGCCAAGGGTTCCATTTACCCCAGGACTTGGGCCCAGGCGGTAGCACAGGATGTGGATCTGTCCAAACTCTCTCAGCCCCTTCCACCACCTTTGCTGCCCCCACCCTGGTCCAGGCTACAGAGCTCTGGTGACCACAGGGTTGCCTATTCCCCTTCTTCTCATCCCATCTCCACACAGTAGCTGGAGACCGTCCTAGAGGATAAATGAGACCCTTCCCTGTGTGCTCCAAACCCACCAGAGTCTTGCTCAGCCTTCAGGTTGGATTCCAGTCCTTTAAGAGGGCCTGTGAACCTAGTCCTGAACACCTCTCACCTCACCTGACCCCACCACACACTCTGCCTACTCTAACCTCAGAGTCCATGCCACAGGCCCTTTGCACTTGCTGTTCTCGGCTCCTATACAGCTTTCCCTCCAGGTCTCTGTGCAGTTGACTTCATGTCAGTAGGGTCAGGTCAACCATCTGCTCCTCAGAGAGGCCCCCTTTGCCCACATGACCTTAGGTAGCCCCACTTCTCAAGTTATTTTTATCCAAGCCTTTTGTGTGTGGTGCTGGGAATGGAACCCAGGGCCTTGTGCATGCGAGGCAAGCACTCTATCAACTGAGCATGTCCCCAGCCCCCGTATCCAAGCTTTTCTCATGATCTGGGCTTTTGTTTGTTCACCCCAGAAAGAGGAAGGTCTCTCCAGGCCTAGCCCGGTGCCTGGCAGAAACCAGGCCCACAGGGAAGGAGTGTGAGTGGAATAGATGAAGGACAGTGACCCTGGAGGGTGAGGGGCTCTTCATTCTCTTGGGCGTGGTCCCTGGAGAACCCGGAAGGACGGGCCAGCAGGACGTGAGCGCCCGCGATACCCCAGCAGAAGAGGCCAACAGCCCCTGCCACCTGCCGAGGCCCGCCCCAGACCTCAGCTCTGAGCCCCACTTACCTGCAGCTGTTTGAGGGCTCTCTGGGCTTGCTCCGGCTTCTGGTACTCCACAAATCCAAATCCCATGGAAAGCAGCACCCCTGAAAGAGGGGGAGCCCCCAGCCAGTGGGGCACAGAGTGAGCCCAGGACCTCCACTCCCCCCCCCATGGCTCCTCTCCAGGCCCACCTTCTGACTAGCCCTCCCGCTGAGCCCGCCACCTGAGGCTCAGGACTGTTAATTAACCGATGATTGACATGAGGATTAACTTCATCATGGAATCCCGCCTTCGGGAGGGAGCGGGACTGACAGGGATGACCACCTCGGTGACCAGGGGGCCCTCCACCAGGACAGCCCCTCCATACCTAGTGCACAGGATAAGCCCACATGCTGTCGGGCACCCAGGGCTGCCTCCTGGTGGGGATTCTGGACCCTCCCATCTGGCTCCAGGTCTCAGATAGAAAGTCCCCCTGGGGAGGGCCAAGAGCCATGACTCCACCTGGCTCCCCACTCCTCCGAGGTGGGAGGGCAGGAGCACCAGCAGCCCATCCCAGGGGGGTCTGCTGCTCTGACTCTGTGTGTGTGTGTGTGTCCTTTAAAAGGTATGTGGGGATGGAACCCAGGACAGGCCTACACAGGAAAGCCCCCTGTGGGCACAGAGACACCATCACAGCCAGGGAGGGCTGGACAGGCCGCCCCTCCCCACCCAGCCCTCAGAAGGAGCCACTGCTGCCAATGCCTAGCCTTGGGCTTCTGGCTTCCAGAACCCTAAGGCAGGCTGTCTTTGCTGATGAAGGACCCAGGCGTGGCCCTCCGCTCCAGCAGCCTGAGCAGTCGGAGGCAAGGGACTCTAACTTCTATGCCACAGAAGTATCTGCTAAAACTCTCGTTGGCTGCCCACCAAACCACAGTCCAAACCTCTGCCGGGCACAGAAGCCACTTCTCAACGGGAGTCTTCCTCCCTTTCCAGGGCACCTCCCGCCTCAGCCTCTGCCACCAGGCTGCTTGGCCTCCTTGCCTCCAGGCCCCAGTCTGACTTGGAGACCGCAGTCCTACCATGGCCCTCCTGCTACAGCCTCCTGCCCTGAAGCCACCAGCTCATATGTCCCCCTGCTATTGCAGGTGCCTGGGGACAGGGATGGCACCTCCTCTGGTCTACTGTCCTGGGTGCCCACTACCTGGTGGCCCAGGGCCTATTGGGAATGAAGGAGCAGCAGTCACTACGGCCACACACACAGGCACCCAGGAAAGTATTGAGCTGACTCACACTGCACCACACCAATTCTGCACCCAATTCTGCACCCACCAATTCTGCAAGGCCAAGGGCTGCTGGACAGGACTGCATGGCTGTGAAAAGGACAAAGGACCATCCCTGCTCATGCTCTGAAGACTCAGGGCTGGACAACATGTGGTCAGAGGACAACTGCATCTGGACAAGGTCCAGGGCTGACAGAGGTGCCAGGGGGCCTATGCCTGCCCCACTACCTACTAGCCATGGAGGTGCAGTATTACTGATGTGGTAGAATGTTCTAGAAGTTCTACATCGGGGTCATTTCCCTTGGAACTGAGGGGAAAGCCCACAATCCATCCTTTTTGCTACGCCTGAGGATTTCCTGGGTGCCAAGGCGTGGGAACAAGGGAGGCCTTGGGTGCTCATGGGTGCTGATGGGTGCTGCTGCTGCCTATCATTCACACAGCTCAGGACCACCTGAGGGCCAACAAAGGCTCTGACTCAGAGCCTGGGTCAGGGACCTCTCCAACAGCACAGCAGGGGCCTCCAGCAGAGGAAGGGCTGTTCTGCATAAGCCTGCCACCCCCAAGGTGTGGACTCTCCAGAACCACATCCTTCCACAAGAACAGGGTACCTGCTGTGTTCTTCTTCCTGGAGATGGAGCAGTTCCTCATGGCCCCCACTTTGGAGAACACCTGGAAAGAGGAACATGCAGCCCCTACACTCCCAGGTGGTACCTGCGCAGGCGCAGCTCCTTATGGGCTGTGCGCCCACCGCAGGAACGGGGAGCAGGGGGCATGCAGACTGCCATCAGGTGCTGCTCCCAGTGCGCTGGCCTGTGCCAGGCCCCCACGCCACCCACCCATCCCGATGGCACATTCAGATGGGTGGCTGAGGGCCTGGGGACCTCGGCTGCCAGCCAGGCTCTGAGCCATCACATAGCCCTGCCCAACACTGTCTTCCCAAGTTTGCCATGTGGAGACCTGGGTCGCTCTGAGGGGTTAGTGATGGTCAGTCCCCCAGGCCTCCCGAGGTGGCAGCTAGGCTGGTTCTTGCTCCACTTATAGAAGGAAGAAATGGGGCATGGAGCCGTTGAGGGGTTTGCTGCAGAAGCTGGGTGTCAGTCTGTACACATGGAGCCTACTGACCCCAGGCCTGACCTCACTGCCCTCTGTGCTTAAAGCCAAAATAATTAAAAAACAACAAACAAACAAACAACAACAACAACAACAAAAACCCTCTAAGTCACATCCCACTCTGTATTTCCCTTTCCCTTCTGTCTCCCTGGGGCCTGGCTGGGGACAGCTCCAAGTGGCTCTGTCTGCATCTTGAGGACCAAAGACAGGAGGCGCTCAGTACCGTCCACCAAGTGAGCGACGGGGAGCAGGAGGAGTGGGGACCCCAACCCACACACTTGCAGCAGGCAGGTGCATCAAGCATGGGGCCCTGTACTGCAGGGTCTCACTGTCCCAGTCAGATCTTCAAACCACCCAACGGGAAGCTTCTATTCATGTCTCATGACCTATGCACAGACAGGCTACAGGACTCACCCACTGGCAGGAGTGAGGCCAGGATCCAGACCTGAGAGGACTGACCTCAATCACGTCTCTACACTCAGGTGCTGGGACAGGAGTCCTGTGCGCTGGGTGTGCTTCTAATGAGCTGTGTGACCTCAGGACAGTGAAGCAGCCTCTCTGAAGCTCAGTTCAGTCTCCAATCTGAACTAGATGGTCCTGGCTGGGCCTTCAGCTCCAGGGCCTTTACTCCTGAGGATGCTCTTGAGCTGCTGTTTGTGCATCACTGAGAAACGCTGATCCCTGATGTCCCACACCACCCCAGGAGTGACCGTGACACCACAAGGACCACAGCTGGCCCTAGAGACTCAAGGCCACCTGCCTGAGACACTGCTAGCTGCACCTCTAGAGGCCAAGCCAGGCGTGGATATCGGTGGCTGAGAGGTGGACTGTGGCACACAGGCAGATCCAGGGCTCGGGCTTCATTACAATCAGGCGCGGAATGTGCATGCTGCCCCCTCCGGGCTCCCTCGGCTGCCGGCAGGGCTGTTATCAGTCACCAGCAGCTTTCCAGGACCCCCCCAACCCGGAGCTCTTTATCTGGAGGCCCGGGTCTTGGTGGTGGCGAGATAACACGGCCGCCCCCCTGGAGACCAGAACAGAGAGCAGAGATGCCAGAGCTGCCCTCCTGCCCCGCCCAGCCCAAGACATGGCACCTGGTCCCCCTCCTGTCATCCTGGGGAAGATGACATCTGGAACAACAGGCAGAGAGTGGGGTGGGGAGATGCAGGGGAGAGGGCACAGCTCAGGGGACCAGGATGGGGGCTTGTGTAGGCAACATGGTCAGAAGAGAAAGACGGGCTCAGGGCGCTGACCCAGGAGGTGACGTGAGGCCAGCGGGTGGACGTCGCACCACGTCCTGGAGCAGATCCAGGCTGAGGCCTCCTCTGTCAGCCAGTGAGCAGAAGCCAGCCCCTCCAAGTGGCTGGACACTGTCGGGACACTCCACACCCACCTGAGGACAGGGGACAGGACCTCAAAACCAACTGGGGGACCGGGGACAGAGGAGCATTCTGACAGGGTCCAGACACGGGTGCCAAGAAGCCATTGTTCATGCTCTAGAGCCCGTCTGCCATCAAGGCCTCCCTCTGACACTACCTGTGACCAGCCGAGAGATGCTGGGGACAGTCATGCCACGCCTGTCTTGGTCACCATGGGCAGCAGCCACCGGTTACAGACAGGTGTTCCCACCACGTGGGGGTGTCGGTGGCCAGTAGGCTGCATCTCCCGCGTCCTCAGGAGGGTGCGTGGGCACCACTCTCTCTGTCAGGGTCAGAAACAGCCTGAGAAGAGGCAGCCGGCCCAGTCCCAGAGCAGGGGCCGACGACGGCACTGCCCACGTCACCAGCATGGCAGCCAGTTCCCCAGCAGTGGCTCCTGAGTGGAAGGACGTGGAGGGCAGGCCAGCAGGCAGGGAGCAGGTGCCACTCTGCCCTCTGTCACTCCCGGGGCCTGGCACTCCACAGGGTGCTGTGGTCAGCAAGGCAGATGCTGCTGTGGAGTGGACCCTCTGGTGGGAACAAACTCAGGCAGCAGCCAGCCGCGAGGGGCGGTCACCTCACGCAGCACAGACGGCCAGTCCTGAAGACCCACGGGGAGTGGACATGAGCCTCGGGCATGGCGGAAGGCCTGTGCTCAGAGAAGGCCGCAGAATCCAACCGACACTGGCTGACCAGAGACGACTCCTCCTCTACTTTTTTTTTTAAACTGTAAAACACTTTAATTTTTTGTAAATAAACGAGAACAAGGAGGGTGGTAAACAAGAGACAGTCTATTTTTAAGAGGAAAATCCTTATCCTAGTAAACTGAGCAACTGGAAGCCCTGTGTGGGGCGGGTGGGCAGAAGGTAAAATCTGAACATCTGGGTCAAACAACTCAGTCCTCAGAACCTCCCTCCAGGTGTCTATTCTAAGACGTGGTCGTGGTCTCCAGACTACGTGGTTCCATGGGAAGCTGCCTGTCTCCTAGGGGCAGCTGGGGGACGGGGAGGGACTCAGGTTTTGGCATCCTGACGGGCGAGGGCCAGGGCCAAGCCATGACCTGCAGTGTGCACCACAGTCCTGAAGGAAAACCTCATCCTGCCTCAAATGCCCCACTGTGAGGGGGAACCCAGGGGGCTGGCACCCCTGTGGCTGGGGACACACATTGGTCTTTCCTTTCCTGCCTGGGTACTCGCTGGACACCAGAGGGCGCTGAGCCACTTCAAGAACATGGCCCCCAGCCCCTCAGCCACCTGTGGAGCTCTGGACTTTCATGGGCTCTTCTGGGTATGAAGAGATCTAGGTTTTCTTCCCTTAACCGTTAGCTGACAAACTAAAAATATGCTACATTACGTTGCACTCGTAATTCTTTTTTTTTAAGAGAGAGAGAGAGAATTTTAATATTTATTTTTTTTTTAGTTTTCGGCAGACACAACATCTTTCTTTGTATGTGGTGCTGAGAATCGAACCTGGGCCGCACCCATGCCAGGCGAGCACGCTACCACTTGAGCCACATCCCCAGCCCCTGGACTCGTAATTCTGATATCTTTTTTTTTTTTTTTTGGTACAAGGAACTGCAATCAGGGGTGCTTCACCACTGAGCCCCAGGCCAGCCCTATTCTGTATTGTATTTAGAGACAGGGTCTCACTGAGGCTGCCTTTGAACTCAGGATCCTCCTGCCTCAGCCTTCTGAGCTGCTGGGGTGACAGGCGTGGGCCTCATCACCCGGCTCTGATGCTGTTTTTCAGGGATGTTTTAACACTTGCATAATCAGAGACCGAGACCCGCTGGTCTGTGGATGAACAAAGCTGTAAAGCAGCTGTCTGCTGAACAGCTCTTGGCTCTCTGCCCACCCCTCGCCCGCCTGCCCAGGACATTAACCTGTTCTTGCCGGTTTCTGGCTCCACCATGTTCTCTCCCGCAGATGCTTCTTGGGTTCTTTCCCCTGAGGGGCTGTGCTGGAGAAGATGCCAACTGGAGCCCACTCGAGATACAGGGGGACATGGTGGAACTGTAGAGGCAAAGGTGCCAACACTGTGGGTCCCTGTCACGAGACACAGCTTCTCCCAGGGTGGAGAAGATGGGTGCTCGGCAGGGCAGAGGAGCCAGGAGACGCGCAGCCCAGAACCCCAAGAGCTCTGGGTGCCTGAGGAAAACACTCGGGCCCAGGCTGAGAGGCAAAGGCCACGTCTCTGTCGCCTTGACCTGCGGTGGGTTCCAGGTGCCCTGGGTGCTTTCTCTAGTCAGAGGATGAAATGGGGACTGTGACAAGGGGAGGAACTGCTGGCACAGAGCAGCTCCAGGGCAAGTCAGCAAGTCGCAAAGCCAACAGCATTCCTGTTGCCTTTCAGAGGCGACTTGTGTGCCAGGGGTTTCTTAAAAAAGGTTGAGACAGCCACTGCTAATAGCCACCTCAGTAGAAGGCCCCTGGGTAGCTACAGGGCAGGATGGCAGGGAGACTTGTCAACTTACAGCCTTTGGGACTCTTTTCAAATTTCATACTGCATTCAAGCCTCAAAGATTACTTATGTCCAGGAAAAAAAAAAAAAAAAAAAAAAAAACAAGCAGCCGGGCGCAGTGGCGCACACCTGTAATCCCAGCGGCTTGGGAAGCTGAGGCAGGAGGATAGCAAGTTTGAGGACAGCAAGTTCGAGGCCAGCCTCTGCAACTTGGTGAGGCCTTAAGCAACTTAGTGAGACCCTGTCTCAAAATAAAATATAAAAAAGGGCTGGAGACAAAGCTCAGTGGGTAAACACCCCTGGGTTCAATCCCTGGTATAAAAACAAACAAGAAAATGAAAAAAAATGTGCTCGGGAGGGAGTGGGAGCAGCCTGGGGGTCGGACAGTTGGCGGTGCCACTTAGGAGCTGTGTGGCTTCGGGTCACTGGGCCTCAATCGAGGCTGCTGACGGGAATGGTCAGTGAAGAAAACACTTGTCAGAGTCAAAGGGGAGGCTGCGCCTGGACAGTGCCTTTGCCATCATCCACTCTGGTGATGGGGACTCCTTCCCGAATAGGAAGGGGCGGCTGCAGTCCAGGCACGGCTCCTGGCAGGGCCACCAGAGACTCAGCAGTCTCACGGGCCAAGTTCTCACCAAGCCCTGATGGTGCAGTGGGCAGGGCCCCAGCTGGGAACCCCCCAGGGCTGGAGGGGGCCAGGAAGGCCTGCCTGCGGGTCACTGGGGACCACGGCCTGCAAAGCACCAATGGGCCTGGCAGACAAATGACCTGTGGTGGGTGAAAGGTGTCTCCCCAAGAGATGACCATCTAGACCCCCAAGATCTATCAGTGCATCCCCTGAAAGTACCATCAAGACCCCGAGATGGTCCAGGGTTATCTGGGTGGGCAATAAACCCGGGAGAGGGATCTGGGACCAAGAAGAAGGCCACGTAAAGACAGGGCAGGGATGGGAGTGGCACAGGGAGCTGATGGACACCGGGAGCCCAGCAGTTGGCAAAGGCAGGACAGGTCCTCCCCAGAGCCCTTGGAAGCCCTGGCCACATCTTGCTCTTGGATACCTGCCTGCCTGCCAGCACTGCGACAGGTGCACTGTGTGGTCTTAGGCCACCTGGCTCACGGCCACCTGTCATGGAGCCCCAGAGGCCCCTGTGCTGCGGATACACACGTGTGCACACACGGACGGCCCTGCATGCAGGACCGGCCTCAGCTCACCACAGGCACAGACGGCGCCACAGCCAACCAGGGAGACCCAAGTCGAGGCAGGAAAGGAAGGCCGAGGACAGCCGGAGCTGGGCAGGGGCCGAGGGTGCTTTCTGCAGCGTCCTCAGGGAGGGTGGGGGTGCGGGACCAGCACCAAGATGGAGCCAGGCCGAGCCCGTGTGGGCAGTGGGCACACCAGCTCCTGGGCCCTCTCCCCGCAGCAGCTCCCAGCGGCCTACCTTGGAATAGGCCAGGTGTCGGAAAGCCTTGCGGGCCTCCAGGGGCTCCAGGAACTCCACGATCGCAGTGACGCCACCCTCACACAGCAGCACACAGCCCAGGCTCCCAAAATGGCCGAAGGTCTCCTGCAGCTCGGCCGCCAGGGTGCCTGCCGGGAGGTTCTTGGCCAGAATCACAGTCTTGCTTCGTTTTTCTGCCGCCTGCAGGGAGGAGAGGCCACGTGAGGGACGGCAGGAGGGCTCTTCAGCTGGACACTGGCACTGACCTGGTGGCCTCTAGTCAAGGTGTGCACCTGGGGGCTCAGTGGCCAGGCACATGGAGGACCCAAGAGGTGCCACCCGCTGGCTCCACAGCCAACAGGCAGCTCCGCTGAGGGCGAAGGCCCAGGGCACCCGGTGAGACCCGCCGGGGTCGAATCCCAGCCCCAGCTGAGTCACCAGATCCCGACAGTGACTGACCACAGCTCCGATGGACCTCCCAGGCGCCCTGCCGCTGGGCAGTAATCGAGATTGGCACCTCAGCATGGAGGGCTCTTCCTGGCACTGCGGACCACCTGTGGACACAGGCGTGGGAAGCAGAAGCAGCGAGGAGCCTGTGCCCCCAGGAGCAGCCCACCGCCCCCAGGAGCTGGCTGTCCCTGTCCTTGGGAGGGGCAACTCTGAAGTTGAGCACTCAGTTTGGATCCAGTAAGCCCAGGACCCACCCATACCCCAGCCTCCCCTGAGGCTGTCCCCAGCTTTGTATCAGCAGCAGTCGACTCCCCAGAGGTGGGGTCAGTGGGGCAGCAGGCACCCACCTGGCTGAAAGAGTCCAGGCTGACGCCATTGTCGATGAGGAAGCGCCGCACTTCTTGGACCAGCTGAGTCTCCCAGAGGGCCAGCGCACGGCCACAGTGTCCTTGGTCTCCTGTGGAGAGAGAAGAGGAGGCCGGGCCCATCAGGCAGGACCTAGCCAGTAGGGCAGGCCCAGTGTGGAGGGGATTCAGGGTGCTGTCGCCCACCCACACTGAGGTGGGGACCATGCTCTGGCACTACACCAGCTCTCTGCCCTCCACAGCCATGCATCCCCTGCCCACCCTGGGGCTCTTCCCTTCCTGCAGTGGGCAGGTCTCTGTGAGGCTCCACTTGCACCCTGGGGCTTCTGCATACGCTGACCTTGACCCCATTACAGGCAGTCCTTCCTTCTGTCACCTCCCCACCCGCCCACTTTCCTGCCACAGCTCCCCCAAACCCTCCTCTCATCCCCTGCCTCCTCTAGGTGGCACTACAAGGTGGGACCTCTGTCCAGGTGCTGCTGAGCCCCAGTGCTCAGAGGGCATGGGCGGGGCCTGAGAGGCTGTGGCTGTCCCTCCAACTCAGGCCAGGCTGCCCTCCCCAGCCACAAGCCACCACAAGACCAGGCACCTGAAGTGTGGCATGTTCAGATCCAGGTCGTGCTACCCACAAAATACAGTGGATTGATGGAAAGAAGGGAAGAAACAGTGTGGCTTTTTACGTTGCTCACGTCAAAGTGACGAGGCTCTAGACGTCAAGTTGAAGACCGTGTCTCGTTAAGACTAGTTTTGCCTGTTTCTTTGTACACACGTGGCCACTGGGACGCTCACAATTACACGCGGGGCCGGCCTTCTACCTCCAACGGTCATCGCTGACCCGAGTGCCGTGAGGGAGGGTAAAGGACAATGGAGAAAGCAGCTAATGGGCAGAACCAAGGGACGTCCTTTGCCAAGTGGCTGAAAAACACTCCAGGGTTTGCTTGAATCGACCACAGCAGAGGGCGGCCGTGGACAGCATTTGGAAGGAAGTCTGTGGACTCAACGCACGCAAGACACTCTTGCTCACTCACATGGTCGAACACTTGCTCTTGGTGGCACTGTACTTCTGCACGATAGCATCGGCCACGGCATTGGGCCCCATGAACAGCGTGTTACAGTTATGGGAGCTGAGGGCAGGGGCAGGCAGAATGGGTCAGGCAGGGACCAACAGAGGCCTCTCGCAGACACCAAAACTGCCAAGAGCCTCGCCGGCCTTCCCCGCCCCCCGCCAGCTCTCCTGTCCTGGGCAAGCTCCCGGCCTGCAGTGAAGCAAACCCAAGCCCTGACAAGTGTCGGCACCTGCTCTGTGCCAGGGACCCAGCCCTTGGTGACACCTCAGAACCTATGCTGGCACAGTCCCGCTCTCCCAATGTGCAGCGGGGACACTGAGGCCCTGAAGGCCCCACCTTACAGAGGGAAAGGGCCCAGGCGGCTGGGGAAAGGCTGGGGGGCGGGCAGCAGAGCTTAGATGGGCGCAGAGGCCACACAGGGCAGACAAGGACCTAGAGCTGCAGGCTTTGTCCTCGGACGCCTTCTTCTTGTAGGACGAGCCGGGGACGTCTGCATCCTCACTGGCTTCCTTCCTGATGGTGGACGGCAACACATGCAGCATCCTGCCCTGAGGGGACAGAGCAGGAGGTAAGCAGAGCCCCGCCCTCCATCATGTCCCCTTGTCATAAGCCAGCTGGACTCAGCAATGAGCCCTGATAGGAGATGGGGACGGCAGGCAGAAAGCCACGTGGTTACTCTCCGTCCAGCTAAGGATGGGGGCACCCGACACAGCCACGCCAAGGGGAGTGTACCCTCTGGGAGCACCCCATGGCTCCCGACTCCCCCCAGCAGACCCTGCACAGGTGTCACTGTGAGCTGCACATGGCTGGGGCCAGTCGGGCCCAGTGTCCGGAAGACCAATATGCCATGAACAGATGGATGGAGGAACACTGGAGGTGGCCTTGCCCGGGCCTGGGCACACCGCACGGGGACAATGGGAGAGCAGCAGCTCAACCCACACACCTCAGCAAGCTCCCCTCTCACAGCATCTTCCCTTCAAGTAGCTTACTGGAGGTGACCACATGGCTGGCCACCATGGGTCCTGGGACCCAGAATGTGGACGTGCGCCTGCTCATACAGCTACCTGGGGTGGCCTTCTCTGTCGCCAGGCTCAGTGACTCGGTGCCCACAAGCCACCTCACCTGGAACACCTGTCCGTCCACGGCCACGTAGGCCTTCACCGCGTGCTCAGGGAACATGAAGGTGACAAAGGCGAAGCCCTTGGGCTTCCTGGTCAGGGTGTCAATGGGGTAGTGGATCTCCGACAGGGGACCTGAGGACAGGGGAGGCGTCAGCCTGCTGGAGCTGGAGCTGGGCCTGATCTCAGGGTGAGAAAGGGCCGGGCACTAAGGGGTCGGCCAGATGAACACAGAGCAGCTGTGCTGTGCTAGCCACCAGGCCCAAGGTCAAGGGCGTCATTTCATAGTCCCTCATGCCTACTAAATGGGGGAGGAGAGGCACCTGGCTCCATCCCGCTTCACGTGCAGCCTGCCCTGGGTCGGTCAACTCACCCACTCAGGCCTCCTCCTCTTGCCTGTGAATGGCACAACAGTCCCCAAGCAAAGGGTGGCCTTGAAGGTCCAAGAGTCTGCTGGGAGCCATTAGCCAAGAAGGTATGACAATTTCCTTGCCAGCGTACCCCATGTTGCAGTGACATTGCATGTAGATGACCTTGCTCAAGGACCAGGGCAGATTAGGGTGTTCCCGGTTTAGGATAATCGGGTTTAGGGCGTTCCAGGTTTAAGATTATTCCTGCTGGGAATAGGGCATATCCTGCTGCCCAAGTTCCCCGTGAGTTCTCACGGGATTCAGACAGTATATTTTTTGGGAGACAGAAGCCCAGTGGAGGTGGATTTGGGCAGAGAACGTGGATTTCCCCAGAACGTGTTTGTAGATGGCTGGTGTGAGTTCTGGAATAAAGAGTTGCTGTTTGAATCTACAAGCTGTGTGGTGGCTCGTGATTGTGTGCCCAGCCAGACTGCGGCATTTGTGCCCAGCCAGACTGTGGCAACAGTCAGTGGGTGGCTACTACCCAGCACCGGCTACACTTAGTGCTGCAGAAGTGTTTGTGACTCTGTCCTACTCAGAGGACACTGTCTGCAGTGGACACTCTGAACACCAGGGTGTGACCACGTCCCATATGTGGGTCTTCCTCTTCCCAAATGGGCACTTGGAGCCTATGGACAATCCCCCTCCTGTCCTGCGCAGCACTGTTGTGTGGCCAGGGCACCAGCCTATGTGGGAGGATCTGGGGAGCAGGACACCATGGCCAGACCTTCAGGTCCCATGTGGGACCTCCATGGACATCACGCTGTCTCTGATGCTCCACGTCCAGGTCAGCCTCCCAAGAGACAGGGGCTCGGGCAGCACTTCCAGATGGTGCCCCGTGAGTCAGCCCTCCCCACAGACTCTGCCCCGTGTGGCCGAGCGCGACCACAGGCCTGCAAGTTCCCAGTCTAAGAAGTAACAACTGAGGCAAGAACAAAGGGCCCTGGCTGTGGCCTCCTCTCTGAAGCTCATTTGGATGGAAGACGAGAAAGGACAGCCTTCCCAGGCAGAGGAGCACTGCGGGCACTAGGGGCTGTGCGGCCGCTGGATCAGGCTGACCCCACCTGGCCACCCTTTGGAGGAGCACTCAGCACCCACCTGGCATTTCGGGTGAAGGCGCAAAAACCAGGCCCCTTCTGCCTCCCTCCCAGCCTCACCCCTTCCCTGACCATGTTCTGCAGAGAAGAAATGCTCACGATGGCCGCTGTGACACAGCCCAGCACTGGAGGGTCACCTCCATACCACCCTGCCTGCAGCTCCAGAGGCCATGACTACACAGCAACAAGCAGGTGCGGAGGCCTCCACAGCCTCAACCTCACTGGGCCTCAACCCGTGAAGCCGCCAAGCAGCACCCCATCTACACCACCACAATCTCCCCCAGCCTCCCCCACCAGCCCACACAAGCAAAAGCCTCCACTGCCTCCGGCTGCCTGCGGCCCTCCCTGCACTGGCCAGCGGGCCTTTCTAAACCTAAGGCTGTCCTAAGCCCTGAGCCTCCACTGGGCCCAGGCTCCCCCACTTACTGCAGCCCCAGGGCCCGGCCCAGCTTCTGCCCCCACACTTCCACAGGTGCTGGCTCTCTCCAGTGCCAAGGCCTCCAAGATGTTGTCCCTGAGCCCCAACAAGGCAGGTACCTTCCTCCTGGCTCTCTGCCTGGTCTCTGAGGCGCCATGAACCAGTGGCCCCGCCACCAGGACCAACACCAACAGCTGCACTCTGAGTGTGCCCAGTGCTCACACCATCCAGGGCTGACCCTGACCCCTCCTAACTGCACGACAGGTCTGACCCCTTATGCAGACGAGGAAAGGAGGCTGAGTTCCTGTCCCAGGTCACAGGGCTCCTAAGTGGCTGGCTGGGCTGTGAACCTGGGCAGGGACTCTGTCCCCCGCCCCTCACACTGACCTCTGCTGAGCTCCAGGAAATGGCTGCCTGAACCATCATCCTGGTGAGCTGGGCGGGAGAGCAGGGGAGGGACGAGACGCGACACAGCAAGGGCACTGGACCACCCCAACGCAGGAGCACCTTTCTCCTTGGGTGCCAGCTCGGCCAGACCTGACCACTCTGCCCAGGTGGCCTCTTCCTGTCAAGACACTCCCAACCCCAGGGTCCAGACACCCAGTGGCCACAGAGCCTTAGTATGGTTCTCTGAGATGTGGCTATTCTGCCACTGGTCTCATACGGCTTTCTGGCCTAGCTGGCCACTGGGCTGGGCAGATGCCCACCTCTCCCAGATCCACCTTCCTTCCAGCCCTGCTCACTGCCTCCAGGCAGCCAGACCCAGGTCTCCAAGGCCAGGGGAGGAGGCTCACAGCCCGGAGCGGACACCTGGGGAGATGTGGTCTGGGGCAACACCACACATGCGCAGAGAGGTAGAGCACTGCCCGCCCACAGAGCCGCCCATGGACTTAGCCCAGCAAACCCAGACCTGCGGGCATCTACCTGAACAGAACAGGGGAACCTACTAGAACAGTTGAGGAGAAAATTCTGACACTATATACCAGGCTGCCAGAGGCAAGGATGACAGAGATCCGCATCTTGACTAATTAGCCACATCCACAGAACTGAGGATCCCAACAAGGAGAAAGGACAAGGCTGCCTTGGGACCTCCCCAAACATGTGGCCAGCCCTCCCCCGCACATCCACCCAGCTCCAGGCCTTACCTGTGTTGTTCCCATGCACATTTCCCACTATTCGAATGGCCACTGGTTTCAGGGGCACCAGGAATTCAAGAACATTGTTCTGCAAGGACAAGTTTTGCCCCTTATCAGTCCCCCAAGAAACCATGCAATCCGATAAAGAGATAAGGAGTAAAGTGTTGGATCAGAAAAGATAACCAAGTGATCATGGTTTTTCTCCTTCCTTTAAGTCACACTCATCTCTCCTCCACCATAAAGTAAGAAAAACTGGGAAATAAAAACTGAAGAAGAAACGAATAATGTAATTATAAAATAGTAATATTAGCAGCAGCAATTTAAGGCATTACATCTGGTCTTTTGTTCCTAAGGAGTTGTTTTTTTGTTTCTTGTTTTCTTAAATACTTAGGGTTAAAGCTGGCTTTTCTTACTTGTCTATAAAGCACGGATATTTGTCTATGTTAATCACAGTGACAAACCTAAAGTTCCACTGTAGGGAGGCCTCCGACCTTCTTAACTACTCCCTTCTCTGGACATGTGTGAGATTTAAACACATTTTTAAAAATATGTGAACATTCAGGGTATAAAATTATAACAAATACTAAAAAGTACAAATCAGGAAACCAAATTGGTTCCTAATTCCTAGGCCAGCTCACTCTTCCTGGCTCCTTCTGCAAAACAAAAGCCGCAGATCCATTTCCCAACTGGGTACTGGGGTAAGCCCTTGAGGCCCTGCCCTGACGTGGCTTGTCCTACAAGGTGACAGAAGGACAGAAGGACACATCCAGGTGCTCCAGGTCAGTGGAATAAGCCCATCCAAGTTCTGAGCTTTCGCATTACTGCATCCAAGTTTGCAATTACCAGATTCTTTCCAAATTTTCCCCTTCCCAGAGGAAAGCCAGCATGGTGGGTCACACACAAAGCTAGGTTCCTCTGGGGATGAAGCCATGTCCTGCTCCACACCTGGGCTTTTCTACTGACTGCGGCACCTTGGGGGTCTTCCCTGTCATCATGTTCTTTTCTGTGATACATCATCTTACACCATTTTCACGTGTCCCCGTGAGTTAACCCAGGTTTAACCTGGCACTGGTATCATTTGGGCTAGTGACTCTTTGTTGTGGGGTCTGTCCTGTGTCTGGCAGGGCTTACACAGCACACCTCACCTGGTCTCTGTTCACTAGAGGCCAGCAGCCCCCCACAGATGTTACCATCAAGAGCACCTCTGACCAAGGCCAGATGTTGTGCAGGGGTAGACCACTCCCCTCCAAAACTACGGACACACCACTTCCCCAGAAATGGAGCTTCAGGGTTGATTTGGGTTTTTGTTCTTATCAATGACTGCAAAACAACACGTTGAGTTATAAATAATAACAGGAAGGCTGCAAGAACGTTCCCGCATCCAGGCTCTGGTGTGCCGGGATTCACCTGGGGGCAAAGCCCTGGCCAGGCACCAGCTCCGCAAAGGCCTGGATCTCCATAATGTTGCCGGGCAGCTCAACGCGGCCCTCTAAAAGGCAAGAAAATGTTTACTGCCAAACATGAACGATGCGTACCATTTTGGCAAGTGAAAAATGTGAACTCCAGTTTTGATTTTGTTTTTTGATAATCATGACAGAATCCAAACATGTGCACTGGCCACCTGAGTTCTTGTTCTTTGAAAACCTTCTGATCTTTGTGTTGTTTTTCTGTTGGGTCATAAATCCTTCATAAAATTCTCTCTGTAAATTAGAGACACCAGACTCCTGCCTCTGTTAGGCTATGAACCACTGTGACTTCACCACAGCTGCTGGCTTCCAGAGCTTTGGGCTGGTAGGTAGTTAATTAACCCATTTTTTTTTCTTTTTTCCCACGAAACTTTACAAATTGCTTAGAAAGAAACTTTTTCAGCTCAAATCCTTGATGTATCTGAAACTGATTTTATCAGGAGGAGTAGGGCAGGGGTTCATTTTTTCTTCACAAAAAGTTAACTAGGCCGGGCACAGTGGCGCAGGCCAGTAATCCCAGTGGCTCTGGAGGCTGAGGTAGGAGGATCACAAGTTCAAAGCCAGCCTGAGTGACTTACTGAGACCCTGTCTCAAAACATAAAAAGGGATGAGGATGTGTCTCAGTGGTTACATGCCTTGGGGTTCAATATTGGTACCCCCGCCAACAAAAAAAATCTGACCCTAATCACAAGGAATTGCTTCAGTATTTCTTTTTTTTTTTTTTTTTTTTTATTGTGGGTTGTTCAAAACATTACAAATTTCTTGACATATCATATTCCACACTTTGATTCAAGTGGGTTATGAACTCCCACCTTCACCCCATACACAGATTGCAGATTCACATCAGTTACACATCCATTGATTTACAAATTGCCATACTAGTGTCTGTTGTGCTCCGCTGCCTTTCCCATCCTCCACCCTCCCCCCTCCCCACCTCTCCCCTCCCCTCCTCTCCTATCTCTCTACCCCCTTCACTGTATAACCCTGAGGTATTTCTAACAGCACAAAATTGTAAGTAGATCCCACGTCCACTTTAAGAGATCAGGAAAGTGTATCAAAGCATCTCCCGAGTAAGGAAGACTACATAACAAGGCAGTGGTGGGCAGCAAGCGTGTTCCTGCTGCAGGGATGCTGCAAACCAAAATGGGAGTGTCAGTGCACAGAAAAAACATCTAAGAAGGCTTGTCCCCAAAGTGGTTGCCACTGAGTGGGACACAGGAATACTGAGCAGGGTTGCCCACTGTGCCAAGGACAATTGGAACCTCCAGCTCTGGTCCTTAGACATGCAGTAACTGTATTGCACCCTGGCACCCACCTGGCTACACCCCAGCTTGCAGGTCAGTGTGGACGGTAACCCACGTGGTCATCCCAGTTGTAGGTGACTTTCAGGTTCTAGTCACGTAGCTGTGTACTTTAGAATTTCCTGTAGTGAACTTCTCTGACCATCACAGGAGGGAAATGAAGACAGGGTCCTTTGCTGGCGCAGACCTAGAGCCGGATAGCTGCAGCCCATGCTCCGTCTGGCCTGCGGCCTGTTTCTGCAGCAATACCTACGCCCTAACCTGTGTCCGAGACGGCTGCCCCTATGGGAGCAGAGTGAGGGCTCCCAACAGAGACCACACTGACCACTTGGCCTTCCCCTGGCCCAAGCTCCCCTAGCGTTTTTTTTTTTTTTTTTTTTTTTAGCTCTAGGCAGCCATCTTGTTTCCTTCCTTGAGGATGCCCAAGATGTCATCTGTCAGCCCTCTGGGCCTCCAATTCCTTCTCACTGGACCCTAATGGCCTCAGGCAACAGAAGCTCCCCACCCACCCTAGTCTGCGCCCACAGGTGATCTTCCTGTCCTCAGAGCACCTACCTCTGTGACACTGAACAGGGCTCCCGGTAGCTTCACGGTGTGGGCCGTGGTGGGTTCCTTCTGGTTTGCTGGTTTCTCTGTCTGAACAAAGAGAAATGGCCACAATAGATTCCCTGGGGCAGCGGTGGCAGGGGACAGACTGGGACATGGCAGCTCTAGGAGTGGAGGCTACGGGGTAGCACGAGAGTGCCGCATCTGTGCCCGCCACGGGCTCAGGGTCCAGGCAGAGGTGGAGGTGGCGGCTGCGGGGTCTCCATTTGCCTCTGAGGGCTGTAGCCAGGACTCAGGGCACCATGGCCCAGCGAGCAGTGCCCCAGGCCATCAAAGGCCAGGGGAGATGGGAGGAGCCCTTGGGCCAAGACCTTGCTACCACTGATGTCTGCGAGGATGTCCCTTCCAGATGGAGAGAGGCCTGTGGGGCTGCAGCACCCTCGGGCCCAGCAGTCACACTGGGTCAGAGCTGAGAGCTGAACCCCTCATCCTCTGACCTCCCTGGACAGGGACAGGGTGGGCATCAGAAAGGAGGGCGGAGAAGAGCAAGGGGAAGAGGAGGCGGCAGATGGAGCCCCTTCCTCTTGTTGGAGCTACCAACCAAGGAACTGGGACGCATGCCCTGGACAGGACTCCAGGTGGGAGTCGCGTCCACCTTTACAATCTCAACTTCATAGCCTGGCAGACCCGGGCCTGGGGCCTGACCTGTCACTTCCCTTCTCTGGGCCTCAGTTTTCTTACCTATATAATGGAGGTAGGAGAACGCCTGCCGAGCGACTGTGACAGCATCCAGTTATAGCAGGCTTGTCCATCAACGAGGAGCCCACCCACACCTGCCTGCCTTGTGACTGAACACCAAGTAACCCAGCCGTCACCACCTCACTCGTGCCCAGAGCCCCGGCAGGCCACCCCTCCCGTGTAGCAGGCAATGAGCCCAGAGGATCAGGGAGTGCATGGCGGGTTGCTGGGCTCTCCTCCGCCTCACACCCCCAGCTGTGGGGCCACACCCAGACAGGCACACAATCCCCGCTGTCCCTCCTGCAGGCACGTACCTGGGCTCAGGGCTCCTGCGGCCTCCCCCTCCCAGGCAGGGTCCCTGGGCTCCCTTGCTCTGGCTGGTCGGGGGCAGCAGGGGACTCCTCTTCCTTGCTGCCTCTGTCACAGTTTACAGCTTCGTCCTCACTTTCCTCCTCCTCTGAGGAAGAGGACTCGGCTGCCACCATCTTGGATTCAGGTACTCCATGTCTGACAGCCCCCGCTGGGCAGCTGCCTTAGCTTCCAGGCCTTGCTCTGCTGAGAGGGCAGGGGGCGGGGAGGAGGTCACCCTCCTGAGCAGCCAGAGACTTGGGCAGCACAGGGCTGGAAACCTGGGGGGTAGCTTGAGGCCACACTCACCCCAATCAGAGCCCTGGTGCCCAGCGGCCCAATAAACCCTCTGATGGGCACCGCGAGAGGGCGAAGCTCCCGCGCCACACACACAGCTCCATGGCTCCCTGCTGCCTGCCAGGCTCTCCTCTGGATGGCCCCTCCCAGTCATCAGTTACCTTCCCAATTGTGTCAAGTACACTAAGGGGCTTCACTTGCCACAGAAAGCACTTACACAGCAGAACCATTTCTACAGTGAACCCTTTACGGCACCCACCCATCATCTCATAGGGCCACCCACATAACCCCAGTGGGAGCCACGCTCGATCTTCTACTTAGGCAGCAAACACCCCAAACATTAGGACCTCACCCCAGCCCAGCTCCAGTGCTGGGCCCGTGGCTAACTCACCTGCGGGAAGCACGCAGGTGTGAACGGCTTACAGGGGACACCTGGTGATATGCTGGCTCTTGAGGGGTGCTACAGAGACAGCCAGGAGGGAGGAGTGTGCCTGCTCGGCTGTCATGACTGTCCTTCTAGCCTCACACCCCCACCCGTGAGTTCTGGATGCTGAG